>NC_143400.1:56712177-57022927 GCF_052110815.1 Crocodylus siamensis | reverse complement strand
CTGCAGCTTGGTCAGACTGGCACTGGGTTGTATCCATGGCCCAGCGGGCAAGACAGAGCATGGGAGGGCAGCAGGGTGGTGAAACTCGCCGCTACTGCCACTGCCACCAGGACCCTTGTGCCACGCATACTGCCAAGGAGGTCACACCACCAATAAGTAATGCCACACTGCCAGCAGCACAAGGACTGAGGACCCCCTGTGCCAGCTGTGCAAAGGAGGCCACACCACCAAGAAGTAATGACATAGTCAGCAGCACAAGGAATAATGGACCAGAGTGGGGGGAAACCTGCACCACCCTCACCTCCTCCCAATGCCAGCTGCTTGCATGCCAGGCCCTGGCTCTACCTCACCACCATAGTTTGGCTGCTGCTCCCCTTCAGATCTCCTGCACTGACCGCCAACTCACCCCCCCTCTGGGGAAGAGCCACAGCCTGGCGTGCAAGTGGCTGGTGACAGGTAGAGATGAGGACAGTGCAGCACCCCCCTACCCAGTCCACTGCCCCTTGTAATGCCGGTGGTGTGGCACTGCTCCATTGAGATGTGTTTGGTGCAGGAAACTTGGTGGTGAAGGCAGCACCAACAAGACTCACTGCTGCCCTCCACCCTCCTGCACTGGGTCCCACTAGCTAGGCTGCAGAGGTGGCCCAGTAGTGGTATGGCCAAGCTGCAGCCCTGTGTTCCACTATGGGTGCACAAAATCGGGGGGGGGCATGTACCCCTCCATACTCCCTTGTCACCCAAACCCTCCTATAGGGGTGTGTGCAGGGTCATGGGGACAGCCCCCCTGCCAGTCCCCACCTGCCTCCCAGATTGTACGTGCCTGCCCCAGGCCCCCTCCACCACCCTAGCTGGGCAGTGCCCCCAGCTGCTGATGCCACCTCAATCTACCCCCTCTGCCTCTCCATAATGTCACCTATGCCCCCACCCCTGAAGGCTTACCTGTAGGCAGTTGAGGGAGCTGCTCCCCACCATGCTGCCTGGGGCTGTATTGCTGGCCATGTGCAACCAGTCAGTCTCTTCTCCCTTCCCACCACCCCCAAACAGCCCCTTGTAGGCTGGACTCTGCCAGCCTGCATGAGGAAACCCACAGTTTCCCATATTTTCTCCTTTAATGCAGAATATACGTTTTTCTGCTGCACGTGGAGAACCCAGATCCATGCTAATAAGTTGCCATACGCAAATGCAAAAATCACAAAGTTGAACCGTAGTCACTTTCACTTTATGGTCAACTCCCTGCCACAAGGCCCTGAAATTTTGTCCTCCAGGAAATACAGCAGTTAGTGCAGAGCACATCATTTGCTGTACAAAAGAGCATGTGGAAAGGGAAGAAAGGCAGTGATGATTTTCCTCTAAGAGTCTCCAATGTGAGGAAAATGGGAGTCTATGAAGTTTTTTTTCCCTTCACACAATAATTGAAAAACTGAGCTGATGTTAAAGAGGAAGAAGCTGGACACTTACTAGGTTTTGGCTCACTGCTACCAGCAATAAGAAGAAACTCAAAAATTGATGCAGGATGCACGTGCATCCTTAAGGGATACTGCCGCTCAAAGGAATTTTGGTGAGACACACTCAAAAAATTGATGATTTTACATATTATATGTTATTGGGTTAAATGAAAACTTTTAGCTTAATGCTTGATATTGGGAACTGATTGGCTGACCACTAAAACTAACTTCAACTCCCTAACAAGCACAATAGTTAAAAATATTTGTCCCGGGGAGCGGGGTGACGTTGATTACTCACCCGCAGCCCGGAACGACGCTCCCAGGAAATCTGTGCGGCTCATGAGCTGTCTATATGTGCAGCTGCGACCGGCTGGTGACGTCAGCACCAGACGCTGGCCAGCGAAGGTAAAAATGGCAGCAGCAGCAGCAGAAGGGGCGGATGGCTCCGGAGAGGAGTTGCTACAGGTGCCGCGGGAGGAGCAGGTCCCAGGGAAGCATCCCGAGGGGACTAGGGAGCCGGAGCGAGGAGCTCCAGAGAGAGAAATATTGTGGCAGTATCCGGCGGTGGACGTCGAGGGAGCAAGTGCCGACCTGGATACCAGAAAGCGGGGACTGCTATGAGAATCTCGCAGGATCCAGGTGGAGGACTGGTCTGGTGAGGAGTGGAGGACGGCACGAGGGGTGACAGGAGCTCAGGAGGACCCAGACGAAGAGTCATGATCGGGGCAGGGTCGCCATCCAAATCCTGGAGGCGTGGACGGACTTGGGCTTAGGGGACTAGGCAGAGTAGAACAGGTGTCAGGGCTATAGGTGATCGTCCCCACGCCAGGGAAGGTTGGAGAAAGCACCCAGGGTACTAAGCATAGAAGGACCAGAGAACAAGGTCCAGAGGTACCCTTCCAGGGAACGGGGTTAGTAGCGAGCCTTGCCAGCAGGGGGCATGACCCAACCCTATGAGGTGTCAGAGTGCAAGTAGGGAAGCTGGATCGGCCCGGCAGGACACAAGTCACTGCTGAGTGGGCTCGATAGAGGTGGCGTGAGGCCAGGGTGCAGGGGTGGTGGAGCCCCGTGTACAACCGCCGGGTCAGACCCGGGCATTGAGGGACCTGCCAGGCGACCTGCCCATTGTGGAACATCAAGACATGGCAGGCGAAAGCGGGATCGTCGACGCGGGAGAAAGAACTACCTCGACGCTTCTAAGGTCCCAGACGCCCGGCTGGAACATCGGAGCCACGTCCATGTGAATCGATAAAGCCCGGCAGGCACAATGTTCAAAGCCAATAAAACATAAATTATGAACACTGCATCATGTACATGTACATTTTTTGCCAAATGCCCCAAATATCTCATATAGAATTTCATGCAATTCATAAAACTTTCCACACTTTAAACAATTGCAATTTAAGAATTTAACATGTTCGTATTAAGGAAGACTAACCCTTAACTACAGTGATGAAATATTATAGTATGAGATGAATATACTTGCTTTGGACAGGAAGCAAATATGTGGCTAATTTGTCTTCCTTAAACACTTGCCCGTGATTTTTTTTGTATCCGCTTGCTTCTTTGATTTAAAAAAAAATGAAAATGAAAGTTATTTTAACATTATCTTCATAGTGCAACCTTATTTGTACTAAGCAGCCCATGATGTCTGATACTTAATTTACTAATTTTCAACTGTAGAGGGAAATAAATGCTTTAGAGCAGGTAAGAAAAAAGAAAAAAAAAAGCCGAAACCCTTAAGTTTTATTTTCAAAACATTAAATGAAGTAATTTGAACCCATTATGAGTGGCTTTAACTTCACCAATAATGTGGAGAGAATGCTGTAGTCATTTGAAGATGGTCCTGCTATAATAGATTTTTCCTGCTTTCTGAAAATGTATAAATAATTTGGACATTCCTATTATACAAGGATCTCATACAAAATAAGGGAATGCTTATAAAATCTGAGGACCTTCTGAAGTATGTTTCCTTCCAGCTGCAATGGCAGATACACTAATTGGGCAAAACAGATTGTACGTGCTCAACTCTACCTCTCTTTGTGGAGTCATTGAATCACCATTGTAGCTTCGTCAGCTATACAGTTTGTTTCATTATTCATGCTAGATTACAGCACTGACTACTACCAAAGGCAGTAGCAAGTTTCAGGACATCTACCTGCTGCAAAGCTGACTTATCTTATACAGTCAGATCTCTTTTCTGACTTAAAAAAAAAAAAAAAGACCTAGTATATCGGGACTCCTCAGAGAAATACTGGATTTGTCTAATGAATCTGAGAGCTATAGGACTCTTCAGCCTGGAAAAGCACAGGCTCAGGGGTGATCTGATGGCCACCTATAAGTTTATAAGGGGTGTCCACCAGGATCTGGGGGAACATTTGTTCACCAGAGCACCCCAAGGGATGACAAGGTCTGGTGGTTATAAATTCCTGCAAGACCGTTTCAGGCTGGACATAAGGAAGAATTTCTTTACTGTCCAAGCCCCCAAGGTCTGGAATAGCCTGCCATCGGAGGTGGTTCAAACACTTTGAATGCCTTCTAGACAAATTTGGATGTTTATCTTGCTGGAATCCTAGGACCCCAGCTGACTTCCTGCCCCTGGGACAGGGGGCTGGACTTGACGATCTTCTGAGGTCCCTTCCAGCCCGAATGTCTATGAAATCTATGAAATTTCTGAAAACCTTCCTGCCCATTCACTGTATTTGTCTAGTAACTGATCCTCTTGAATCAAGATTCTCTTCCATTTTATGAGTATTGCATATTTTAGGAGCATTCCTATTTTGCAGTATTAAGTCAGGGCTTTCAAACGGGCAGCCTGCATGCAGTTCCCAAGGGGTCAGTATGCTGGAATTCACCATCCAGCACAAGGTGGCAAAGGCCTGCGGCAAGGCAGCAGCCCTAGATTTCAGGAGGGCAGACTTCAATGAGCTAAGGAGAATAGTCAGGGAGGCACTGAGGTCCCAGAGGGGAGAGGAGTCAGGTGTCCAAGAAGAGTGGTTGCTCCTTAAGGAGATGATCCTCCAAGCCTAAAAGGGAGGTAATTCCAACATGGATCAAAAGGGGGCAGGAGGGCACAAAAGCCCCCATGGCTTGCCAAAAGCATCTGGGAATGTCTCCTGGCTAAGAGGGAGGCATACATCCAATGGAAGGGAGGGCCATCACCAGGGAGGACTATACTGCAGGTGCTCTGGGCTGCAGGGTGGTGGTCAGGAAGGCCAAGGCAGAGATGGAACTGGGACTAGCTACCTGGATCAAGGACAACAAGAAGTCCTTTTTTAAATACATAGGGGGCAAAGGAAGGTGCCAGGTAATGTGGGGCCCCTGCAAGACACGCTAGGAAATCTGGTTGTCACACCAGATGACAAAGCTAACCTATTTAACAATTTCTTTGCCTCCATTTTCCTGAGCAGAGATTGGATCAGCCCCACCACTGGGACCCCCTCAGGCCCCAGGGGAGGCACACCTAGGCCAAGGGTCAGTGAGGATCTAGTCAGGGAAGTTCTGGAGGGACTGGATGTATTTAAATCAGCTGGTCCGGATGATCTCCATCCCAGAGTGCTGAGAGAATTAGATGAGGTCATTGCGGGACCCCTGGCACGGCTTTACGAGCACTTGTGGTGCTCTGGTGTGGTGCCAGAGGACTACAAGAGGGCCAATGTGGTTCCCATCTTAAAAAAAGCAAGGAAGGAGGAACCAGGAAACTATAGGCCAGTTAGTCTAACCTCGATCCTGCGTAAGCTTTTTGAGAGAATTATCCTGGCACATGTCCACAAGGGGCCAGCAGGGGAGGTTATGCTTACGGGCAACCAACACGGGTTCCTTAGAGGCAGGTCCTGTCAGACCAACCTGGTGGCCTTCTATGACCAGGTCACCAAATCCTTAGATGCAGGGGTAGCAGTGGACATAGTCTTTCTGGACTTTTGGAAGGCCTTCGATACTGTCTCTCACCCCGTTCTCATTAAAAAATTGGAGGACTGTGGTGTCGACATCTACACAGTCAAATGGGTTGCTCACTGGCTGGAGGGCCGCACTCCGGGAGTGGTGGTGGATGGGTCATTTTCGACCTGGAAGGATGTGGGCAGTGGGGTTCCTCAGGGCCACACTGTTCAACATCTTCATTGGTAACTTGGACGAGGGGGTAAAAAGCACTCTGTTCAAATTTGCTGATGACACTAAGATGTTGGGGGCATGTGGGCACGCTAGATGAGAGGAATAGGCTGCAAATCGGACTTAGACAGGTTACAGGGGTGGGCGGATGAGAACAGGATGGGTTTCAACACTGACAAGTGCAAGGTGCTGCACCTGGGGAGGAAGAACCAGCAGCATACCTACAGGCTGGGGAACTCCCTTCTCATCAGTACAGAGGCAGAAAAGGATCTTGGGGTCATCATTGATGACTTCGGGATCCCATGAGGCATGGAAGCATGGGCCAGCAGTGTGAGGATGCAGTCAGGAAGGCCAACTGTACCTTGTCATGCATCTACAGATGCATCTGAAGCAGGTTCAAGGAGGTGATCCTCTGCCTCTATGCAACACTGGTCAGGCCGCAGCTGGAGTACTGTGTCCAGTTCTGGGCGCCGCACTTCAAGAGGGATGTGGACAACATGGAGAGGGTCCAGAGGAGGCACTTGCATGATCAGGGGACAACAGGGCAGGCCCTATGAGGAGAGGCCAGAGGACCTGAACCTGTTCAGCCTCCACAAGAGAAGGCTGAGGAGGGATCTAGTGGCCTGTTACAAACTAGTCAGAGGGGACCAGCAGGCATTGGGGGAGTCCCTGTTCCCCCGAGCACCGCCAGGTGCGACTAGAAATAACGGTAACAAGCTGGCAGAGGGTAGATTCAGACTAGACATCAGGAGGCACTACTTCACTGTCAGGGTGGCTAGGATCTGGAATCAACTTCCAAGCGAAGTGGTGCTGGCTCCTACCCTGGAGGTCTTTAAGAGGAGGCTAGACGAACACCTTGCTGGGGTCATTTGACCCCAGTACTTTTTCCTGCCATGGCAGGGGGTCGGACTTGATGGTCTGCTCAGGTCCCTTCCCACCCTACCAACTATGAAACTAATATGCAGCCCCCGGGTCCCAGTACAGGTGCTGCTCCTACATTTGTCCTGAAGCTGATGCTGCTGGAGTTCCCAGGCTTTCTCCGTCTCCCCTCTGGTTTTTGCTGCTTGGCCCTGCGGGCACGGCAGAATTGCATGACCTGCAGGGCTGAGAGCCCATGCATGGAGATTTCAGAGGAACTTGGGGGCCCCATGAGGCATGGAAGCACCAGTGCAGTGCAACAGGAGTCGCTTACTGCAGAGAGGGGAAGCATGTCTGCATGGCATGAAGTCCCTGTGGCTCAGGAGGGGAAGATGGGGAGGGGGAGGCATGCACACAGTGCATGAGGGTCCCATGCAGTGCCTCATGCAGCTCCAGTTGTATGCAGCCTCCATGGACAGCCCTAGTTTAAATCATAGGCTTTAATAAAATTAAAAAAAAAAAAAAAAGCAAAGAACTGAAATAGGACTAGGTCTGCAAATTTGCTAGCAGATTCCTAAATAGAACTAGTCCTAATTTTTAAGCCATGGAGGCAGGGGAAACTAGTATTCCCAATATCCTTGGACAGGACGCATGAAAACGACAAATGAAAACCTGAAGCAGCAAGATGGTTCAGGCTCAATGACTAAGTGACAAATGCTGCTAAAGGTAGTGGTGGGTGGAGGAGGGAGGGGGAGAATAAGACAGACAAGCAGGAATGCATCTTGTAAATCTAGTGAGACAAGGAGCATATGTGCAAAAATGTCAGGCCTGGACCAAAATTAAATCGTGTCCAGATTCTTCCTCCATCATCACCGTTAAAGGATGACAGAAAAACCTCTGGTTAATTCTACACTGCAGAAGTAAGAGTGGTTTGGAAGAAAGGAGTGTATCCTCTACTGTTTTTTTGGGGGGAGGGGGAAGAGGAAGAAAGGAAGGAAGAAGAAAGGGGGTATTTATTGCCTGCTCATCTTTTCATCACTTCTTGCCTGAGTAACATATAGAGGAAGCGCCACCCATCCATCTTGTTGGCACAGGGAACCAGATATAAACAAGAAAACATTGCAGGTCAAACCACCCTACAAACACCTGTGCTCTTGACCCCTGCACTGCTGAGCAGGCAGCAACAACAAAGCTTTGGGTTTTCACTGACCTGCTTCCAACCCTAGTTTAAAAATAAAAAATACAATCAGGTATTCAAAATGTTGCACGATTGGGCTTCTTTAGTAACAAAATGCTCATAAACTTATAGGTTTAACGATCTTCCATTGAAAACAAAAAGAAAGGTTCATAGCAAAACTGGTTTTGAAAGAAGTATGATTTTTATAGGTATTATTCATATGAAAGCCAGTGATGAGAGAACTTCAGCAGTTCAGTGACAAGCTGATGGCTTCAATTCCCACATCTAAACCTGCACCTATTCTCAAGTGTGAAGAGGTTTAATATTCACTGCATTTTCTAGACTATTTTTTACTCCATAACAATTTACATGAGAAAATGTCTTATTCCAATAACTGCTTAGAAATGTCAGAAATTGTTCCAAAATTAGAGTCTTGTTGATACAAAATCTGTAGTTAAAATCAAAACCAGTGACAATAAAGGACGAAAGGGGAGAAGAAAGGCGTTTTGCATCACATGACTTTTTCCTATAACTAGGCTCTCATATACTCAATTCACCATAGAAGCTGTCCTAGAAACAAGCCAATTAACGCCAACTTTACAAAAGGGAAAATTCAATCTGAAGAAAATTTTTATAAAAAACAAAAACAGAATGGGTGCAATAATTAGCTCAAATTAAAAGCCCCAATTAAAGTCTTATAAAAGAATATTTCTGATTGGAGTTCATTTTTGAATTTTCCATTTGGATGTAAAAATTCAGAGTGCTCATTGGAAAAATTCTCTCTCTTGGAAAATGAAAGCAGTGAAGACCCAAGTACAATACAAATCAGTGAACTCAGGGCAAAGGCTTTTATACTGCATGTCATACTATGTACTTGTCGCTGCTCTGTAGTGCACCTCACAGGCATCAGTGAGCACAAATCTAAAGCAAAAATTGCTCCTGCCGAAAGTAGATGCAGCATGAAGAACATATCAGCAAACTGATTCGGATCTGCTACCACAGCTAAACAGCACAAAGATTCAATTTGAAACAGAAGTATCGTACATTCAAATACAGTGACTGATACTAAAATTATATTTACCAGACAATGGTAATTGACATACCATATTTTTTTTTTCTTTTTACTTAGATTATCATGGTATTTTGAAGACTACAGAGTTACAGCTGTTGGTAAAGGGTGGTTTTTGAATAACATACTGGTTACATCACATCTAAATTAAACAGCCCAAAATTTCAATAATGACAAATATATTGTCTATTTTTTTCCAAGAAAAATCAGTGAACTTGCTAAGTTAAACTCTAGGATCTTTTCCTCTCAGATACAAAAGATAAATATGAAGAAATACAGAAATAACAGTACAATACAATATAAATGTGGAATGTAAACATCTGCAGTGGTTTCAACATTTCATTGGCAGAAGCTGCTTATAAATATACTTCTTAGAGACTGCAATTGTTATAATGCAAAAAAGCAACTTGGATTGAGATGGAAATTCTTTACCATTCATGTGGGAAAGCTGAAATGCTGCATTTAGACCTTTCAGCAGATCTTTTAAATTTGAGGGTGGGTGATAAATGTAGTCTAAATACTCAGTTAAACTTGTTTTGCTCTCTTATAGGCAGATACAATTGCAGGAGAAAGAGAATCACCAAAAACTTCTGCTGCTTTGAACAGGTAACTGAATATGGCATTTTTACATAAATATAACGCTATTGTTTTGTATTATTATGACACCAGGTACCTCAGTCAAAGACTGGGACCCCACTGTATTAGGTGCTGCATGAACGCAGAGCCTGCTACAAATAACTTACATTATATAAGCATAAGATAAGAGACCACAAATGAGACGGGAGTGGTCAATGGTGATTTGCACTGCTCCAGATCTAATCCCTGGCAAGTAGTTATAGGCACTATAGAAAAGGAGAATCTGAAGGAGGGTTTTGAAGGAGGATAAAGGACGTAACACGGCTGATGTTTGTAGGGAGTGCCATTCAGGATGAGGGACAACAGAGGAGGACAGCACAAAGGGACTCATTTGAAAACCTAACAAGTGGACATAGGAAGCCGCATCATAGGTCAGTCGGAGGTAGATACCAACATCTTAATCAGGAATGAGAGAGGAGAGAGTAATTGTGGACAGGCCAGGAAGGGCCTTGAAAGCAAAAATGAGCAGCTTATGTTTAATGCAATTGTGAAAGGGCAGCTACAGGAGAGAAACAAAGGCACAGGAGATATGGTCAAATAGGAAAAGCAATCTTTTCCCAAGATACTACAGCAGTGATATTCAATCAGATTGCCATGACACCCTGGAGTACTCCAGATCCTTTGAAGGGTGGGCAGGGTGCAAGATAAGTGCAGGCTCTGGAGGTAAGCACTAAATAAATAAATAAATGAGTTTTGGAATTGTGTGCCAAACTCACAAAAGTTATACAGGGGTGCTCCAAGTCCAATGAGGGGTCTCTCAAGCCCATAAAAATGGAGAAACTAGGGGTGCACTGACAGAGATTTTTGAGGCCGATACTGATAGCTGATGTTTAAGGAGGTATATCAGCCAATACCGATCCAGTTTCTGACACAGCTGCCTCCAGCTGGAAAATCTGGTGTGGTGGACTTATGCCCCCCGCAGTGAGGAAGGGGCTGGGGCAGGGGTAGAGGATACCCAGGCAGGGTGGGGGCAGGGTGGAACTGTGGCTTGTGCAGAGGAGGCAGCTCCCACCATTGCTTGCATCCTGGGAGGGCACGGGGGGGCATGTGCACCCTGGATCTGCCTGGGGTGGGGTGGGGTGGGCTGCGCGGGGCTCTTCTTGGTGGGGACTGGGCTCAGAGTGGGTGCTGTCAGCGCTGGGAGGATGCTGTATCGACCCCAAATTTCACCACCACTCCACTTTCAGCACCGCCACTAGCAGCCACCGGGGCAGCCCTGGCTCTTCCTGGCACATGGGTGGAGGCCGGGTGTTGAGCCAGGGCTGTGCCAGGTGGCTGGCAGCAGTAGCGCTGGGAATGAAGTGGTGGTGAAATCTAGGGTGAATGCAGCATCCTCCTAGTGCCACTGGTGCCCACTCTAAGCCCAATCCCCGCTAAGATGACCCCGCGCAGCACAGTCTGCAGCTTGTCTTGCCCTGCACAGATCTGGGGGAGGGTACATGCCCCGCTGCACCCCCCCATGCCCTCCCAGGGTGTAAGCGGTGGCAGGAGCAGCCTCCCCCTCCCTACAAGCCACAGCTTCAGCCCCACCTGGGCAGCATCTGCCCCCTCTCTCATTACAGGGAAGTGTTGATCTGTGCCCCACGCCCCTTCCCTCCCCCCTCCCTTTCCACCCACACCAGATTTACCATCTGAAGGCAGTTTTCCATGCTGCCAGCTCTGCTCTTCGCTGTCTGAGTGCTGCGCTGTGGCTGCGCACAGCAGAGGTATTTATTGGCCAAATTATCAGCCCCTTCTCCAATACAGCCAATTTTCTTTATATTGGTACTGATCTGATATCAGACCAATATATCTGTGCATCTCTAGGAGAAACACTGTACCAGAGAGAGGAAGTGATAAGAAAGGAAGCTGTGGAGGCAGCTGAAGCAATGGTTACTACAAAATGGGGACCAAAAAAGAAGCAGAGATGCACAGAGTGCTTGAGAGCTCTGCAGGGTAAGAGGAGCAGTGAGGTGAACAAGTGACACCAGGACCCAACCAGGAATTCTAAGTAGCTTGTACTGCTGAAGCAAAGAGGAGGCAGCTTGCAGAAAAACAGCTTTAAAATTCTGGGTAAGCCAGGGCAGCAGTGTCAAAGATACAGCCTGTGGGCTCAATCTAGGACCCAGAGCTAGGTCACCTGGCTTGCAGTCTTTGCCCTGACCCCGGCTGCAATGGGGAACCTTTCTACAATGACAGCCAAGCCCCTGGGTGACAGCCACAGTGCTGGAGCCCCAGCAGCACCATGGGAACAAGCCTGCTACCATAGTTTGTTCCCACAGTAGCAGCCAAGCACCCATGGTACCAGACTTCTTCCCATGTTATTGATGAGGCCCCAACACTGCGGTTCTCGCCCAGGCACTTGGCTTCTGCTGCCATGGAAAGAAGCTGGGGCTCAGGCCCTGTAGCTCTTGTCTGCTTGGCTACTAAGCACCTGAAAGAAAGCAAGGATTCTTGAGCTGCCGTAGGTATGGAAGAAGCCAGGCACCATGGTTTGTTCTCATGCCAGTTGCCAAGAACGGGGTGTGCAGGGCTTCTTTCTGCTGGTCCCTGACCACCTGAAGCAGGCACCGTATGTGGAGCCCAGACCAGATCGGCTCTGCACAGTGCTGCATCAGGCACAGTCCTGGACCTGCTGGAATGAAAGTGGTAAGCTAGATCCAGCTTTTAGGGGCAGCGGTAGGGGCAGAGGTGGGGTCAGGGACAGAAGGGTCCATGGGCTGGAAGCAGCCCTTCCTTCATCTGAATGATGGACCAGTCTAACACCATTCATCCAACACATATTTGACACCCCTGAGCTAGGAGTAAGAAACCATGTAAAAACAAACTAACAAAAAAACCCCCAAACACCACACTAGGAGCTGGGCCACAGACAGTCCAAATACTCTCATAATACATCAGAATCCAGGACTGGTGACTTACAGTAACTGGAGGGAAGCTTAGTCAGAGACTGATCACTAAGAAGTATTTGATAGTAAGATGTAATATAATGACCTTCCTTCCCTGCACAACTGGGGTAACTCTTAACCACGAGGAATTCTCTTGAGCGACTTGTCTGATTGAGGCCAAACTGACTTTAATGTTGAATGCAACAAGTATATTCTGCCTCATGAATTATTAGAACTACATAATTCAACAATGAAACCAGCAAAGGAAGTTTTTGTAGTAAGAACTACTACAAACAAACAAAGGAGATTATTGTGGAACAGAACCGGTAGGTTCAATTTACTTATCAACAGCATATTCAGTTTTTATTTCAATCTGCAGTTATGGAAAAGAGGACACTAATACAGCTGTATTTCTCAGGGATATAATTTCCCTTCAGCTACCAAGTCCATATTAAAACTGTCTATAAAGTAAACATGAAACTTAATATAAAACAAAGTTATACTTACAACCCTTTCTCCACAGAGGAAGCCAGGCAGAGTGGCATATTATAGATTAATGCCTCTCTGAATTAGTCTACAAAGTGCACTGTCATTGCTTTCTGCCCGATTTCAGATTAACATGGGAAACCACCTCTATTAAATACTTGCTAAATTTTGCCTAAACATGGTACTCTGAATCAATTGTTTTGAAATCAATGGAAAATTACCATGTTGAAATATGTGCTTGGCAATAGGGAAAAAATGGCTTATTTCACAAAATATAATTTTACCATACATTGATTTTTTTAAAGTAGTTCTCTGAAGGAAAGCTGTCACTTGAAAAAAAACAAAACAAAACAAAACCCTGGCCTTTTCTTTAAAGTCACCATAAAAATTTGAATTGCTTCAAAACAAGGAAATTGAAAACTATGGCTCTCACAAGATGAGATTCAAAATGAAAGCCGTAATAGCTAATAGTACAAAAATCTATGTATGCAAAAGAGTTTGAGTTAAACCTTCTGTAGATACTATAATTTAGGATTTCCAGATTTTTGTCCAAATTCTACCCATTAACATGAAGTGCATAATTTTCACATACATGCATTGATATATAAATTTGATTTGTTACATTAAGGACCAAATAAACTTGCTGTCAACTGCGTAACAAAAGAAGTCATTCTGCTCTGTAAGTCTGTTTGTGCTGGATGCCTCGGCTAGCACACAACATTATGAAGCATTATAATAAATACCAACATGGGGAGAAATGGTAAAGCCAGGAAGCTTACCTGCTAGAAACTAGCATGCAGTCAATGTCTGGTCTCTTTGTCTTGGGGATGGCATAAAGTGGATATCTATCCCCATGGCGAATCAACACATGGACAGACACCAGTTTAAAATAATGAGGTACCTGACCTATGTCAAATAAAGAATAAAATTAAGTGCCAATCTCTCTATACTCTCCCAGTGTTTCTTAATTCTATTCTTCCAAGTGAAAAATCCATGTAATATTAATGTACTGTACATCAATTTATTCAGTGCTGAACAGAATATAAAGCAGTGACAATCCTTTATACTGAAGGATTTATTTAAAATAAAGTACTAAAAAAAGAAATCTATACTAAGCTCTAGGAGCTTAATGAAGAATTAGTACATGCAGCATTCTAATATTAAATAGAATAATTCCTCAAAGGGGATTCAGACAAGGCACCACCTAAACATCTTTTATTCACCACTTATTTATTCTGGGAAGACTTCCATCTCTCCAAAATCTTTACTGAACACATGCCTTTCATAGCTTACCCATGAAGTACCAAATTTGGACGGGTTTGGATCACATTTGTTGGCTTTGATCTTTACCTCAAGTTTATCTCCTGTACAGACTGACATATTTGCCAGTTAAGGCTGCCATTTACATTAATAGGGAGCACGGATATAGGCATTTAAGCTACTGTGGGGTAGGCAGTCCAATGCATGCCTTTGCCCTCAACTGAATATGAAAGCCACTTCACCTTCTCCATCTGCTGCTTTGATCATTGCCTCTTTCCCATGGTTCCCACTAACTTGTCATTTTAGAGCAACCACTCAAACTGACTGATCCTGCCCTGAACTTAATCAAATTTCTCAGAATTAAGAAGTAATTATAGTTTCAAAAGGTGTTAAAACAAGGTGCTAATTAAAACCTATTCAATCTATAACCTACAGATCTTGTACAGTCTTATAAATAAGCAGTTAACTGTCAGCAGAACCTTTAAAAGTCCCCTTCAGTAAGCATCTCCAAAATCAACACATGCCAGCAAATGTACAGAGGAAAAAAAGAACAGAAGGACTGAGTGCTTTGGGCAATTCAATAGATCTCAGCAGCTAACTTATTTCTAGCTCGAAATGCTAAAGTACTGAACAGTGAACAATCAAGGTAATAATTTCCAGTGGCAACATAAGGGAATTAGTACTGAAATAAACTGTCATTTGCCTACCCATTTCCACTTGACCTACCTTCCATACTGCGTTCAGTTATGGTAGGAATATTACAGTAAACACGAGCTTCATAAATAGGATCTATTGCAGGGGGTTCTGTCAGTGGATCGGGCATTATCCTCTTGCGGCTCTTCGGATTCAGCGCATCTTCTTTGACTGGGTTGACTGGGATTAAGTGCACTGAAAGAGACAAAATTTAAAAACAGTGGTAGCCAATTATCACTACTTACCTATTCCATTATTAAGAAACGTAACACACTCTATATTGTAAGAGCAGACAATTTTACCAGGAAACTGACTCCTATGAAATCAAATCTACTGTGGACCATTGATCACTTTTTGTATTTATCCCCATCGATGTTTTTATGTCTGTACGTAATAAAACTGGCAGACTTCAAGAGAGCTCAAGTCACATGCTGCACTTGCAGTAGTGCAAGAATCTCTGGATATTGTGTCACCACCTTTCCCATTTGTATGCTTTTCCTGAAAACTTCTCATTCTTTCACAGGGTGATAAAAGCATCAAAAAAAGGAGGAAATAAAAATATTACATAAGTTATTAGGGTTTAAGATACGGATCATTATCTCCTACCTGCTCATGGTTACCAATTTCCTAAGAATAGTGTTTGAGAGATTAGATTTAACAAGCCAAGAGAGACATTACTTGGTAAAGGCTCACAAACTCTTAGGATGTTAGGAATTCTAATATTTAGAGAAGGAAATCTGTCTTTAGTAGAGAGAACTGGAGATAAAGGACAGATTTTATTCCATTTTCTTAGGGGAGGGAATAACTATAATTTTCTCCTAATTTCTGATTCTAATGTCAGGGTCCATAACTTCAGATAGCATTAACCCTTGGCAGTAATTATCAGAAACTTTTATTTCAGAAACCTGATTCTACTGAGTCTTAGAATAAATGTTGCTTTGGTTATCTGCCTTGGGACTTGCTCAAACAGGGAGAAAATGATGGATTGTTTGCTTCATGTTTCATCATCTCCTTAGAAACACAAGGGGTCCAGAATGGCAGAAGTGGCAAGAGGAAAAATGTCAGCAAAATTAATTTTTATAATAAACAGTGGGTCTCAGCAGAACCCATCTACCTTCCTGTCAAGTACTATCTATCATTTCTTTTCATATACTCCAACCGCCTTGTGTTTCCTCCTTGGTAGACGAACTGCTGACCAATGGCAACTGTCAGATTGGGACTAATACGTGTGCTCTGCATATTAAACCAGCTGCCGTTAGCTCATGTGTGCTCAGATGTTTTCCCCTAAAAGCTGTCTTGACAGCTTTACGCAGAGATACCCAAACCGATGCTAGCTTGTATTCCTCTTCAGCCTATGCAGGTGGCTCCTAATACAAGTTCCAAACTCAAAAACAGAAGTGTAGGCGTGGGTGTAAGGAGGAGGAAGGAACCTCTCCAGAGCTGGAAGTAACAGAAAAAAAAAGAGGGAATATAGAAGGCACACCACCAAACATAAGTGGAAAAATAAAAAAATCATAAAACATGAGGGATGAGAAAGAGAGAGAAACAGGAAGATGAGAGAAAAGAAAGGGAACGTGGATAGGAAAGAAGCAGATAAGACAAAGGAAATTATCTGGGACATGAGTGTGGCAAGATAAGCTACTGCCGTAGGCAACTGTGTGCAGAAACACATCAATAAGACAGAACTTTTCTCTTTTGCCCTCAGGTTTGTTTTTTTTAATTAATGGGATTCAGACATTTACCTACAACACACAATACAGTTATACCAAGTTTTCTAAATTATTACTAGGAGAATACCTGTGGTATATGAAATTAATATCTGGTCTCATAATCACAATTCATGGGTAAATACAAGCAACATATTTTTCTAAGTCTCAAGAAACCCCTCCCTCTTGAGGCTTATCAGATCCCAAGCCTGGACATCTTCCAGAAATGCTGCAAGACCTTTCTGTCTGGACAGGTATTTTGCAACCAAAACTAGGCTATGTTGCTTAGTGGGTCCTTGCTTTATTTTGCTATTTATTCCAGTTATTATGTAACGCTGTTCTGTTTCTCTTGCTGTAAGCTGTAAACCTTTGTTGGGAAGGGTAACACATATTGCCTAAATAAATACGTACATACATTTTTTACAGTTGTCAACTATTGTCCCTCCTTGGTGTTACCTCGAAAAATAAAATATTTTGAAGAACGTCAAATTATTTTTCTTTTTTTTTTCTCCCACTCACTAGAGTCACCATTTGATAACCTGAAATTAAAATTCTATACCAAGTTAAAATGACTTTTATAAATCAGACAACATGCAAATAAAGACCTTTCAAACAGGACAGAAAAATGAGTAATGCATCTGAGAAAAAGCTAAACAACACTGTACGTGACAACCAGCAGAATAAGGGAACAGAAATAAGAACCTGCAATGCTGACAGTAATAAATGTAATACACATCGCCTTTAGAAAAATGTGTGAAAAAAACAAATTCTTCACTTAAATATTCTGGCCTTACCCCAGAAAAAAAAGTACGTGCACATACCGAAGAAAAAGCAAACAAACATATTTGTGAAAAAACCATTGGTCCTCTCACAGAACACTCTAAAAGGGACGCAGCCAATTTAAACCTCACATACTGTCAAACAAGTTAAAGGAAATATTTTTATTAGTCTTTGTAAAAGCTTGCTTCTACAAAATCTAAAACGAAGGTCAAAGCTGCATTGACAATGTCCTGTTAGGCTGCCTAGATTTGAAGGCTCTTTTTTCATTAGTAGCCTTGAAAAACTGCAGTCATAATAATGAACTCTCAAAGCTTTGTTCATGCCAGCATATTCTGGTCTTACAAATACAGAAAGCTTTTATGATTGAAAATGAAAAGGAGAACAGCTCACATCATTTCCAATATTAGTCTTCAACTGCAAGGAAGGGAGACAAATTTCAAAGCCATGTTTTGCTTATTTTTCTGTCCATAGAAATTCTTCAGTTACATCACAATTACAAAAAGTTCTGATTTAAGTAGCACGTTTCTTTTAGGGAGTGAGGACTTTGTGCAAGTTGGAGAAAACAATCAAAAAAGGGAAACTAAAATGCAACAATTACAGAAAATTGTTAAGCGACAAGTCAAAGTCAGTAACAATTTACAGAGACTGCCATAATTAAGATACTGTTATAACATACACATTAAGAACAGTCCCAATTGGTTTCTATTCATCTACCAAAATCAAAGCTGAGACCTTTTGCATATTCCTGCTCCAGCTGCCAACGCAGCCAACATCCATAGTTCTCGAGCTCTGAAATTTACCTATAGATTTTTTTAAAATTGGTTAACACACACACACACACACACTAAGTTAAGTGTGGGGTTATGTTAAGGTTAGGTATGGGGGAATCTGTGAGAATGAAATTTGGGTTGCAGATTGCAATGTATAAAACTGCTGCGGTAAGGTTTACTTTCCTTATTTGCTATATCCATTATTTCAGGTCTTCCAGGTGGTTGAGCAGAAGTAACCTTACCAAATGATCCCAAAAAGAAAATATGATTATACTAGTAAGATTATGCTACTGGCTTCTATGAATGCATAATACTGAAGACTAAAGTAGACACTATGTCTAACAAAGAGTAGTAACAGAGGCCTTCAAGTTCCTTCTTATAAAAAGAGACAAACTTTAAAATAAATATTTTTTAAATACTAAAAGCTAGTGCCTTCTGGAATAGCTAGTTTTAGAGCACATAGCAAGACAGACCATTATCAGTTTAGCTTTAAATAATACAGAATTAGTTTAAAATAATAGTAAACACAATATCAAGTTCAACTTCATGGTGGGTGTTGGGAGAAATCGTATCAACAACTAGCAGCATAAAAAAC
Organism: Crocodylus siamensis; assembly: GCF_052110815.1. Taxonomy (NCBI): domain Eukaryota; kingdom Metazoa; phylum Chordata; order Crocodylia; family Crocodylidae; genus Crocodylus; species Crocodylus siamensis. The sequence continues at coordinate 57,004,478 of NC_143400.1, read as the reverse complement.
TTAGGGAGCATTTAAAAACAAAACAGGCAATCTCATTAGAAGTAACACTTTGATTATAAATCATAACAGCTGGGGAACCCCCCCCACCAAAAAACAAATGCACATCATTTAGGAAATAAGAAAACCAAGGGGTAAAATGGCAAGGTTCAAGGCATTACACAAGCTAAACTTATCCTACAAAAAATAGAAACATGAGTTTAGGAAAGACAACACAGTAAGCAAAATGAAAAATGGAAATTTAAGTTAGATAGAGGGATTTGAAAAGCCAGTAATGTGAGAGAGAAATTCTTTAGATGTATGAAAATAAAATTTAAACAGAGAATAAAGTCACTGAAAAGAAACAACGCTATTTCTTTACCTCAGCCCTCGCCACACCGTATATTGGAAAATAACACCCTCCTAAAAGTCAACTTTTCAGGTAGCTTCTCAGCTACTAAGGACTGAAGTGGAGAAGCTTGAGAGAGTCCAGAGAAGAGCCACGCACATGATCAGAGGTTAGGAAAGCAGACCTTATGATGACAGGCTGAGAGCCATGGGGCTCTTTAGCCTGGAAAAGCGCAGGCTCAGGGGTGAGCTGATGGCCACCTATAAGTTTATCAAGGGTGACCACCAGGATCTGGGGGAACATCTGTTCACCAGAGCGCCCCAAGGGATGACGAGGTCGAACGGTGACAAACTCCTGCAAGACCGTTTCAGGCTGGACATAAGGAAGAATTTCTTTACTGTCAGAGCCCCCAAGGTCTGGAACAGCCTGCCATTGGAGGTGGTTCAAGCACCTACATTGAACACCTTCAAGAGTAAATTGGATGCTTATCTTGCTGGGATCCTATGACCCCAGCTGACTTCCTGCCCTTTGGGTGGGGGGCTGGACTCGATGATCTTCCGAAGTCCCTTCCAGCCCTAATGTCTATGAAATCTATTAAGTGTCAAAGGAACTAGTACAGGAGTAAATTAATACACTCAAAAGCAGCTGGTCACTAGAATCAAATGGTATACACTAAAGAGTTCATTCTAGATTCCTTCTAGGTCAATAAAAGCCTATGACCATTTTATTTTAGATTAAAAAAAAACAAAATAGTCAAGTGTAAAAGGTAAAAAAAATCTTCTGTGACTTGGAAATAAAGATATAAATAAAACAGTAGGAATGATGATTAATTTACATCTAATAAGAAGTTGAAGGGCTGCCTCAGGTTTCTATACAGGGATCATTATTAAAAGCAATAATCTGAAAATATGTAAACAATTACTTTTGTGTTATTTTGAAATTTTTATTTCAATTTGTAAGGACAGGGAAAACTGTCAAGAACCATGAAGGTACCCAAGAAAATCAGCTGAACAGGGAGCACATTCAAAGAGTGCATTTACTATTGATATATGCAAAGTAATGCACATTGGAAAAAAGTACTCTGAGCTATGTAGATCAAATTGCTAGTTCCTGAATTAACCCTGAGCACTCAAAAAACAGCCCTGTGTACCACCTGCATGCCAACATGGGAAGATGAGTAAAAATCTCTACTAAAAGCAAAAAAAAAAAATAGAATGCATAAGGAATAAGACAAACATCAACAGTCAAAACATTAATTTTGTAAAATATATGCTCTCACTTCCATTACTGTATTCAGCTTTGGTCAGACTGGTTAGTCTCATCTATTAGGCAAGTCCATAGCTCCTTACCTTTATCCAGCAAGGCTAATTCTAGTCACCCAGCATATTAATGCATTTATAGCTTTTTTTAAAGCTTGAACTATACATTTCTTTGCTTCCCTTTCTACTCCCCTCCTCCTTGCCCAATACAATCTCAGAAGTCCTCTCCTCTGTTTGCAACTTCTACTTTTACCTTCCCCTTCTCCCCCTATATCATTTCTGAGTCTCCTTTCTGTATATGAGTGTTTTCTGTTTCCTTGTGATTACGGCCCTGGAGCTCCATGGCTGCCTAATTCTTCTTAGCACACACCTTCCTCCTCAGCTCTTCATTACACAGCACACCTATCCTGTTCTACCTGTTATGCCACCTCATCCCTGCTTCATAACAAGCATTTATTAAAAATCCCAGAGTGGCACTCGGGGAGGGCATTTGTGGCACACCTGCCAAAAAATTTGCCCCCTACCTATAGTGGCCTAGGCATGACCCATACAACTTGTAAATTTTATGGGGGCATGGAGATCACTACAGAACATAACTGGTAGTATTGTGTCACTTGCCTGTTCCTTTTTCTACTGTAAATTGCAAAAAGATAAAAAAAAAGGTCTATTTTAATGTAAAAAAGTATACAGCACTTTATAGATATTCATATATTATCTTTATGTGATTTTAGCCTTAATATAATGTATGCAATACAGTGCTATATGCAAATGATCTAAATAGCATCTCTATGGGACAGATAAGTCAGTGGATGTTTCATTTTGAATTTAGAATTTTTTGGAGTACGCCCCCAGCCTGGCAAGATTTAAACAGACATCTTACCAGAATAGGGGCCTGAATACGTTAAGATGAATATTTTAACAGATATAACTATTTTGATCTCTGAGGATTTCCAAGAATCAGGGCAAATTAAAAATGTAATTCTGAGGTTTCTAGAAACTGCATTTATATTAAAACTATGCTACAACATTACAAAGTAGCTCCACTGACTTGGATAGAGCTAAAACAGTGTCCACCAGCTGACTGTGTTCCCAGGTTTTTCACTTTTAACTTCTTACTACTATTCATTTGAACTTATTGAAATAAAAAACCTGTAACTTCAGTAAGAGTATGCATTGCAACACAAACTGGAGGTCTTACAGAATTGGAAAGATGTTTTAAAACAAAATAAACAGTCTGGGCTAAGAAAATGAAAAGAAAATATTTTTTCTGGTTAAAAGTAGCTGCGTTAGAAATATTTTAAGATTACTTTGAATAATTTGCTTTCGCTATATTTTAAAACATGGCCTTTTACATTTTAAAAGGGTGTGTTTAATTTGCGATATAATTTTGAACTCCACAAAGTGAACTCGAAGAAGATAAATACCAGAAATATAGTTCATAAGTGAAGGATTCATTACAACAAGCACTTTAAAACAATTGTAGCCATCATTATAAAAGAACAAATCCCCCTGGGAAGAAATTATAATTATAATTTATAAACCCTTAGGTGACTAACAGCAAGAAGGCAGTACTATAGAGATTTCAAGTACACAAGAGGTACACAGATGAAACTGAAGGGGAAAAATTACACATGCAGCAAACTAAACTATTATAACTCCATGTCACAAGGAACAAAGCAAGAATATTCAATATTCAATATCAAATTACTCCATTACTAATTCTACTATTGTAGTACAGTTTTGAGTATTAAACATAATGGAGCTGTAGCCATTTACAAAAAAAATGAATATTGGGAGAGGGAAATAATTACTATTAATATTTACCTAGAAGAAGAAAGACCGGAAGCAAAACCAGGTCCCGTTTTAGTTCTCCTTTAAAACTCCAGCATGTCTGAGCAGAAAGTGTGGAGCAAGTAGCCATTTTCAGTTGCGCTTTTCCCCCTACTAAAAGCCAACTAAAAATGTTCACTATTTATAAGACAGAAGGCTCTTTCAGTTCCACGTTAACCATGCTATTTAAAACATTGACTTGGGAATAAAGCCACATGGAAAAAATATGAAAATATTACATAGTAACCTTGTGCTAGTCTGTTAAAGCAGGCCACCTTAGTGGACATACATAAACTTATTTATCCCTCCCCCAAAGTAAAGATTTCTGCCATCAGTATGTCATGAATGTGTCACATGGGATTGTGAAAACTAGACACGTTTCCAAGATCCTGATGATGGCTGCAAGGTTTTTTGGCTAGTAGTTTGAGATGCAAATTAAGTGAAAGGGGAAACAAGGAGGACTGGTAAAAAAGAACAGCAAGAAAAGGTAAGGTAGTGTTCTGAAACAATAAATAAGGGAGGATGGAGCATTTGGAAGATATCCAGCATCAAAAGTCATCTGGAAGAGACAGATAAGGTATATATGGTTCAGAGTGCTTCTAGCTAGTGCAAACTAATACCTATGATAGATACTGTCAATTTAGAAGTGAGGCCAACTCACAACTGCACGCAGAAACCTTGACATGCTGCCATACCAGTTTTGATTCCTGCCATCCTGCATTCACTCCTGATGAGCATGTCCCTAGGGTCACTTTTAAAGCTTTACTTTGGATTACAAATGCATATCTGAACATCAGAAAAGTTCAAATACGCTCGTGCCTGAGAACGTATCCAACTTTCTTTTTTGTTATCGGCACATAGGTTTTGCAATCATAATATTAGAATCTCTTGCTACAAGCAAGAACTTTTACCCTTAATGCATGTTCAGCAGCATTACAATGACATGTTTGGTTTAAATGCTAAACAAACATTTTAGGGAGATGCTTCTTTGTCTAGCCCTGGTTAAATCATGCTGACTCAATAGGTATTGTATTAATAACCAAACAAAGGTAGAAACCCTAAAAGAAGAGAACAAGGCAGTCAATATACATCCAGGCAGAGGGGGAAAGTATGTTATTCACTGCTTTTTGCTTAATCGCTATTTACATTTTTGGGGGTCTTCTGTGCTTTGTCATCAATAACTAGATGCTTAGACGGAAAATTTATCTTTAGGAACTCTGCTGTGATACAGCAGAAACATGAAACATACTGCTAGCAAGATAACACTTTTCCTCCTCTGAGTATTACTCCATGCTGCTCATCCATGCAGGCACTAGTGATACTGCTAGGGGTGGCCCTGAGTATATCAAGAGTGACTACAGGACTCTGGGTACAAGGGTGAAGGGAACAGGGGCACAGGTGGGGTGTTCTCCTGCATCCTTCTGATCAAGGGGAAGGGCCCAGACAGGAATGGATGCATCCTGCAGATCAATTCATGTCTGCACAGGTGGTGTTGCCAGCAGGGATTTAGCTTCTTCAACCATGGGAAGTTGTTCCAAGATGAAAGATTGCTAAGAAGATATGGGAGCCACCTGATGAAGAAAGGAAAAAGCATCTTTGCAGACAGTTTCACTCATTAACCAAGTAAGGAGGGCTTTAAGTTAGCTTGGCTGGTGGATAAAGACCACTTGAGGTAAGTGGGAAAGCAGGAGACCTGGAAGGAGCACAAGGAGGAGGGGGCAACATTCTTCCTGAGAAAGTAAAGCAATCGACTAGTTACCTTAGGTGAATACACATGAATGCACAGAACCTGGGAAACATGCAGGAAGACCTGGAAGTTCTTGCACAGTAGAAGAACTATGGCATGATTAGAATAACAGACTTTGTGGGATACTGGAGTACCATCATCAATGGGTATAAACTGTTCAGGAAGGACAGGCAGAGGAGAAGAGGAGGAGGAGTTGTACTGTATGTAAAAGTTTTCATAGATTTCATAGACATTAGGGCTGGAAGGGACCTCGGGAGATCATCGAGTCCAGCCCCCTGCCCAAAGGGCAGGAAGTCAGCTGGGGTCATAGGATCCAAGCAAGATAAGCATCCAATTTACTCTTGAAGGTGTTCAATGTAGGCGCTTGAACCACCTCCGATGGCAGGCTGTTCCAGACCTTGGGGGCTCGGACAGTAAAGAAATTCTTCCTTATGTCCAGCCTGAAATGGTCTTGCAGGAGTTTGTGACCGTTCGACCTCGTCATCCCTTGGGGCGCTCTGGTGAACAAACGTTCCCCCAGATCCTGGTGGTCACCCCTGATAAACTTATAGGTGGCCATCAGCTCACCCCTGAGCCTGCGCTTTTCCAGGCTAAAGAGTCCCATGGCTCTCAGCCTGTCATCGTAAGATCTGTTTTCCTGACCTCTGATCATGCGCATGGCTCTCCTCTGGACTCTCTCAAGCTTCTCCACATCCTTTTTCAATTGTGGAGCCCAAAACTGGACGCAGTACTCCAGCTGCGGCCTCACCAAGGCCGAGTACAAGGGGAGAATGACGTCCCGGGATTTGCTCGAGAAGCATCTATGGATGCACGCCAGCGTTTTGGTCGCTTTACTAGCCGCAGCATTGCATTGCAGGCTCATGTTCATCTTGTGGTCAATGATGACCCCCAAGTCTCTTTCTTCTGTAGTGCTATCCAACGTAGCACTGCCGAGCCTGTAAGGAAGCTGCAGGTTTTTTCTCCCAAGGTGGAGAACCTTGCATTTTTCGGTGTTAAACACCATCAGGTTCTCTCGTCTGCCCATTTGCTGAGCTTGTCCAGGTCAGCCTGGATCACCCACCTATCTTCTGGAGAATGATTGCTCAGAGCTCCAGTATGAAACTGGAGATAGGCCTGTTGAAAGTCTCTAGTTTAAGGTTGGAGGGGAGAGCAGCAAGGGTTATGTTGTGGTGGGTGTGTGCTATAGATCACCAGATCAGGAGGAAGTTGGTGGATGAGGCTTTCTTTAAACAGCTACGAGAAATTTCCTGATCACAGGCTCTGGTTCTCATGGGGGTCTTCAATCACCTTGACATCTATTCGGAAGGCAATATAGCAGTGCACAGGCAATCTGGGAAATTTTTGGAGAGTGCTGGAGTTAACTTTCTGGGGCGCGTGTTGGAGACACCAAGAGCCGTGGTCTTCCTGACCTGCTGCTCACAAACAGGGAAGAACTGGTGGGAGATGTAGTTAGTGGATGGTAATCTGGGCAGCAGTGACCACAAGAAGAAGAAAGGAGAGCAGCAGAGTATGGACCCTGGACTTCAGAAAAGCAGACTCCGACTCCCATAGGGAACTAATAGGCAGGTTTCCCTGGGAGGCCAGTCTGAGGGGGAAAGCAGTTCAGGAGAGCTGGATGTATTTTAAAAAAACCTTACTGAGGGTACAGAAACAAGCCATTCCCTTGTGCAGAAAGAATAACAAATATGGGAGGTGACTATATTGGCTTAGCGGAGAACTTTTTACAAAAAGGAAGCTTACAAAAAGTAGAAGTTTGGTCAGATGACTATGGAGGAGTATAAGAATATTGCTCAGGCATGCAGGGATGAAGTCAGGAAGGCCAAAGCACAACTGGAGTTGGAGCTACCAAGGGACATGAAGGGCTTCTGTAGGTATGTTAGCAACAAGAGGATGGTCAGGGAAAGTGCAGGTCCCTTACTGAACGGGGGAGGCAAACTAGTGACTGATGTAGAGGAAATGGCTGAAGTACTCAATGTCTTTTTTACCTCAACTTCACAGGCAAGGTCAGCTCCCAGACTACTGCACCAGTCAGCAAAGTTTGAGAAGGTAAGTAACCCTCAGTGGTGAAAGAACAGGTTAGGGACTATTTAGAAAATCTAGATGTGTACATCTGAGGGTGTTGGCTGATGCCATAGCAGAGCCTGGTGAACTGTGAAAACCTGTGGTGATTGGGGAGGGCCTGGAAGACTGGAAAAGGGCAAACACAGTGCCCATCTTTAACAAAGGGAAGAATGAGGATCCAGGGAAGTACAGCATACTGAGCTGCACTAGTAAGAGAGTTGCCAGATCAAGGGAAGTTATGATGTTCCTTTATACTGCATTGGTGAGACCAAATCTGTAGCACTGTGCCCAGTTTTGCAGACCTCTCTCAGTGGCGACAGATGACAGAACAAGGAGCAATGGTCTTACGTTGCAGCAAGGGAAGTTTAGGTTGGATATTAAGAAAAACTCTCCCCTTAGGATGGTGGCAAAGCACTGAACAGATTACCCGGAGAGGTGGTGGAATATCCATGCTTGGAGGTTTTCAAGGCCCAGCTTGACAAAGCCCTGGCTAGAATGATCTACTTGGGGGTGGTCCTACTTTGAACAGGGGACGGGACTTACTGAAGTCCCTGCCAACCCTAATTTTCAATTATATTAATTAACTTTCAGATTTAATTCTGGATTAAATTGAGGACCTGGAACGCATTACATGTGTGGTGCAATTTACCACCATAGGTGGGGCAGGTAGGAAGACAGATCAAGGGGCTCCCCCTGCCAGCAACCTGGCAACCATGCTTCCAGCAGGTTTTCCATGGCACAAAACACTTTAAACTAGTGGGTTGCAAGGAACCAGATTACATGCAAGGTTTTTAGACATGCACCAGAATCTTTTAAAACTCCATGTGCATCTGGGTTTTGAACTTGTTGCATGGGGGAAGCTGACTGGCTCTCTGCCACATGATCCTTGCAGGGCCACCCACCCACAGCCCCACCACACATGGGGCTGCAAACATCTACCTTTCAGTTTGACAGTTAGGGGGATCCCAGAATCATGAGCGCAGGCTCCACCTGCACTGGCAAGCAGAAAGAGCATGAGCGGGATCTGACCTTGTGGGGCACATGCAGCATAGCAGGACAGGCAATTGTTGGGATCCAGGATAAGATCCAACCGCATCATTAAACAGAGATTTTGACAACACCATCAATTTATAAGATCCATTTCTTAAAGTTAATTTTTCAAAAGAAGAATTTAATCTGGGGGCAAGTTAAAGAAAAAAGGTACCACTGTTATCAAAATTAATGTCGTTTTTCTGGTTGTGGACATATCTAATATTTGTACCACTTCTAAAGCTTGCATTTTCATAGCATGATAAAAGGCGAGCAGACACGCATGCATGTTTGCTACACCACTACAAAACCATCTAATGGTATGCCAAGAAGAATTGGGTAGTTTTTTGTACCTCCACCTCTTGAATTAAATCTGTATGCTTATTATGCTATAGTGTCTCACTACAAGGGGGATAGTCAGTTCACCAAGCATCCCAAAATGCAGCAGTCTCCTGCCCCTTCCCATCACCCAACCATAACACCAAGCAGCCGCTCTGACTAGATGCATATTTATGTATATGAAAACTTTCTAATTTTATACATCTGATAGAGTCTAACTATATTCCCTTCCCTTCCAGCCAAAATACACAACTATGAAGGCTCATCCCCACTTAGCATACCCTTGAGTGTGGAAGAACTGGACATCAAAGAAACTAATGCTCCTGTGCAAGGAGGAGCTACACTTTATGGTGGCAAACTGCTCTGCCACACACAGGGGAAAGTTTGGAAACAGGACAGCAGATCTGCCAAATGCAGATTTATCAACCCATTCCTGTACACAGACCTACGGTACAAGTGGTAGACCAGCAGCTGAGGTCTCAGTAGCAGCTACAAAATAGCTTAGGTCAGTGGTCAGAGGAATGAATCAGAAGGTTCATATGTACATATATAGTGACTTGAAACTGTAGATTATAATTGATATTTCCTCATTTATTTGCTTTTATTTTAAAACATGCTAAGCTAGGCAGACTTCTGTCAGGACAGCTGATTCACATAATAATGCAATTTCTAACATTCTGCACCATGACACTAAGTTCAACTAGTCAATTTTAAAATGGCAAGTAAATCTGAGGGCTGGAAATAGCTTACGGTAAACTTATTTAAAATATTTAGAAGTGTGGTGATCAAATAGTAGATATTATTGAATATATTCTTGTCAAGCCAATGCTTTTTGTCAACAGAACTAAACAAATACTTGCTGGAATAACTTATCTTTTTATACAAGCTGCTATAGCAAGCTATATATTAATATATAGCTTGGAGAACAGCAAGCTATACGTATATATAAAATAAGCCACTACAGCAAACATTTGTTTAGTTCTGTTGACAAAAAAAAAAAAGTCTTGATAAAAATATATTTATTCAATAATATATACACTATGTGCTTACCACATTATATATATACATATTTCTTATTGCAAAAATGTGTGCTGCATTATGATTTTATTGTAGAATTTTGACAAAAGTCAAAAAGGGAACTAGAGTAGTTCCCTTAATCCTTCAGCACAAATTTCCTTATCTACAACAAAGAAATAAATTCGTGACTACTTGATGATGATCAACGCTGCAGCAAACACTTGAAAGGGAACACTGTATTCTAACCTCTTAAAATACACACATTGTGCTGCCAGCAACAAATCAGCAAAACCCACAAGCTGATTTTTCCATTTTAGAGCACTGACCTTTGAAGAATCTATTTCTAGGTCATCCTACATAATGTTAGAAACTCTTGAGCTTATTTTAAGTTTCACTAATTGCTATGTTTTTATAGCTTTGGGAAGGTCAGGGAACATTTTGCATTTCAAAAATGACAACTGGCAAGATGTGTGCTGGTCCTAGGTGCTGGTTAATTTTGCTTTCCTGTAGCTTGGCAGAGACAACAGATCCTGGTTTCCTTCCTCATTTGCTCTGACAAGACCAGTTAGCAGAGTTCAGTGTTACCTCTCCACAAAAATCTGTCCACCTAGAACTGGAAATGCAAACTTCAACCTCCAGAAATACAGAACAAAGACTTCTTGAGATCCGAGATAGTGAGAAGAGACATAACTATCTTCTGAACAGAAGGATACACATAAAGAGACTATGAACAAAGACCCAAGACTGAGGAAATGAGTCAGCTCATTTAGATTTTTTTTTCCTTTTTGCAGCCTGAGGGACAATTTCAACTGCTGCCTCTAGGCTTTGAGGAAAAAGCACTGCCCTGAATGAGAACTTCCCCATCATTACAGACAGAACATTTTCAGCCACAGCCATCCACACTGCTCCCTGCTTTGCAAGCTTTCTTTGATCAAGAGACAAAAAAGAAAATGAATATGGCAGTGTGGTTGTATTCCTGCTAAGAGGCAAAAAAAAAACAAACCTAACTTGGAGAACCAGAGCAGAGAGTCCTGGAGAATGGAAAATGCCAGTTACTAACTGCCCATCTGAATGGCCTAGGGGCACAGCACTATCACTTAAAACTACTTAATCCAGATGTTAAAACCTCATAAATTTTGATGATAGTTTGGAAACTGAAGACTGCCCCACAAAGCAAATTAACACCAACAAATAACACAGTCCAGGCATGCTACCATTAGTCATAACAAGCATTCATACCAAAAACCCATGTGGTTTCTCCCCTTCAAATCCTCACTCAAGTAGCCAAATAGAAATAAAGACATTGCAACATTCTCACTAAGGTTCAGAAATATTGTTAGAGAAAGACGCAGCAGGCAGGAGCAGTACAGAAGTGTACAAACAAGGGTTATGAGTAATTCCATCAAATGATTAACAAGACTAATATGCACCAACTGTAGGCTGACACTTTTTCTCGTTCAGTTATTTCTGTCTGACAAGTTTCTTTGCTATTTTCCATACTCGGAGGGCATCACCTAGCCAGTCTCCAAAGTGCACACTTTCTAGAGACATTGTTACTACTATCACTACGTAGGAGGTGTGTACCTGTAATTAAGCCTGCCTGTATCTTTCCATTCTTGCAAGGACCAAGTCGAAGTTCCATATAATTTTCTCAAATCACCATTTTCTTTAAATTAAAATGTTTGTTCTGCTCCTAAGAACAGCTCTCTTCCACACACCCCCAACTCAGCTGTGAAAAAAGAGTTCAAAATGAAGCTTTTGCCTAAACAGGGGAGGGAGGAAGAATGAGCTGAAGATTAGGCTCTGTGTATGCTCTTTGCAGCCATAATTCTAGAAAAAATTTTTCTTTTCATTCTGCCCTCCCTAAACCCAAGTGTTTTGAAGATGTGCGGTATGCAAGAAAACACAGTACTGAGTGAACAGAAAGTTTAGTTCTTTGGCTAAAGCATCACAGAACATGTAGCTGTATGATTAAGAAAATAGAATGGAAGTTAAATATTCATAAGGAAAGGACAACAAAGCAGAAATTGTTTATGTTTCCAAAAATATAGGTTGCTCCTCTTTATTTTCTACCCATCCCAAAATGAGTTTTCACAACTGTGTCATTGCTTCTTTTCATTATCATTAGAACATATTAAGGAAGTAATTTCCCCTCCTTTAGCCAAAGATGTGTTGAGACAACTTGATGCCAGACTTAAATCAGTAATAGTGATAAGGCTGAACCATCCTTCAGCTGAGACAACATCCAATTCTGAATTCTGCTCAAATTATAGATGTGGCACACAACTCTGAAAGTTAGTGAATAAAGATGAGACAGAACCACCTTCCACTTAAGTGGGTAGGATCAATCTTCTTTGCATGAAGCCACAGCTGGCTTGCTTTCATAAAGTACACTCTTATATCCAACACTGGAGAAAGCACTAATGTTTATTTTACAAGAGCAATTCAACACTGCATGGTGCTTGTGAAGCACTGCAGCCCAATCAAACTCACTATCTCCTTACTGATATTTTTGCAGGCAGTTTCCCTGTTTTCAGATGCATTACCTAACAATTTCACAAGGGTTCAGTAAACAGTCTTATGCGACTGGCTTGCTGTGCTTTTAACATACACAAGGCAGGTTTCTACTCTAAGACAATCACTGCATAGCAGGGAAGGCATAGCAGGATATACATTTTGAGACCAAATCTGATCAGACTAGTTAACAGGTTGCTTGTACTTAAATCCATTCACAGCTGTGGCTCCAGAACACTTCCATAGATTTTTATTTCAATCGACAGTGCAGGCAATTATATACAGAGCTAGCAAACTGCCTGTCAAGACTGACCGGGGGGCGGGGGTGCAGGGATGGAGCACCACCACCTCATGCTGCCACTGTCGCCTACCAGGAGCAGGGGGGGAGGAGAGGTGGAAGCTTGCCCTGCCATCCCCCCTGCCAGCACCCCACACCACTGCCACCTCCAACACTGCTGGCCTCACCCCCACCCCTACTCTAGCCCCTCCATCCCTGCTGTCACAACAGCTCTCCACACTGACTGGCTGTTTCACTAACCAATCAGAATGTTCCAAGAGCATTATGGACAGACAGATGGACTAAGCCCTTTATTATATAAGAATTACTTAAACACTGAACACTTCCAAGTTGTCAGCAATAAAATAGCAATATTAATATTTTTAATTCTATGAAGAACAGTAATTTCCAAGCTCTGCTGCCCAAGTAAAAAGGCAGCCTTTGTATTTTATTCTATTTTTTTCACTACCCCACAAATTGCACTTATCTACTGAAGTTTTTGGATTGTTTGCCAACATCAATAAAATAACCTTTCCCCTTCAAATCGATGAAGCTACTCATTTTTAATTTTTTCTACTACAGAACTAACTCAGTTGGTCTGAGGAAAAAAAAATGTTATCAGGCTCTAGTAAGATTTCATTCTTGTAGCCCTGCTCTTTTCAGAGAATCATTACATTGAATGTATTGTGTTAAAAGGTTACCAAGTGACAAAATATGACAACAGAATTGCTTGCAATAAAACCAGCACGTTATTTCCATATCCAAAGGGAGCGTCTGTGAGAATCTTGGTTGAGGTACTGAGTACAGTGCAACAGGACAATGTGAATTAAATAATATTTACTCTTGATTTAGAACAATTATGGTCACCTTTTTTGGCTAGCAGGCCAGACAGGCAGTGCCCAGTCTATCTGTGGGCCAGATCTGGCTGATGCTCCCGATCTGGCACCCATGGTGTTAGCAGTGGGGCCCCATCCAGTCATATATGGGGAAAGGGGGTGGGAAGAAGACTTAACCTGGCCCCAGCCCCACCCCCCCACAAGGGTTGGGGGGGGGGGGGGAGTGGCCCAGCCCCAGTCCGAAATGTGGAGCTTAGAGTTTGGCAGCGGGGGAGGGTGACAATAACTGCCACCGCTCTTCTGCCACCAAATTTCCTGACCCATGGGGAGCCCTGCAGGCTGGATGCCATGGCTTCACAAACTGCATGACTCATGGGACAGAGGTTGAGCACCCCTGATTTAGAAGACACCAGCACTTGATCTAATTAGGACCAAATCCAGTCAATATCACAAAGACTGCCACGCTAAAGTTAAGAATAAATACTGTAGATTCTACTGTGGTCTCCTGTGAAATTCTGAACCTGTTTTAACCAGAGCTCCTGGACTCCTCACTTATTTCTCACGCTGTTATCCAATTTAGGACTGCACAGCTGAGCAACTGATACACGAGTCACTTGAATTGTTCTGGAGATACACACACACACACAACACACTACATCTATTCTACTTGTGTTTTAAGGATATGAATGCCCAGCCAAAATGCACAAGCTCCTTAGTCCACTGCTACAGTTAGATACTCAGAGTGTCGTGCATCTCAAAATATATAGCACAGCTCTGAATTAGCATCTTCTGGGAGGCTTTGAGAGTCCAAATGGATTGAGCACCAAAGGTTCAATCTCAGAATTTCCTGTAAACTATTCCCACATCTACCACAGTCTCAAAACAGAGGTCAACAGAGAAACAAAGTTACCTGATTGTTACCTGAAATAAGCTTGCTATTGTGACTATCATTTACTTTATGGGCGATAGGTTTAGCTTGAAGTAGAATACACTAATTTTATCTTATTTTACCTAGGACTTATGCAAGTATTGGAAAGGGAGATTATGCAGTAGCAAACTACTGATGGTGTGACAGTGCATGAAAATGTTCTGATAGTCTTAATAGAGAAACAGCACAAGTCAACTTTAGTATGTAAAGAAACATATTTATCAGTTGCAATATATCAGGTAAAGGAATGGAAAACTAGGAAATCACCATGACTTCAAGACTGTAAGAACATGGCAGGAACACCCCTCTGGATGCTAGAGTCTGTGGCTGGTGTGAAATGCCAGCAGGATGTGAGAGGGGTAAAGTAAGCAAGAAGCAACTCTTGAACTGTTTCCATCAAGTCCTGTCCCATTCCTGTGGAGCCTCTACACACTTCACAGGGGCCTCCTGATATGTAAAATAGACATGTTTTCATTTCCCTTGCCTTAGTTCTTTTGAGCAGTTCCCCACCCAGCTCCCACTGCCTCAGTCTCACTAATTTTGTCAGGACAAATGTCGTCCAGCACTTCTTTTGACCTCCTACTTGAAATTGTCTTTGGTTTGAGAATTCCTTTTTCAATGCCATGTCCAAATGCAGAAATATATTGCCCCCTTTCCCCTCATCTTCCCCCTATCCCCTTTCCTTCTTTTCAAACTGGTCCAGGAACTGGACAATTTTGATCCCACCCATCTGGCTCTCTAACTAACCACTGTCCTTACTGCAAAATGGCCAATGAAATGAAATGAGACACTAAAATGCCAATAGGTATATTAACAGCACAACTAAACTTTGGAAAAGGGAAAAATGTGAGAAAGACTTATTTTTGTTAATGTTACTCGAAAGCCGCAAGATACAAAGCAATAAGGGTAAAAAGCACCATTTTCTTTCAAAATGATTCATATATAGCTCCATGTACTTGGAACGTTTTCCTTCACTCAGCGTATCAAATATATTCTAAACCAATGTCTCAGCCCTTTGATTGTATTTTTACAGTGCTTGCCAGACAAAGTGAGGCAGTGCTGGATAGAATGTTTCTGGAGCCATATGCGTGGGTGTTCCAAACTACAGGGCAACATTGCTTAGTGTATGTAAGTGTACTTGAAACTGGGTCTTGTACAGGTAGAAATCAAAACCTCAACCATCCTGGCACTTAAAACAGTGACCAATGCACTACAGTGTAGAATCTGGACAACGATTTGTATCACAAGGATACTTACAATGCAATGGGTGCTGGCTTAAAAATAGCATTTAAAGACCTGTTTTTGAGAATTAGCTTATAGGTATAGATATATGCATTATAGGGGTTCAAGATGGGCAGTAGGGTTAAATGGATTTCTAAAGTGCTTAGGAGACTCACACAGCTTCTCATGGCCCTTAAAACAAACGGGCTTCTAGCCTGAGGCCAACAGATGGACACAGCCTGAGAATTGAGGGGGGCATGCCATAACATGAAGTCACAGTCTTCAAGGTGGATGGGTTGTCTAACACAAGAAGAACACACAGCCTGGGAACCAAAGTAGTATGTACCATACTGTCCCATAACACAAGATAAGTGACACCAGCTAAAAGGCCCCAGAGCAGCAGGGGGCTGAATTCCAGTTTGGGGGGAACAGACCAAATTAAGAGAAGGCCCGGAAGGCTACATGGACATGTGACCACAGAGAGACAACCAACCAGAGATGGCCACAGATGAAGAGTCATCAGGGGGAAGGAAAATACAAAAGCAGAGACTTGAGATTAACAAAGGGTCTCTCCCAGTCCTCCTTTTTCTTTCTGTCCCTCTCTGTTTTGCTTGCTGAAAGGAGTCCCCATCCCCGTCCCCTGGGAAGGGCCTCCGAGGCCACCATGGACGGAGTGCACATACCAGCAGCCTGCCTTATGCACCCCACTGGAGGGGGGCTGTGGACCTCGGCATCCCACCCCCAGACTGCTGACACCTAAGAGAAACCGCCTCAGAGTGAAGCCTGCATCCTGACCAGATGTACTTTGACTCTTATGACAGCCCTAGGATTGGTAGATATAAATTGCTTGATTGTCTGTATTGTTGCTTTTTTGTTATCACTCTGTATCAATAAACTCACCTAATATCAACTGGCAGGTGTTATGGTCGGTTTGAGGGTTGAGCCTGCCCGGAACAAAGGTATAAGGGCTGGGTTGCTAAAATCCAGAGTCAACAATGGGAGCAAATACAAAGGTAGCTAACTTTATCTAGCAAGGTCTGGGGAAGCACTTCTGCAGGATCACATCCTAGCTTGCCTAGATATACCTTGTTCACGTGCTTATACAACTAGTTTTCTCTGTAATATCAAGCTGCATGAGCAAATGAGATTGATTCCTACATTAAAATTTGAACACACAGTAATTAGGCTTAGACTCCAATTTGTTGCCAGTTGAGTCAGAATCCCAGTGAACACATGTAAATCACTGCTTTTTTCCACTCTCTCAGTTAAGAAGGGGAAGGGGGAGGGGGGAAGAGAAGTAAATTCAGGAGAAAGGATTATTTTAAAAAGTAAGTAATCAAAAACTGCCTGAAGGGAAAGCAGACTCAGCATGGAATCATCTTAAGAGACGTTATTAGTCACAGATGATACACAATTGCCAGAACACACACGCACACACAAAAAGCTGGGGGAAGACAGGGGAGAGCAGAAGTGAGGGGATGGTTAAGTGATATACTTTGGACTGAATAAACTGTTGTGTCACTTCCAAAAGAAAAAATAGAAACCCACAAATAAGGATAAAGAAGTGGGCACTGCTAGGGGGAAAAATTAATTAAAAAGGCTGAGAAAAGGAACGTGAACAGTTATGTGCAGAATGAGGAACTTTAAGTACATCTGAAACAGAAGCCTGTAGGTGAGCAAATACATCTATTAGATCAGAGTAGAAAATGGGAACTTTAGATATGGTGTATAATCACTTTGCACTGCTGAAGATGCTGAGGGTATGCCTCTGATAGGGTTAACTCTTCACTAAAAAAAGGCATGATCAGAGACAGAAGTTCCATACCAAGGGGTGATGCACTATTGTGAACAATTAGACTGCATCAAGGGCTGGATGGTTTTCATCCTGACATCTCATACAAAAATAAAATGAAGTAGGCCAGGCTAATGCATTGTAAATTAATTGTAGACTGTCAGACAATGATCAAGCACCACTTTGGCCAGTAACAGTCAAAAACAAAATAAGCCCCTGCATTTAAAAAAAGCAGAGCATAATACAGTGAACTAGAATGCCTTGATCCTTGGATTTAGTTTTGATTATATCATCTTAATATAATACAGCATAAACAGAAAATCAAACAGGAAGGCAACAAACCTTAGAGGTAGAGGTAGGGGCAGGTAGCAGAGAGACTACAGGTAAAAAGAGATTTTAAAAGAATGACAAAGCCGGATTCAAGTCCTCACTGCCAGGAAGAAAAAGCTAGCCAAGCAGCGTGGCAGAACAAAACTGCACCCAAAGTGACCACTGCTGGGTGGCCCAGAAACACCAACAGTGGTAGGGCTTCCCACTAACATCTCTGAGGCAGTTTATCTTAGTGCAGTTTACATCCACCTAGAAATCCCAAGGAGTACAGTCTTCATGGAAAATAAGGCCCAGGGTGGTACAAGGTAGGTAAAGGTGAAATTACATTTACCTTCAGAAAAAGAATATATGCTAAGATTACAACTGGAATCTAGTGAAACCTTTCTTAATTAACCTTTCTGCGGGTAAATACAATGTGGCCCCTGAAATTTAAAAGATAACATTTAAAATGGACATATGGATAACATCCACATGAGCACACATGGGCATTTTGTGGTGCTTTAAAGACTTTCGAGCACCGCAAAATGCACTCCGTGCACATGATTTGGTTCTCTGCACCGCGTATTTGCAGTGGAGAGCCAAATTAAGATACCAGGAGATCAACAAAAAAGTGTAAAGAAAAGAAGCAGGGCAGTGCACCACCCAAAACCGGAGCCTGGTCAGCCAGAGCCATGCTCCAGCTGGCTGCTGGCTATGCTCTGTGCATCCAAATCTCTGCCACTGGAGCCCCAGGTAAGGCTGCTGTCCACGGGCTCCCCTACCCTACCCCTGGCAACTTGCACCAGAGTGTGCATGCAGGGGTGTTCCCTAGGGACAACTATTTGTCCCTGGGGAAACACCCATGCATGCTTGTCTGGATGTGCCCATGAAGAGTTTTTTAAAGAAATATATCATTAGACTACAGAATCCTATTCAGCAAAATACTAAATCAGGGAACATGGAAGCAAAATAGGTATCTGTATCATAAATGAATCCACAATTTCCTGTACAGCATCATGATACAGGGCATCCACCAATCAAAGAGTGGAATGGATTTCTGGTACACTTCTGCCTGGATGAGTATCTGCTGAATTGATCAACATAATGTTCCTGAAATTTACTAATACTTTTAATGGTATATTAGGGCTCTCAGTGCTTTGGACAAGCATCTTTTAATTATTTAAATCAAAATAATAATCAGAAAAAATGCAGTTAAGAATGCTGGCAGACATATTAATCTGGTTACTATAAAGGGAAGAACCTTTATTGTGTGTCCCGCTTTGCTATTCAACTCCAAGACTAGAATTGGCTACTCACAAATTAATATACAGTATACTATATAATGGACTTTTTAAAGAGAAAAGATATGGCTGACTTGAAATAGTGAAAGCTGCAGCTAATGGCCTGTAAAAGTCAAAGACTGACTGGTAGGAGAGGAACAAGATCCGTATCTTGGAATAAGCTCAGTTAGTATGAGTTAGCACAAGATGAGCCACTCAGTTTCAGTGAGTTGCAATGGCTGTTATGCAGTTAAACCCGCAATCAGTGGTTCAAAAAATGGCCATCAGTTATTAAAATTGTAAGACCTTGCCAAGATTAACTATAAAAATACTGAAGATGATAACAGCATTCAGGAGCTAGGGAAAATAAAACAGTACAATAGTGAGTCATTGCTGGAAAATACTGCATAGTCATCCACCTAAAAAAAGTACTTCTGACATTTACTACTCTGCTGCAGACATTAAGCAACAGAAACTAGCTGTATGTGCAGCTGTTTCAGCATCAGAGTCTGATCGTGACAGGTCCTTATGCTGGCATCTTAGTAAACCTTTGAACAGCCCACACACAAGCCCATCACAATTGTAAACCCTGCATTCAGAAGACTGCAGGGAGACTAAATCCACTGTTGTGATTAAAAAGTCAGGACGGCACCTCCAGACATCTTTCGCAGTGCTTCTGGCTCAGTCCACCTCTGCTGGCAGAAGACATTACAGGGCTGTTTGGACCAGTGACAAAAACATCCCATTTTGGTCCCATTTTCGGGTGCGTACAGATGGCCGGGGAAGCTAGGGGGAGGTTAAAAATGGCCATCCGTTTAAGGTCATCCAGGTGTGAACCTTAAACTTAGATCTCCAGTTAGGTCAAACTAAGTCCAAACTATACAGAAGTTCAGGAAGCTTAGATCGAGCTAAAAATGGCCAACCTAATCTCAATTAACCCTACCTCTGAGGTAGTCTAACTTAGATCCAGTTGGCTATTTTTAGACGGATCTAACTTCTGTACAGTTCCCAGCAGAGCCCCAGGCCTGGGAAAGCCCAGCTGATGGCCCAAGCCTTGGGGCTGCACTTTTCCTACTCTCTTCCTGGGACCAGACTATTTTTAGCTCCCAGTCCCTCACTCCACCCCCAGACAGACAAATCCCCCACCCCACAGACCAACTAGCCCTCCACTGAGCCTGCTAACCCCCAATCCTGCAAACCACTTTCAGTGCTGATTTTAGCAGTGTTCGCTGATGCTGGGAGCCAAGGAAGTAAGTCGGGATGGGGAGAGTGGTGGGACAGATGGGGGAACAGGTTTCCTGGGGAAGGGTTGTTCGTCTGGGGGGAGGTCAGGGGATAAAAATGGCCCCTGGCCCTAAAGGGTGGGAGATAGAACCTCTCCAGCCCTTCTGCAGACCCCATGAGCCTCCTGGCCCCACCAACCCCCTATGGGCACAGCCTGCCCACCCCCAACTGCCCCCTGCAGGCTTTGCCCATATCCCACCCCCTAGTCCCCTCTAGCCTGCTTGCCCCCCCCATTCCCTCCAAGTCTCCCCCTACAGCCCCCGAATCCTGGTGGGGGCTGTAGGGGAAGACTTGGAGGAAATGGGGGGGCAAGCCTTAGATAGCTCTAACCTCCCCGAATGTCTGTATGCACCCTTAGAGAAAGTCATTATAGAGGCCCCTGTGGCAAAGTGTATAAGGGTTTGGGGGGGTGCGTTAAGAGCATTAGAAGAAATGAAGTTTTCACCCATGTTTTCAGAGAAAAAGAATCAAGTTAATACATTCAAAAGGTGCTCATATGCAAAGCATCAAATGATTATTGAAATAAATATTAGAAGCAGCACTAAGTTAGAAAATTAAACTCTGGCCCCACTGCATGCCAAGGATTTCATTTCATTGAAATGGGACAAGAATTTAATCCATGGCCTTCAGTAGAAATATATGCCAAAGTATACCACATGTATAAGGCAATGATGAAAATCTTGGACACTTATATTATTTTTATTTTATATAAAAACTTGTTTGTTTATTTATTTATAAAGTTTTGTCAGTGCCTATGGAACTCAAATCATATTTTGCAGCCCTCTTAACAGAAAAAAAACAACAACTTATCTAGGAAGAATATATTTGAAAAGGATCCATAAACAGCCAAGAACAATTTAGCTACCAAACATGCAAGTACTTCTACCTGTGATATTTTATACTAATAACAGGTAAGCTAACAGCTAGTTAGCTTAGATATTAGTATAATTTTTTTGGTTTTCTGCTAATATAAATATACAATCAAACCCAACATCAACTGAACTGGGTGGGAAAGTCTGGACAATTATAATTCAGTCTCCAGTTTTACCCATGTCAGTTTTCCTGTTTGGACAGGAGCTGTTTGACATTACCATTTGCTGTTTATTGAAAGCCCCAACCAAGAAATAAATTGGAACTTGGTTTACACGTATTTGAATAACAACATTTTATTTTGGAATCATTTAGAGCAGCACTTGCATTTATACAAGTGACCACTGCAAATTAAGAGTCTTGAACAGAAGTTTTAATATAAATGAAACTTATTTTTTGCAGATCTGGTAACTGCATTTGATCCTGTTCATGTAAACAGGTGTGGGAGGGGGTTTCTACTAAAGTTCTTGATTTTCTTCTATCATCATCTTTCTCCTCCAAGAATCTGCCTCCAACATCACCTTAGATTCTTTTAGAAGTCTAACTACTAGCTTGGGATAAAGAACCAAACTTTTGGCGGTACCTCTATATATGTTTAACTTAATCATATGTTTTAAGATGACTTGCATCAGTGGTGGATCCAAAGGGGGTACGCTCCTCTTTTGGACTGGACTGCACCACAGAAACCTCCAGAGAATTTTTTAAGTTCCTGAAACAGATGAAAATACTCTCTCCCTTCCCTTTCCTGCTCAAAGAAATGCACCCTCCCCTTCCCTTTCCTCAATCCTCACCCTTCCTCCCCACCTACCTTTCCCCACTGTCCCGAGGGCAGAGAAGCACCAGAGCCATTCCTGCCTACTACAGCAGAGGCTTAGCTCATCTGGGGAGGGGGACAAGGACAACAGGGATAGACAGGGGTTCTGCTTCCCTGCGCTGTGACTAGGCAGGGTGGGGAGAACTCAGTTGCCCTGTTACCGCTGTCCCCTCCCCAGCTGAGCCCAGGCCCCGCTCAACCCAGCTGGTTCTGGAACATCCTGGCCCCTTCATCTGTAGAGAACACAGCAGGGGCAGGCAAGGGAGTGGGATGGGGGAAGGGAAAGAGGAGGGGATGGGGCTGCCTCTGAACAGGAAAGGGAAGGGAGGGGGTATTTGAACCTGCTTTAGGACTTTAAAAAGTCTCTAGAGGCTCCCACAGCATGGTCTGTCTGTACTGGTGGGACAAAGGAGGCTAGACACAGGTGGTACAGCCACCTCTGCAGTGTGAGTTGCTGCATCCACACCCTGCTTTTAGAAATCCTGGATCAACCCCTGACTGGCACTATCTGTTGAAATAGAGAGTAGACAGGGCAGAAACAATTTGGGCACATGCATTAAGGTGGGCCTCCAACACCACACTACACAATTTCAATATGGTATTAAAGCAAGACCTAACATGTGAAACCAAAAAAACAAAACACTACTCAAAAACGTAAAGTCAAACAGCAATGCTCCAAAAATGCAACTGGAAACCACATGCACAGACAGTGAAGCGCTGACAAAGGTTCCCCAAATTTAAAAAAAGGTGATGCTAAGGCATTTGTACATGTTTGTGCTGCAGTGCCAGACACTTTTAAAAACACATGGCGCTGCAGTACATACAGTTGTATAAGCAGCAAAATGCACATCAGTGCTGAGAAAACAGTGGTGACTTTAAATAATACATTAAATAATATCAGCTATCAGATGTGTTAGGGTGCAGACAGAAATGCAGTTCCCTACAGTAACTGAGACTGCTTTGTAGGAAGCGTTCTGAGTTGCAATGCTCCCCAAACTGAACAATAAAAGGTGTTTTAGTTTAAAAGCATACCACCTGCTATTTTCTGCGTGCTGACGTGCATTTTGCCACTTACACAACTACACGTGCCACAGTGCAGTGCACATCAGCTCGCGTGTGGAGCAGACTCTATCAGAGCAAGTCAGACTTGCTCTGACCTGCTGGATCTCTGAAGCATCGCAGGACAAAAAGGTATATGTATAAATTCCCAAAATGCAAAGCAAGCACTGACGTACCACATGTTCTGTGGATGGAGAGCACAAGGGCAGATATTAAACACCGTGCCTCAGTTAATGCAGGCACCAAACCCATTAAAATGTAACAGCAGGTACCAAAGCATTGCAAATTAAAAAACAGAGCTGAAGTCTCACAGAACAGCATTAACCAAAGTGCTGAGCCACCTGGAGAATCAGAGCTCACAAAAATAAATATTTAAGAGGTATAAAGGACCTGCCTGCAAAGTAGGTACTGAAAGAAAGGATCATAAAAGTGTTTAAAGCAGTCTGGGAAGAAGAACCAGAGCAGCACCAATTATAGCAAAAAATAAAGTGTTTAGACTCAGCATGTAACATGTACTAATAGTGACAGCTAGCTCATTCTCTACCCACTGCCCTGGGGCCACAGGTCAACAGGATATTCTAGCAAGTGTACAACCACAGAAGTAGTTAAATTCAGTGGTACACCCCACATATGTAAAGCTAGGAATGTGTTTAAGAACTTGACTGAATTGAGACAACCATCTTCAACATTCTGGGAAGTCCTTTGCCTTGTACTTTGCCAAGACTAAGTAATAAGGGAGCAGAGAGGAGTGACAATTTTCACCTGATCTGGCCACAGAAAGTGGCTAGATCATAGCCATGACCAAATAAAAGTGCATAGCTGCAAAAAGCCTCAAAAATGTCCAGTCCGATGAAAGTCTGAGCCCTCACCACATGAAGGGTTAGATGAAGACATTTCAAAATACAGTCTTCTGTAACTTTTGTCTGCACTGCCTCCCAGGCTTGAGGTGTCTTCAGAATGGAAGGGGGAAAGGGAGCAGATGGAGTTTGGACTGGGGGTTTTTCCGCCCCAGTAGAGGGTGGGGAGGGTGTATGGGAGCTCCCCCCAAGGTGGAGAGAGCTCCAGTTCACCCACCCCACCTTCCAGCACCATCTGGGGAAACCCTAAAATGAGCTCCCTCTGAAATGCACACAGGCTGGGAGGGAATTAGGGCCGCTGCTAGGGAAAACAGCTGCTGCTAGATTCTCCTCCCCTGAAGCTAACAGTGAACTTCTGTTTAGCTGGGAGGATGGTTGCAACTCAAAACACTTCCTGAAAAGCATTCACAATTACAGCAGGCAACTGCACTTCTGTCTGCACCCTAACATATCTGATAGCTGATATCATTTAATGTACAAAATTTCCCTTAAAATCGAAACTTTCACTATGTTCAACATCTTCAAGTTAAAAAATCCCCAAAATTTGGAATCAGAATTTTAAAAAATGAGAAGTGATGCACCTCCCCCAAACAGATGACTGCATCTTTCTTTTGAGATGTGTGTTGTTAAAGCAACCAATTTTTCACTTAAGATTGCAATGTGTATATCATATTTCTTATTAAGCTGATCACAAAAGATCTGTTCAGTGGTCTAAAAAAAGCGGGGGGAAGAGGTGTGCTTAAAAGATGTGGTAAATAAAGAAGGAATCAACTCCGCTAATAATGGCCATTAAGAGTTTCATTTTGTAAACCCAAGACATCTTCTATTACTGTAAACTTTAAATAGAAACTCATTTAAAAAAACCCCATAAAAACCAACTCAAAGGAGATTTTAAATAGAACTTGAATTGTGCGGCAGGTTTAAAACACCGAAAAAGTGAGAAATTATGGCAACAGGGTCTATAAGTATCTGCATAAGTAACTCTATAGACTTTGTATAACATCCTGATACAAAAAGAAAACACTATTTACACCTTACCAATAAAAGTAAACAGAATGGCCTTACTACTCCATTACTACTAAAATAGATATGGTACTAATTCTTGCCCTTTAGCTAAGTTATTGGTCCTGTATTGAACAGGTGAATCCTCATGGGTGCTGTTCCCTTAAAGAATTTTACAATTTAGCAGATATGACTTTGACTTAAAGTATGAAAAATGGTTAAAATGGATTTTAGGAAACCCTTCCATTCTCAGATTCTGCATGGTGCAACACAGCATTTGAATTCCCTGGGAAAGACAGCTTAAAAGGTATCTATGCATCATCTAACCCTGGGCTGCTCAAAGGTGCAGAGTATAATTTTAAATACTGGTAGTTCAGCAGTCTAAATTATGGCAGCCACTCCAGCTGAATAAGAGCCACAATACTACTGAGAATCTCTATAGAGCTATGTGCTGGGGCACACCTCTAATATGCCTTCTATATGAGGACCTGCAGGGGGCTGTACAGGTTAGGTCTTCAGTTCCTATGCCAAGGGAATCCTCCCAAACTATATCCAGTAATTCTGAAGTCCTTTTATCCTGCTCTGGCCCTTTGACAAAGCATAAAAGAGAATTGGACAGGAAGAAAGATTTCACTCCCAGTGCCTTCTGCCTCTTGCTGTTCATCCTCCTTTATGATATGAACAGGTTAAACAGCACAGGCCCCAGCACACACCCTTGGGCGTGCCACAACCCACGTGTGGTCTGTTACTAGTAAAGGAAAAGCCCATGTTTTACTTAATAAAGCACAGAGAAACACTGTATTGACAAGCTTTCAGTCCACTCACCTGTCTCTAGAAGTTACTAGTCACATCATGGGGCAAATCAAATTCAGTTCTACTCAGATAAATCTTTCTCTGATATTTTTTTGTAAAGTTATTTCACTTTTTTTCATTCAAAATTGTAAAACAGTAGCCACTATGTAGCCTTATGTCAGAATTTCAAATTTAAAAACATTCTATGCTAATTGTACTGAAACCGTATTTTTAAGCACTGAATGATTTTTTTATAATATTATATATCTCAAAAGTTTCATTTAGTGCTTAAAAATACGGTTTCAGTACAATTAGCGTAGATTGTTTACATAAATTCAACATCATATTTTCTGCATGGATCAAAAAATTATAATTGATTAAACAGAGCTTAACAGAAAACAAGACTTCATGAAATGTAAATGTAATTTGAATTCTTCCATTCCCATTAGGCAGACAAAGACAGTATACATAAAAAAAGAAAATGAATATACAATAAAAACAATGCTACAAATAGGAAGAAAAAATAACTTTATACATGTCACATTCAAATATTCACATTACTCAGATATAATTACAAATAGATTAACAAATCACTAACTAATCTACTTCAATTGTCAACAGTTACATATGATCTGACATTCAATCTAACATCCAATGTGAAAGTTCAGGATTGTTAAACTCAAGAGGAAAATACTTTGTAGCATTTAGTAGTCAGAGTAAATTATCACAAGTAGAATTTAGTTCAAGACACTCATCTTTCTATATCTTGTAAAAATTAAAGCATAAACTCAGAGGGATCAACTGTCCATGTAAATCTCATTTTATAGCAGAGATATTTTGAGTTTAGCATGCATTTGGGCAGTAGCTGAGCCAAAGTGAAATCAAACACACATCTGGTCCCCAGTCCTTTGTCTGATCACACAATCTATGAAATACATTATTTAAAAGATGCCTGGAACTCTGACGCTAGTCTTTAAACAAGAATTTTTTTCTCATACTTCAGCAAAAAAGTGTATTACTGTCACTCCCCTGTAGAATTGCCAAAAACCAGTAAATGCTAAAAAAAAAAAAAAAATATTCATAAAAGAGAGAAATGTTCTGGAAACTTCCAAGATAAAGAATACTGAAATGCCAGGCTTCTCAGAAGCCCTCATTACACATGCCCAGGAACAGGAACTGAAGGAGTAATTTTGCATGGAAATAAGTATCAGTTATTGGAGAACACAGAACGTGGAAACTTGCTAATTATAAAAATGCATGGTCACCTGCACTACCTAATTAATGCCTGTCCTCAAAGGAGAGGTGGTAGCTAGCGCAGGTGACTGTACACTTCTGGCTCATGTGCCTAAAATAGTTTGAGTAGGTGCATCTGCCAACATTGCGCCCAGTGCACGTGTATAAAAGAAAAGTGCAGTCATAACCATTCCTCTCAAATGCATCAATGGAAAGCAGGTTGTAGGATCTGCATAGACAAACCATGGTTACTAGAAAGTTAATAACTTGTCTTTCTTCTTCAAGTATATGTCAGTGTGGGCCCTGTTGGTGTTAGTTGGTGGCTGGCAAGTACCATTCTCTCCAGACAGCTGAAATAAAGTTTCAGTTGCATCAACTGAATATGAAATACAGGTGTCTTTAAACATGCTCCAGGGGCAGGGAGGGGGCAATTTAATTAGGGCTACTCTTGTTCGACAAGCTTTAAAGTGCCCCTGCCACTATTCTGAAGTGCAGGGATACTGAATACACAAGACACCAAGATTTCTGGAGCATGCTAATTAGCACAAATCAGCAGACTGAATTAAATCAAGTCCTCTCCGATGCACTGGAGCAGGTGTCCCGCACATCTACAGGCACTCTAGGAGAGCAGTATATCACACTTAACATCTCCCAGATGCTAAAGCACTCCAGGGCAGAGTGTTTAACAAATATTAGCAGGTTACTCCATAAAGAAGCCTTATATTTTTGGTATCACTACATTTCAGAAGCTTACTGGGTATGTTGTTTCAGCCCACTGGTATTATGTCAAGACCTACTACGAGTTATTTTGACAGCTTTGGATGAAATAGCCTGGCCCTTGAATTGGCTAGTCACTGCCGGAGAAGCAAAACATTCAGAATCTGATGCTATATATTATCAAGAGCTGTGTTTATATCCCATGGCATAGTATGCAACTTTGGGAAGAACACACGCAAGTTGTTTTATGTAGAGGTTGGAAACCATTTGTAGAATTAATCTTGCTTCATGTCCGAGCATCTCCATTTTCTTGGTGAAACAAATCACTTAAGAGTTCAGCAATAGATGCTTTAAGTGAGATCACTCTTATGCACTAGCGATGGCTATGAAAGAAACTATTCTGAGCACAAGGCTGTCACTGAAGGATTTGAAGAGCTTAAAAGTAGAAGAGTACTCCATAATACTATTGTCCTAACACTTAAAATCCCATACTGAAATGCCTTGAGCAGTGGGTAAGTACACATGAATCCTCTGAAAAACCTAGGTAAGAGAAGAAGAGACAATTAAGAGGGGTTTCTATTGGTGCAGGATAGATTGACAATGCTACCAGGTGAACCACAAATGAACTAAAAGGATGCAAGAACGTGCCAACTCTAAGAAACAGCCCAAAATTGTCAGTTAGCATCAGCACCAAATTTAGGTATTATTGGGCAGGCCTTATTGAAAAACTTTTCCATTCAGGAGGCACCTTTTTCCAATAGATTTTTCTCTGCTGTGTAACAAGACTTAATGGATTTGAGAATGCATGCAATTTGTGGATGTGTGCTTGGAAGAAAATTCTGCCAAAACTCCTTAGGATCCTTCCTGATTGGACTCAACACAAAGTAGGAAGGACATGGAGGTGGAAATGAAGAGCACCTGGAATGGTCATAGTTTTGATAGCAGAGATGCTGACACTCAGAGGCAGAGCAGGGCACTTCTGTGCCTTTGGCAGATGAAGCAGCATCACCTTTTTTTGTCCCCTCCCCACCCCCAAAGTCAAGGCCTGGGGATACTGCCCTGCCCACCACACACACACACACACTTCTTAATCTAATCCTAAATGTCAAGTAAGTGAAGCTGGTGTTTCCAGTCTCACTGCATACCCTGCCACTAGCTAGGGTTCACTTCTTGGTGCTAAAGCTAAGTATCCTCTCCATATTTCATGCAGGCATGGTCCTATCCTGCACAGTCTTCATCAAAGATACTTTGTTCTCTTCTCAGTCTGCAGTGCCATTAGGTGCTTGGGCAGCTTTTCTCTAGACAAGTGCTTCCAATGGGATAATGGGATTATTGGGATAATGCCACAGAATACTCAGAGCTCATATTTTTTGTGGGTTTACCGCGCAGCTTTTTGAAGTGAAGAACAGACTTTGGATCTGCCTGTTCTGGGTCAATGTTTATGTCACTAATATCATGCCTGTGCCCACAACATAAAAACCTCACATAAAACAAATTTTGCCCATCAGTTCTACATATGTAGCATGGGGTACAAAAGCCAAAGCAAGTTTGCATGTAACAGCAACAGTTATGAAAGCTGCTGAACAACAAAAATTGGCTTTCCTGTCAGACATGGGTAAGTCCTATTGTGTTCAAGCTACAAGCTCAATGATACTTATCCAAACCCTTTCTTTGCAATAGGTCTGCATGGCTACAACTGCTCTAAACATAGTAAACCATTTTTTTTTCAATATAAAGATATATGGCGCAACACAAACTAATTGTAGGTAGATATCCCTGTGCTGCACTGGCTCATATGGTACATGTTATTTATGAAATACTAATTTATGTGACCTTGAGTGTCCTAGGTAAAAAATGGTTTTCCTAGTGAACATGACAAGCTTGGCAGGTGAGCAAACTTCAGGGTGTAGAAGTTCTCATACCTGCATCCAGATGAGCAGGGATGTACACTTGCAGCGGCACAAAGAGTAGTCGCAAAAATTTGTTCCACTACTTTGTGCTACCACACATGGCCCGGCATATGCCCTTTGTTATGGGCTATACCCAGCTCCTCCCAGGCTGGGCTCCATGTGCTGCAGAATTGGGGGGGAGGGGCAGGGCAGGGCAGGGCAGGGTAGGGAGGTGCTGCCCTGGGTTGCCTGCTCCTCTGTCTCTGCATTTGTCCCAGCACACACTATTTTTGCACGCTTTGCACTGCTATTTTAATTTTGGCCTAATTACCCTGCTAATTAAAGCTGTTAATTGTAACAACATTGTCAGCTTATCTGACAAAAATTTAGACTATTCGGCACATGTAGAAAGTATTTCAGTCTTCGTTATGTAAAAAAAATCCAAATATATTTCAGCATCAACATTAGCCCTGACTTGTTGCAGTTTAATTTACTTTTAAAACAGCCCTCAAATGTCTTAAGTCTACAGGAATGATTCTTGTGCATATAGCTTCCTTAAAAGAAGTGGATATCACTTCGCAATGATTTAAAAAGTTTAAATTCGCTTGCTAACTTGTAGTAAGGATCCCTCCTTGGGGCTCCCTCCTTGGGGCATGAAGCAGCATGTACTTATATTTCAGGTAATATTTCTGTTTCATATTTTGATCAGCTTCTCTCTAGGAGCTGGCCACCTGCATCAGGGGTGTCAAACATACAGCTCATGAGCAGATCCAGCCCACAGAGGTGTTCCATCTGTTCCGCCACAACATCAAGTTGGGGAGCAAGGTCATGGGAAGGACCTACTGCAGAATTTGGGACCCCTGGACTCCAAAAGGACATGGTAAGCAGGAGCAAGGGGGAAAGCAAGGGGGAAAGCAAGGGGGAAAGCAAGGGGGAAAGCAAGGGCTGCACAGACAGCTCTCACCCATGGCTGCCATTCCCCAACTCCAACTCAGGGGTAGTCCCACGGTCTAGATCCAGCTCGAGGTGAACTGGACACCCCTGTTCTACATGACAGAAAAGCACAAAACATCAGGACAGAGGCACATAAAGCCTGAAGGGCAAGGCACAGAGAAATTAATAGAAAACAGATCATACTCTACCTGAGAAATTAAGAGAATGTTTTGAACCACATGTGCACAGAAGAGATTACATAGTCAGGTAGTAGATATTTCCTAGCAAGCATTACTTAGCTTAGTGAAGGTATTAGATAGTCATAGGTATTACATCTTACATAAAGGTGTAGTTGCATCCAAATGCAAGAGTGCAATGTAAAATTCTGTGAAAAAAAAAATTTTGTTTTGCATATGCATGGTAAATTTTAAGTATAGGAAATCTTTTGCGTTCTTCTGTTCACTAAGCATTAAACTTATTTTAATGCATGGATACAGAAGAAACAAAACGTATTAAAATCTACAGAAATACAATGGAGGAAAAGTAGTTATCCTGTATTCTGTTTATTCTGCTTTTAGCCAACACCAATTTTTAATTTGCTTGTAACATAAAATTGGATCTATTCATGGCCCTGCTTTAAATGGAAGAAAAATAGTAAATGTAACAGTCAACGTAGCTGAGACACTGCTGACTGGTCAGCATAGAAAAAGACAAGCCATGTCTGTAGCATCACCTTGCTAGGGCTTACCCATGACTAGCCAACATGAAGCTTAACATGATTTGCCTTTCTCTATATAAAACAGTTGCTTGTGGCCAGCACTGTGTACGATAAATGAATAGTTTTTAAGCTTTATTTAATTTCTAAATGCAGAGAAGCCCTAATAAAGGAAGTGTCACAGCATAGATTGTCAGGCCACTTCCCTGGATTCCATCTAGTTTGGTGCAATACAAAATAGGAATTAGTTCCTTTACCTAAACTGGTTCTCTCTTCACTACCATGACTCAATTAAACCTACGTAACAAAACTAACAAAGACTATTACTTCTAAAAATTAAATAATCTATGAAATCTGAACCACTCCATAAGAAGTTCTATTTTTAGAACTGTATACAGTACATTGTAATATTTTTATCTTCAGATTATTTTTTACATTTCTTGTAAAACTCTAAGTTTAGTAGGAAGCACAACAGTATCTACACAAAACATATGACACCTCCCCGCCTTTTTCTATTTTGCTTTGCTTTTAAACTGATATATCACATCACTGGCCCATTATAGGCCAAACGCCAGGGATATATACTTACAGAATTGAAGACTGAGGCTCAGAAAAGCTAACAAGGCTGCCAAAGCCAGCAATAACAGAAAACGGTTTCGGAAAAGCATTATTATTTGTTCTGATTTCTCTTCATGGTTTCATCTCCATATATGAAGCTTTCTGCAAAGCAAACACAGGCAAATGTCTATTTAATTACATGGAGGCATAAATTAAACTGAAATAATTCCAAGTATCAGTTTTAACAGAGACATAAGGTCCTTTCTTGAATGCAATTTTATGCCACTCAAACTCTGACTCAAGGAACAAAACCCCAAGTCTTTTTCCTTGTTACACAAGACTAACCAGCAAACTAAGAACATTCTGCAACACAGCTAATTTCCTAAGTGATTATCCTATAGCGCAGTATCCTGATATTTTGAAAGCTAGTTCTGATGGCATACCTAATCTTTTTTAATGAAGTTCAATCTCTGGCCTACTTGCATATTAAATACAAAAATTAAGCAAATAACTGTTTCAACTGTAAAAATGGAAATACTGTTTAAAAAAGCACCAAAGCAGAATATTTTGACAAGTACCAAAATCTCCCCTTCCAAAAACGAAACTGCAAAAATCCACATAATTTCACAAAAGTGTTCTAAGGTCACAGAATTTCATTTTTCAATGAAGAATAGATCCGTTTAAGTTTTTCCAGATCACATTCAGCTAAATGCAACAACTGCTTTTTCTTGCGTTGAGAGCAAGTTTGGTCTTGAAACTCCAAGACCTCTATATTCTTTTATTTGACGCTGTTTATAGCAGAGTAACCAATACATTGGTAGGCAATGTTTTTTCCTACCCAAGTTTCTTCTCGTCTAAATTCTTTTATTTTTGCATCAAAAATGTTCTTGGTACTTTTCCACTTTTGGGAAAGAAAGAGAAAAAAGCCTGACATACTGCATAATTAATAAGGACCACCTGTTTCTTACAGTCTCTTTGGACTCAAAAAGCTAAACTTCTTGCCAAGATTTTAGTCTCAGGATTTTGGGGACATCAAAATGTCCAATCACAAAACGTCAATTATTATTTTCTCATGTTATAAATTAATGTCTTTAAAAAAACACTTTTTTGTGCTAAGAATTATTAATATATTAATATATTCTTTATCTACGATTCATTTTTCTAGAGCTGCTTAGCCAGCACAATCATAGAGACCTAACCTGAGCTGATCCGAGTCCTCATCTAAATCATGATGCTTTTGGTCCTGTCCTCTTTCAATTTTCTACAAAGTCTTTAAAAACTAGCACTATTATAACCCATCACACAACATTTTTGGGATGTTTTTAATAAACAGATAAAGGGAAAGAAAAACAGGAAAACATCAATAAGATTATTTAGTTATCTAATCAGAATAATTTGCACCATGAAGAAACACCTTTTTATGATTATACAAGTCAATGGAACAAACAAGCAGAGGCGCCTAAAACCAGAATGCTCGCTTGTTAGGAAGAGTGAGAATACTCCACTAGAATGTGAGGTTCTGGTGCAAAACTTTAAAGGGCACTGGCAGATGTGGGGGTGGGGGGTAGAAGTGCTTTACCGGACGGAGTAGCGTGTTAGTTCAACCCACCTCCGCAATGTTTGTATAGATCACATGCTCCAGCAGGGCTTTTTGGTCCTTTTATCTAAAAGCAAATTCAATCAACTATTAGATAAAAGATAAAGGCGCACTGACACATCAGCACCGACACAGGCTTTTTTTGCCTGATATGGCTGATAAATGCCTTATGTACATGCGCAGCCGCAGCACGCACGTGGCCAGGAGCACAGCCCAGTGGCTTAGAGAGCAGCCTTGGCTGGTAAGTCTGTTGTGGGGAAGAGAGGTGGGAGGGGGGGCAGATCAAAGTCCCCCACAGTGAAGGAGGGAGTGGGGCTGGGGCAGATGCTGCTCAGCCAGGGTGGGACAGGGCGAGGGACAAAGCTGTGAGCGGTTCTTCCTGGAGGGGTGGGGGTAGGTAGCTCCCACCCTGTACTCACTCCTGGAGGGCATGGGGGCCATGTCTCTGAATCTGTTTGGAGCGGGCTGCCATTGTGGGGTGGGGCTGGGGGCTGTGCTGGACTCTTCCCAGCAGGGGGGCAGTGGCACTGAGAGGGAGGCTACAGCAAATTTTGGGGTGGCTGCAGCTGACCCCATGCAGATCCAGAGACTCATGCCCCCTATACTCTCATGGGGTGCACGCAGGGCAAGAGCCACCACCCCCCACACCTCCCAGATGAGGCGCTTGCAGCTCCATCCTGCACCCCACCTGGCCAATCAGCACTTGCCCCTGTCCCACTGCCTCCCTCACCATGAGGGCTGCCTCGAACTGCCCTACCCATACTTTTTCCCTCCCCTCCCCATCCCTTCCCCCACACCAGACTTACCAGCCCAACACCAGTCTCCAAGCTGCCCAGCTGCAAATCATAATCTAAATCGTACCAGCTGATACGGCTCCTTAAAAATCAGCCATCGGTATCGGTTCAAAAAGTCTCCATCGGTGCACCCCTAATACAAGCGCCATAAAAGCCTTGCTGAAGCACCCAATCTACACAGATGTAGGGCGAGCTGGGTCCAGCTAACACACTGCCTCTTATGGGAGTGCACTGGGCTCGGTGCAAGGGCACACAAAGTTTAAAGTGCTTTTTTTTTTTTTAATGTCCATAAACAGCCTAAATCCTTAAATGGCCCTCCAAGAGACTGCCTATTCTTTCAGATGTACCAATGAATGCATTCTAGCTGGAGCTCACTGGCTATAAAGAGCTGGTAGAGGTCTCCAGAACCGGGAACGCATTTTCCCATTTGGTCCTCTGGATGTCAAATTTATTAACGTTTTAGACATCCAGAAAAGTTCATAATTTTCCTTTAGAATCTGGGATGAAGACAAGATGAGAATTGTTATTAGAGAATAATTTGAATATGGGGCTGAAGTAACTACCCATAAACAAAACTAATCTAACAGCAAATTTAAGTAGCTTAATATAATCTTGATTATTACAAATGCGTGATGAGGACTAAGAGCCTAGGACAGGGTGGGCAAGATGCGGCCCAGGGGCCAGATGTGGCCCTTCAGGCCCACAGGACCCCTAAAAAATTTTGAAAATTAATATTAATCTGCCCTGGGCTGCCTGTCATGCAGCCCTGGATGGCTTGCAAGTGGCCCTCTGCCCAAAATAATTGCCCGCCCCTGGCTAGGACGTGTTCTCCTATGTATGAAAATCAGATGGACTCTTCCCTATACAGTATTAGGCATGTACACGTCTTTGCAAAACTGAGGTCAGTTTGTCTGCCTCAGATTAACAGTTTTATTTGGATAACTCTTTCCATTTTGTTATAATAATTTCCAAGAGACTGTAAAAAACTGTGGAGTCTCAGAAAACAGACACTAAATATCTGTTGCTATATGTGTCTAAAGTATCACCCTAATGCCAAACTTAGGCTGAGCAAACAGTAACAAATACTTAATGTAAAAAGACATTATGCACAGAAAGAAAAGCTTATAGTTTAATGGTCCCTTTGAACTCGTCAAAAATAATAGTTCTTACTGAACAGTGGTGAAATAGCTTAATGAAAGTTATTCCAGACCACTAACTGAAGTTAAACCAAGCTGTAAAGGATAAAAAGTGAGGCATAAAAACAGATGAGAACAAATACACCAGGAGAGAAAGAGGCAGTTAAGTTAAAACAGATGGAAGGTCAGACAGGAAGTTGAAGGAAAAAAATAAAAATTAAACACAGCAGGGAACTAAAGGTAAAATACATTAAGAAAAATCTCAAGAATCTATATAAAAATTCCCCACAATATAAGATTAGCTAACAATAATTTGCACAAATACAGGATGCTACAAAAAGCAAAGAGATTTTAAAAAATGGAGAGAACAGATGCCTTATTTTTAACAGGGAAATATATTGATGAAGTTTAATTACCTTTTAATACATTTTCATTCTTTCAATTATGTTTAAATAGTTCAGAAATTGTAAACCAAAGGGAAACATTACATTCATATAATACATTTAGGCCTGTTAACAGATTAAGGTTGCTATGTTATGATTGATTTGGAATGGTTCCTGTTGAGTAACTGTGTTCAATAAAGGTCTGTCAGTACAATTTGTCATCACCTGTCACTTGATATCAAACATCATGGGATCAGGTGCACATATATAGTACTGTGAAATGAAATAAATGTTATACAGTACTGGTATTCCAAGTGAAAAGCAGAATTAACACTATGAACTATTAAGGAGAGACAATACTACGAATGCTGCAGACATTAGTTATCCTGCCTGGATATTCAATAAGAAACCTAAAGCATATCCCAATTAAGTAGCACAGGGGTTGTCAACTGGGGGAACACGTACCCCCAGGGGTACTTGGAAAGGGGCGAGGAGGTACATGCGGGTGGACAGGGATAGAGTGCTGCCATCCCAACACCCCATACTGCCACCTCCCAGGAACAGAGCCCGGGGGGGGGA
This sequence comes from Crocodylus siamensis, assembly GCF_052110815.1. NCBI lineage: Eukaryota > Metazoa > Chordata > Crocodylia > Crocodylidae > Crocodylus > Crocodylus siamensis. The sequence continues at coordinate 56,968,502 of NC_143400.1, read as the reverse complement.
GGAGTAAGAGGGGCAGGGCAGGGAAATAACATGGAGAAGGGCAGCGGCTTCCCACTCCACTGCCCAGCCAGGGAGTGGGAACTTGCACACAGCGGCGACTGCCACCATCCACCACCCTGTGCCACCGCCGCCATGTGCAAGCCCCTCCCCACGCCCCCACTCCATGTCCTTCTGCCACCACCCATTTCCCCCGCCCAGCCAGAAGTGTACCCAGAAGGGGTACACTCCTTAAAAAAGGTTGAAAACCCCTGAAATAGCACACAGAAAGAAGGAAGTGCAGAAAATAAACTATCGGAACAGAAAAAGAGAAAGAAAGGAAACCTCTCACATGTTAGCAGAAAAAAGATGAAAAGAACACAAAGCCAATGCACTTTTGGCACTCAGAATATACTATTACAGAAAAGAGAGATCATGTAACTGCAGAGTAGCAACCGTCTGTGTGACATCTGTAGTATATTGATCTTTATCTATTTACTTTATGGGCAGTTCAGAGTGCAGGTTGTGTCCTAGCCTCACTGTCTCCACCTGAGAGCTCTCAGTATTTAAAAGGCAATTTTAGCAGCAACTAACATAACTCTGACTCTACGAGCCCATGATTCTCCAAGACCTTTCCATTGCTCCCACCCTCTTTTTTTTTTGGTCTTGCTTTCCCAGATAACTCTGTACCGTGGTATACAAAAGTCAGTCGGAACTCAGCATTTTCATCATAGGCATTTCAACAGCAGCTTTATAAATTATTATAAAACAAAGCATTTCTTACTTGTAACTAATAACAGGTCTTCAGCAGATGACATAATTCTAGACTGGATTTACAAGTTCTACAGAACCACAGATTCAGGTGCTATTGATTATAACCAGCATACACACAAAAGCAACCCAAAGTTTAAAAAAGCAGATACCTACGTAACATGCATTTCTTTGACTAAGTCAGTATCTGTAAAGTACTCTGACATTTCTTCAGGTTTATAATACATAGTGCTGTTTTTGATTATTTCACGCAAGGCACTGAAGATACACCTGGGAGACCAATGACTTTCAAAACTCCTGGGAAGGTACACCCATCTTAAAATAATCATTGCTAGTTGTAAGACATCTTGTGCCATATGGCTGATACTGTTATGACTTCAAAGTTAGCTGCATCCATCTAGGACAGAAACCTACTATCTTACTTAGAGAGCAAACATGTTATCACACTGAATCACCATGACAGCTTAAATGAATTTACTTGATTAAAATAGCATGTCTCCATAAGAATCAATACTACTCTTCAAAGTCTGCTTCCATAAAATTACTGTACTTATCTGGTATAGCAGATCCAGCAACATCTCATCAAAATGACGCAAATTGCCAAGACGCAAGTGAGTGGAAGTGGTCATTATGAAACAGAGCAGGGAAAAAGTTATAAAGCAGGAAAGCATAAAATTTTGTATCTGAATGAATGCCAAAGACACTCACAGTAGTCTGAAATGCTATCAAGCTCTGCAGTAGACCAAGATCAGAGTCCAGGAATGGAAGGGAGAGGTCTGCAGACAAAAAATAAGTTAATGTTTGCAAGTTAATTTGTGTGGCAGGGCATGCCACTTTAAGGGCTGGAATGGGCAACCGACAGGTACTCAATTAAGGCAGCCATTTTCAAATTAAGGCAAGGCAGCAGTTTGCTGCTTGCAGCTGAGGGAGTGACATCACGTGGCTGAGCTGCTTCTCACAACATCTTGGAGGTAAGGGCAGGAGGTAAGGGCATGATCCAAAACTGCACCCTGCTGGGATAGAGAGGCCTGGAGGGATTGTCCGTGTCAGGGCAGCATCATTCAAACACCAGAACCACTAACCTCCCCACTGAAAGGTGGGTAGGGAGTGCCTTAATATCTCCAGCCCCCAATAACATTGTGGGTAAGAGGGCCTGACACGTCTCTGGACACCTGAGCCCTAGGGGGTTCAAGGAGACCCAGTAGACCCAGCAGCAGGTAGTCAGGCCAGGCAGGCCTGCGGACACCTGAGCTTGCGGGGGGGGGGGAAGCAAGATTCTGCGTAGCCAAGGGAGAGGGCAGGACTATGGCCCCAGAAAAGGGCAGTAGGATATTTGGTGGGTCTGCACAGAGGAGGGAGCGCCTTTAGAAACCGAAGGGCTGTGCATGAGCAAAATGCAGAGTAGGGCTGAAGGCCAGTCTGAAGGGCTGCGTCAGGGGACGTGCTGAGTAGGGCTGAAGGATGGCCAGAAGGACAGAACACAGGCCATTCCCCACAGGAGTGTGTTTTGTATGTGTAGAAGTGCCCAATAAGCTAGGGTGAAGTTAGCCCAACGCCTAGTTAATTGGCTGGTCACCACCTGCTCAGAGCAGGGGATCAGACTCTTTCATGCCCTGGGCAGGGGATTGGATTTGATGATCAGTTGAGGTCCCTTCCGACCCTAGCATCTATGAATCTACCCAGACAAGGGTTGCGGGAGAGGCCCAAAAGGCTGCATGTCAGCCAGTCAAGGAGTGAAACTGATAAATCTGATGACCTATGGAAGCCGCTCAGAGGAGCAGGGCAGAGTGAAGCAGGCCCAGTATGGAGCAGCGTGAAAGAGGCCCCGTGAGACAGCAGAGTGCAAGAGGCCCCAGTGAGAGGGGAGCAGTATGAGTGAGGCTCAGAACACAGAGGCTTGACAGAGGACTAAGTTGGTCCAGCTTTGGCCAGGAATACAGTGGCACTGGGGCAAAAAATGGGCAGCCTCCCACATTTACCACCAGTTTACATAACCAGCAAGTCATGGCAGGAAAGACTGGGTGGACTGTCCTACATAGGCAGGTGACCAGCCCCAGGATGGCCCCCTGTCAATTTGGAATATGGTACTGAAGAATTTAGGGAGCCCACTCAGTTTGAGATTCTCTAGGCTGCCAATAACATCTATCTGCTTTAGAGATTTTAACTGTCTTTGATGAACCTTAAATCTTTCCATTGCCTCTGAAGGATTTTTTCCTTGTGCGAGTCTTGTTTTGAATGTGGTGAACAAACTGAAAAAGTGACAGCACTTGATGTGATCACTATTAAAGATTTTACTTTATCTTCAGTGTCCACCTTCAGACTTTTAGCATGGTCTTATTTAAAGCAACTATTTTGTCAAAGAAAGGAAAACACTACAAACAAGAAGTCCTCTGAAAACACGTACATAAGACAGCACCCCACAATTACCAGAGCACAGACCACACCGATTTTTTCAGGTTATAAAAAGCACCAATTCAGAAATTAAAAACTATAGCTTTAAATGATTCAGTTTAGGCAGGTGTACAGTTATCCCATTATCCCCTGTATCATAAAGAAGGATAAATATCTATTCATTTAGTTACATGGATGGGAATTCCCTTGCTCCCCACTTCTTGTTAACCAGGCAGATCACCTCAATTAAGCTCAGAGCATCTTTAAAGCACACTAAAACCCAGCGTAATACCATTCAAAGTCCTAGAAAAAAGTTTCACTCAATTATAAGGATACCACGTTCCATGTAGTACTCTCCTAAATTTTCAATGGCCTCTACTCTGCAAAGTAAGTTAAAATCCCTTTAATAATGATCAGCCATCACCTTTCCAACATACACTAAATATGAAGTATAGAAACAAGTGGTGATGGCATCTGGTAGATAGACTAGCATAGGAACTTTTCTTCAGTGCACCCATCAGCTTTGCTTGGGACCCTTGTCCTGCAGTACACAGGACTGGATTGACACAGCTATACCCAGGCCTCAATGAGGTTATTGCAGTGTAAATATGGACATGGAAACCTGAGAGAAAAACAAGCAGCAACGGTTCAAAATCTAAATAGAAAAATTAAGCTGTGCAGAAATTGCGAGTCAAAGCAAGCACGGGTAAACAATACACTAGAAAAAAAGGCAAGATGACCCACAGCAAATACCACACCCCTCTCTACCCCTGAAAAAAACAAAACCCCCCAAAAAACCACACATGCTTAACAGGTATGAAAAAATGCACTGGAACTAGTACATCTCTGTTAGTCAACAGGAAGTATATATCACTACATGTTTGTCAAAAGGTAATTAAAAAGTAAATATTTAATATAACCTGGAAAGGATTTGAGATGCTTTTAAAAGCTACATATCATAAGAATCTCTCTTCTCCATTGCCAGAGTATTTCAGAACCTACCCTGTTTCTGAGCCCACTTGTGATAAGTCTTTTCTTTGATTACACTGTCTAACACCAAATTGCTGCTTTTATCAGGGAAAGTCAGCCAGTCCTTTAAATTTTTCAGGCTGTTCTGACCCCAGACTTTTTCCTCTATATGCTGTTTAGCCCAATCAGCCTGCCTGTCCTTCTTGTATATTTTCATCTTTCAATCCTCACACTGCTACAGCTGCTCATTTTATGAAGAGCATAAGCCTTTGAAGCTGACATGGCTGTATTGCAATCTGTCAAAGTAACCAACACAAGTTCTCATCTCTCCAATGATAAGGAATCCAACCAGTTCTACAGAGATGAGTTGTTATATTTCCTAGCACACCTAGTTCAAAACTTTATTGCACAAACACTGTGAACAGCTACAGCAAGTCCAGTAAGAGGAAATCTCATTTAGTGCAACAAGGTCAGGATCTCAAGGATTAGCCAAAACAGTCTCCAGTGTACCAGAGAGCAGCAGGAGACATAAAAAGGAGCAAAAGGGGAGAAAATGTCTAGGCTGAGGGAAATGTAAGGAATTGATTGAATTCTTCTTGCAGAAACACTGTCAGGGGTTTTCAACCTTTTTCTATCATTGTACCCCCAAACGGCTGGATGCAAAGCAGTATACGTCCCAGTCACCAAGCATAGCAGGGTGGCACGCAGCCGTTTGCACAGCGGGAGGTGAGGGGCACCACATATGAGCTCCCCCTCCCCTTCCCCCATGTCTGGCCAGGCAGGCAGCGCCTGCACAGCACCCCGGGATCATGCATGGCAGTGCTCCATCCCTACCCACCCACGTGTACCCCCTAGGACCTCTCAAGTACCCTGGTTGACAACAACCCCACTCTATGTGGAGATGAGGTAAGAGTTAGAAACTAACAACTTGCATTTGAAGTTGTTGGGAACTGGGAATTCCAGGACCGTACAATTCTTACTTTTTGAGTTTAAAGTCCTAAACCAATCCAGCCATTAATGAAGGTTAAATCCTCCTGATTCAGAATCTTGGCTGAGGAGAGGAAAAAAATAAAAAAAGCATCTTAGAGGATGCTTTCCCAAAGAAAAAGTTCAGTCTAGAGGTCCAGGATAAAAGAGATTCTATTTTTCAGAGCATAAGATTGTAAATAAGCATATTAAAGACGTATTAAAACAATCTTTATTATGACAACTGCTGATAAATTATATTTCCAATTTTCTAAGGCAACTTATTATAATAAAAAACAAAGGGAAAAAACACTTCCGGCACAGCAAAATAATTCAGTTTCTGGATTTTAAATTGATTTTTTGTGTTAAATAATTATATTGAACTCATTGATAAGTAATAAAAATAGAGAGAAGACAAATAGCTTGTCACAAACAATACAATCTTAGAGGACGACACAATTTATTTCACAGGATAGCACAGGGGTGGGCAAAATGTGGCCTACGGGCCAGATGCAGCCCTCCAGGCCACTGTATCTGGCCCACGGGGCCCCTAAAAAATTTAGAAAGTTAATATTTAGCTGCCCCTGGCTGCCTGTCATGAAGCCCTTGATGGCTTGCCAAAACTCAGTAAGCGGCCCTCTGCCTGAAATAATTGCCCACCCCTGGGATAGCATACAGAGACAAATTAGTTTGAAACTCAAATACCAGAGCTTTGAAGACCTCCTACATCAACACCACAACGCTGGATTTTGACGAAAGTGATGATTTTCTGCACCTGAAGTGAAAGATGAAGCATTAGTTATGTTGAAATTTACATTAGAGATATTCTCCTAATTTGTTGAAAAAAAAAACTACTCCAAGAATTCTCCAAGACCACTTTTAAGTTTCACCCAAAACACCAAACACACAGAAAGGTGAGAAGAACGTAAGTTTCTCTCTCACCCACCTCCTTAAAAACACTAGCCTAATCGCTTCATTTCAAATGTTAAGGTAAAATGTGACAACTGTGTGTTTACCCTACAAGTTACTGGAATCACTGACTTAAAATTAACATATAGGGTGTCAGTACCTCAGCACAGAGGCTGCTCAAATGTGCTGTAATTTGCAGCACGTCAGAGCAGACTTAACTAATCCAGTCTGCCGGAGTGTGGCAATTACCAGACTCCAGCAGCCTCCTGTGTCTTGTGCATCAGCATCTGCATACTTCAAAATAGCAGCAGGGGTGCTTAAACAAAAGCTCGTAGAACAAGCTTTAGTTCAGGTGCCCCCACCACCATTTTGAAGTGCAGGGATGCTGATACACAAGCAGCTGTGGCGCTTTAATTAGAACAGCTCTTGAAGCCACTCTGATTAAAGTGCCACCCCCCCACACACACACCTCCAGAACACTATAAATGTGTCCATAGTTTTCCAGAAGTAAAACAGCTTTCCAGTTCTGCAGCTCTCTTCAGCAGATGTAAGAACTGTACGTCTCATTTTTGCAAGGCTGCTGTTAAGCTTCTTAAACCATATGGGGTCCCCATCACTAACAGAAGTGGCATCTCACTGATCACATCCCCTCTCATCTGAATTAATACACCATCCCGCTGACAACTTCAACAATTCTTCCACAAACAAGTAATAAAGGGACATATTTTAGAAATTTTAAGTGTGATAAACATTTTGACATATTGGAAAACAATCAAATCATCTTACTTCTGCATTTCACTTCCCTTCCCCATTTGGAAATAAACAAGCACCACCAAATAGACCTCTCTGTTTTCACATGTGTATTTCAAGTGCTCTGTATACCAATCTAGGAAACACTGGTCTATTCTAATACGAAAACCTGACTTGGTCTAGAGAAGTTAGGAAAAGGCACAACAACAACAAAATGTTGCTTTTCCTAGAGGTTAAGTTTAAGGTCTGGGACAGACATTGCATAAACCAGTTTGAGCTAAACCAGTTAAGTCTGATACAACCAGAGTCTGATACTACATTCAATGACAGGTTTCTCTCAAACCAGCTCTGGCCATTTTCAAACTGTTTTATGTGCCCTGAATGTCTGTTCTGTTACAGGTTTAAACCAGTGTCTGATCACTTAAGCTAGGGACAGATATTACAGTTTAAGTATAAACCAGTTTAAGTGTATAAACTTCAAACATTTTACCTGTTCTTAAGGTTTTCTCTTCTAAAGAAAAGCAAAGAGATGACAACCTCCAAGATCACCAACAACAATATTGATATAAAGATTGGCAAAGAAAAACTAGAAAGAGTGACACATTTCAAGTATCTGGGAGCCAACATCACAGAAGACTTAACATTTGAAAAGGAAGTCAAGACCAGAGTAGCCATTGCCAACAAACAAAGCTAAAGAAAATCTGGACAAGCAGCAATATTACACTGAAGGTAAACTTACATCCATTGCATGCTGTGGTCATCTCAATGACGCTTTATTGAGACATGGATGGCTGTGAGACATGGATGCCTAATAAGAGGTTAGAGAACAAAACTGAGGCATTTGAAATGCCCTGCTTTAAGAGACTGCTGTGTGTCTTGTACATCGAGCACCGAACCAATGAGTCAGTCAAACAACAAATCAGTGAAGAAATTGGAATCTGTGAACTTTTGCTGGAAGTTGTGTGATGAAGGAAGCTGCAATGGTTTGGACACATCACAAGACGGTCAGACACTCTTGCCAACACCATTAAGCAGGACACAATGGAGGGGAAGAGGAAAAGAGACCCAAGAAGAGATGGGGAACTCATATTAAGGATTGGATGAGGCTTCAACTGACAGAGTACACACAGCCAGTTAAACACAGGGCGGAGTAGAGGAGAGTTGTTATAGCATCTAAGGTGCCCCAACAGTCGCAGCAGCCTCAGGACTGACTTGGCTTGAGAGGTTTTTATAAATGATCCGATTTTATTATTAAAATGTATTATTTTTAAATCCCAGGTCCTATGAAAGAAGAGCACTTATTTACTGAACTACTAGATATGGAAAAGAACTGTTCAAAGACAAGTCAAATCATGTTTGATATACTTAACCAAAGATGTAATGATCTAGTACTATTATAACTTTCTATTATAACCTATAACTTAGGTTAGAATTCAATACCAGGAAGCATATCTATTTTGTAGCAAAAATCTCCTAAGTTTCTGAACTAAATCTCTGGGATTTCCTGGATTTCAATTAGTCCCTTCACATATCTTTATGTAACTACTGATTTAAAAAAATATTCTGGTCCCTCAAAAAACTGGGTACTCTAGAAGCTTGAGGAAAGTCAGAAAAACCTTAACTTTAACAGTGGAATATTAAAGTTCCTGAACCTTTCCCACTAGAAATGCAACACTGAGATATCCCTAATCATTGTTTCTAGTATTCCTCTTTTCAATTACCTGCTTATCACATCTATTGGTATGTACTGCATTCATTTTTTTGTATTACTTCAAGTATATTACATTTTGAACAGCGTTTAAACAAGAAAATGCTCAAGATTCAAATTTCTGAAATTTGTAAACTAGCCTTTGAATTTGGTCTTTATGATAGTTGTGAGAGGGGCAGTGAAAGCCCCTCTAGAGGGTTCTGGACCCTCACCCCACATGCCCCGATACCTACCGCAAGGATCCTAATAAGTGGCAGCCAGGAGGAATCATGAGCGCAGGCTCCGCGATTTGGGAGTTGCCTGCAGCTGCGGATCAACAAGGGATGTGGGTGGAGCCTCCAAGAGCCAAAGCTGTTCAAACTGCAGCCAGGAAAACAGCTGGTGGGTCGGCAGAGGGAGGAAAATACACTGCCTGGGAGACGCCAGCTGATGGGAGGGAGATTGCCCGGCTAAGAGCGGAGGGAAGAGATGCCGCCTGGGAGACACTGGCTGCCAGGAGGGAGATCACCTGGCTGAAGGTGGGAGAGGAGGAGCTGAGTGGAAAGCAGAGGGCTCCAGCCAGACAGGGGAAGCCTGCGGCCCCCCCCCGAGAACAACCCCGTGGCCCCACCAGGGAATCCAGGTACAGTGGTGGGAGGTGTCAGCAGGGAGCAGCTACCCCCCACGAGGGGCACGGCAGGGAGACAAGAGCGACCCAGTGTGGGAACCGCGCATCTCACCACTGAGCCAGGGAAAACGGAGAGGGACCCCAGGCCAGCTGGAAGTCCAAGGGGGTCAAACTGAGGAGGCAGATCCAAGAAGGGCTCAGGATGGCGGTCCTACCCCACAGTCACCTGGAGCACAGGAACAAGTGAGTCCCCCATCCTTTTGCTTTAGTTTCTTTATTTTTGAGCCATCGAGGGGCACTTGGAGACAGGATCCCGGGGTCCTTTGGCGGGTGCCAGGTGTTTGTTTCAGTTGGATTTATTGGACACCCTAGCTAGCCCAGAGACAGGGCAGGATTATGAGCCCTAGCTAGCCTGAAGCCAAGGAACCAGCTGCAGGGAAGGTGGAACTGGATGGGAAGGCCTGAGCTAGTCTGAGGTGGGTGAGCTGAGTGAGAAATGAGATTCCCCAGGAGAAATCCAGTGGTCACACGAGCCATGGATATGGTAAGGGTGGGGTAAAGGGGAGGTTTGGAGCCCCACAAAGGAAGAACCAGGATCATGACTTCTTCACTCTTGGGGGGCTACCTGAAGGGAACTGCCTCCCCAGCAAAGAACATCCAAGATGTGGCAGGAGAGTAGGAGCAGCACCCATACCATCTAGGTGGCACCCGAGCCTAAGTCTCACCCTGACATCACTTGGAGGCAAGGTGCCCATCAAGAAGAGGCCAAAGCCTAATAACACCTACTCGTGACAGTAGTGCATTTAGTTAAATATACAATAATGCTTTCTGCTCGGTTCAAAACCAAGCCAGGAATTCTGCAGTTCTGAGGGCCTTACTCTCTATCATCTACAGTGATGACACGAGGGTAAGTTTTTAACTCAGTCTACAGAGAAAGTCTCTGTACAAGAAACTCTACCCACCCAACTAATTCCTCTCCCTTTTTGTTAATTAGACCTCATACTTCTGTCATATACAATGTGTATGTCAAATACCCAGCATATATATCCCAATATCAAAATGGCTGATAGTATAATGGCTTTGTACAGTATTTACCATTTACACCGATTTATTTACAGTAACTACAAGAATAGAAATGTGTTGTGCAATTTGTTTTGCACTGTCAATAATGTGTTTTCTTCTGGATTTCTGTTTATGTTATGGTTTGCAAGTATTAAACAGGGTTAAAGTCATTTTGTCTTTGCAGCTATTGGTCATGAACAGCTAGGAAATATGAATAGTGATAGATATTGTGATGCTACATGATGTATTTGGGTTACTTTGGTATACTTATTTCCAGATCTGTGCCCTGATGTCTAAGCACAAAAAAGAAGTTCATACAGGCTAGGTTAGGCATAATTCTTAATGTCCTTTATGTTATGGCTCTACTAACAGTTATTTTGAAGGGGGAAGAATTAAGATACTGTTTACCAGCAGTTTCAGTTCTGCTCTATAGATTGAAGATTTACACCCTCATCATCCATGTTTGTATTTCTACTAGCTTTTTTTTTTTAAAAAGACAAGTTTTTATTACTATTCCCACTTTACCTCAACCAATATGCTGATGCATTTAAGTTTCAGACCACTGGCAGTGTTCTTTTGCAGGCTAATCCAGTTCAGAACCTGTCTAAACAGCTATCTTTTAAAAAACAAAAACAAAAACCTAAAAAAAAAAAATCTCAAAGGACTCTGCATATTTTAGGATACTGATATGAAAACTGAGAAACTAGACCTTTGCAGCAAAGGGACACTCACATACTGCTACTATTAAATGTTTAGGTGAAAAAGATGCCATTAAGATTTATATGAATTCAAGTTTAATACAAGATAGGAATTTAAGAACATTTTAAGTGGAACAGAAGCTAGGAGAACATGAGCTGTTTTCTTCCATGACAGCACACTAAAACCCCAAAAACATGTTTCAACCTATAATCAAACCATCAAATCATGATGCTTTCAATAGTCTTTAAATAACCTTGGATCATGAACAGATCTTTCCATCTCAGACATTACAGTGTGCCCAACCCACAACTTCTACAGCAACCATGCCGAGAAGTCTACTATATCATCAGGAAGCATCCTGAAAACTTAATACCTCCCCTTTCATCTTTACATGCTTATAGCTAAGCTTAGCAGAATTTGATTTTTTTAAAATAATTTTAATGGATACTATCGATGCTTATTTTTTAAGTATATACTTCAGCTTTATCAACTTAAATTTTCAGGATTGCAAGAAATTAGGAGTGGGGGGCAGACAATTTATTAATGACAGTATACTATTATTATAGTGTAGTTTAATCGCCTGCCACCAGCTAAGCAGCAGAGCTGCCATCAACCTGAGCACCGCTTGCCCGTAGCTTCCTCAACCGCTTTGTTACTCCCTCTTCCTTTGTCCCCAGTCCTCTGAGGTTTCTGGGAGTTGCAATCCAAACTACAGCCAGCATGACTTTGAAGGACTGCTCCACCTGTCATCACACACTTCCATCAGGCATCATTTTTCTTATGTTCCCTTTCTACAAATTTTGATTATTAACGATGGAAAAAAAAATTAGTCAGTCTGTGAATATGAGGCGAAATCAACATTTATCAGCGTTTACTAATAAAAATTGAATCCTGCCAAGCCTACTTATAACATGATTCACTTGCTAAAAGATTCTTTCTAGAGAATCTTAGGAGCTGAATTTTTTCTATGCTTGCAACTTTAGGCTGTAAAGGCCTAGGAAGTGCTGAGTTAGAAAGAATCCTTGAGGCAAGTTTTTAACATGCATATAGTATACTTATTGTTACATGAACTAAACACATATACTCAAACTGTTTCCAAATGAGCAAACTATGACCACCTACATGGTTTTCTTTTGACTACTTTGTACACCAAAGATCCAGCAACCCTTGGATATAATAGATGGTCGCTGCTTGCTTTAAAAGTTCCGTTTATTCAGGTAACTCTTCCAACAGCTAACTGAAAGAGGCAATGACCAGCTCACTTGGCACTGCAAAGTTTATCAGCCCTCTGGACCTCAGCAGCTATCTTTCTCCCTGCTGTCTTTCCAAATTGCTGTCTTGTATGTAACTCTGGAGTCCAGAAGTTCAGACGGCAAGTTCTGTGCAAGCAAATTTCACATGCTTCCTGGAATCATCTTTACAGTCCATTGACCATTTTACTAGGAAAGGCTACAGCACAGTCTGTTTAAATACATATCTTCAGGGCCAAAGAAAGGCAATGCACTAACCTCAAACTGTGAAAATAATGCTCATTACCTATGGAAAAGGCTGCACTCAGCTTTTCACACTCCTAGCTTGGATATACATGTAAGCAGTTTATGCACTGAACTTACATGCAAAAGGCAAATTAGGACCGAGACTGTGTTACATACTTAAGATAATTATGCCGTTTCCCCATTTGCACTTAAGTGGAGTACTGTGCACCATGGCAGTACAGCAGCTGTACTCCCTTATTTAGTCAAGAATATGGTGCATTTCTTGAAGTTTGAGGGGAAAAAAATAAACCAAATTCCTTCACTCAACCTTAATGAATACATGAAATAAAACTATTTTCCTTTATTAGAAAAAAACCACATTTCATAAGCTACTTCAAATTAGCATAGAAGTTGAAAATAGGCATGTAGCTAATGGTGGCCCCAGACCAGACCTAAACCCTAGGGCAAGACCACCATGATTTCTCCAGCAATGTGGACTGACTACAAGCCATCTACTCCATATGAATTTAAATTATTCTAAAAATGCACCAGTAGATGGGTAATGATTTTCAGATTTGTAAATACTAAGGCATCCAAAATCTCCTAATTATGGAAAGACACCTCCTAAACGTAGATCATAAACAGAAAACACAATTTAAGTGTACACTGTGGTTAATCAAATAATGTTATGGCTTTAAAAAGTGCAAAAGTTTCAAGAGAACATTGTCTTTAAAACATTGAAAACCCTCCTCCAGGCGAGTTATTAAACAGCCCATGTGAAGCAGGCATACCCTAATCTTTAGTATCCTTTCGCCTCCAATAAGGTAGCACTGTCTTCTATTGCAGAAGCCCCCTCCTAATGCTGTTGGGAAATCAGTCTTGCCACTGTCATTTGATGATGAACCAGGTGTGTGAAGTATAGTGGACAGTCCTAGAGCCCAGGTTGGAGCCAGCATCTTTAAGATATCGGGAACAGTCAAGACTTTCATACAATTGTGCAAGTATTTTGTCCAGGATTTGCTTCTATGCTAAAATTAAGGCCTCTCTCCCCTTTCTATGTACCTACTTTCATGCAGTTTTTAAAAAGTATTACCCTTCTCTCAAGGAAAAAGTAAGGAAGACTTTAAGTACAAAAATCACTTGAGCCTGGTCTGCATTACACAGTTAAATCAACAGAAGGGGTATTCTGTCAACAAATATGTGCGCCAGTTCACACAAAGCACCTCTAACCAACAAAATCCCAGGTCTGGGTTACTTGAATGACACCATCTGCTCAGGCAACTAAGTCCTCTGTCATCACCAACACGTGAAGCTGTGCCTACAGTTTTCTGTCAGCTGTTGCAATCCCACAATGCCCTCTGCCAACTGCTCAGCCACAATTCTGAGGTCAAACTGATCAGAAGCTTTTTCCCTTCCCTTTTACAAATTCACTTTGTTTAGGCAAAGCTTCTTTTCCTGTTAAATCGCCAGGCACAGATGGTTTGCTACAAACCCAACCACACGCTAAAATCCCATGCTTCTGACTAAAGCAAAGTGGTGTTGGATGGCCTGGGTGCACAGAAGGGAACGTGCAAGCCCAGCTCTACAGGAACCAGGGCCGCATAGGTATTTCAGACATGTATCTCTAGAAAGCAAGACTAATTGATGAAGCAAAGGCTGCTGAACAACCAGAACAGATTAAGAGATCTGAGCCCTGTGCCACACAGCACACACCCACTCCCTTTCAGTGGTTAAAAGAATTAACAGAATTTCAGTGGTTAGCAACACTGCCCACACCACAGCTCACATGAAGCCCAGGCTGGGAGGGAGAAAGTACCTGTGAAAGAGCAGGCAAGGTTCTTTGCGTAGATGAGATATCTTTTACTACACCAACTGAATAGCTAGGGAAAAGTTCTTAGCAAGATTTCTGGTGCAATCATCCTTCTTCAGGCACAGGAAGTCTCTGCTGTTCTGAGACTCCAAGGAATGAGAGCAGCTAACTGCTTAATTGAGGAGTCATTAGGCCACCTTGTTTTCCTCTGTAACCTCAGGCTCTCCACCCTCCAACCACCTTCAGGTTTCTGCTGGGACACTGGGGCTTCCCTTCCCCCCTTCTCTGCCAGGCTGCACAAGGCCCTACACTAAATAATAATGGTAAGCTAATTAGTTATCACTAGACTAATTGGTTAAACAATTAATCATGTAACCTTTCATATATCCCTATTGTCTACCCTGTGTATCACTGCAGTGAATTTTGTTCACCTGATCACAAAATGCCCCTTAGAACAATCTCCAGGAAGCACTTTAGCAGGAATTGGGATAGAGGAAACCCATTGTTTCTCCCACTACCATAAAACATCCTTCTGCACTACTATCGTCAGCACCAATCCCACTAAAATGTGGCCTGCAAAGTAGCCCAGGAGCCCACTAGCTGCCTGGACCATCTACTTGCACTGGTGAGAATTCATCCCAAACCACTATGAACTGCTGCAATTTTCTGGATATTTTTTAAATTTTAGTTTGTTGGCCCTTACTACAGATCCCTAGGATGCCACTGTCCTCCACTGGGAACAAAGAAGGTGTATTTGCCTACCTAGTTTAACATCTCAGGAGTACCAAAAGTGCTCCAGTACAAGCTTACCTACACACAGAATGGCCCCAACAACTCTGGTCATTACCAGCTTACAGCAAAACATTTTAGGGATTATTTTAGTTGTCATCTTTCCCCTTGTGCTTCTGCTGACAAATCTAACAATCTCCATGTCTTACAAGTGTCTTCAGCTGAGGTGCTCTCAAGAAGGGTACCTGTGACAGCAGCTGCAAGGGTGATCCTGATGAAGAAGGAAAAGCCGTACCCCAAGAAGGACACATTAACAGACTAATGTGTCCTTGGCATAGATACTACCAACAAGCAGTGGAAAAAGACGGTACTCCAAGAAAGGAAGCAAAAGAGTTTATCTGCTTAAAAAGAAGCATATGGGGATGGAGGCACAGAGGTGGGAGTAGAACAACGCAATGAATTGGCTGAAGCAGATGGACGCCGTAGAAAATAATCACCTCTTACAGTAATCTCTTTTTAGGAAAATTCATGCATTTGAAGCTTTGTATTTCATCACACTATATGCACAAACTCTACCAATACTGACAAGCATGCCACGCAATACTGAATGAATGGAAACTATGACTACACTATACCAGTCTTTAGAAAGCATCCTGACAATAACTGCATATTCATTCTTCCTCCAGGACCGTCTTTGCATGTGCTAATATTAATGAAGTTTACATTGCTTTCGGATTTGGTTGATCCCTTTGTTGCTCATGGATTTAAACTCTTGTCTGTTACCTCAAATAATATCTTTTTTATTCCATTTCTTAATTCTGTTCTGAGCATTAAACTTCAGAGCCACCTACACACAGAGGCACCCAATCTTCTTCTCCTTGGCACACATCTGCTTAAGACAGTTTTGCCTTTAAAAGCATATGATGACACAGTTTATGACACAGCATTAAGATATTTGCCCACCCAGTTCAACATGTCAGGAGTACCAGAAGTGCTCCAGCACAAGCTCACCTACATGCAGACTGGTCCCAGCAACTCTGGCCATGTTTATCACGTACCCAACATTTTCCTGAAATTTTACATCTTGTGTGGTGCATGCGATTAGAAAGGTCTTCCTGGCTCTCTTTTGTACATAGTCACTTCAGTTTGTTGACCCTCAATCATTAGATAACTTCCAAGTTTGTGGAGACTCCATTTGGGTTTTGGTCTCGAGGAACAACTGACCTGGTATTCAAAACCCTTGTGTCAACTCACCAGCTCAGCTAAGAATTTCCATGCCACCAAGTCAAGACTTGCTTCTAGTCATTAGCCAACTATTCATCAGCCAACTATTCTTTCACCACCAAGAAAGGTTTTAGAATCTGACTTCTCCAAGTTTCCATGGCAACCAACATACATTCTCTAATGTCTAACCATCAAATAGCCCATAACTCTCCACCCTTAAAATCAAGCGATTTGTTTCTAGAACAGCTGCCATAAAATATTGCCGTCTTACAATATTTGACTTTACTGGGTTATTTCCAATTGTGAAGATATGAAATAATGCTACACAGCAAGTGTGCATTGTAGCAAGTAATGTATGCTAACTAGGGCACCCTATACTTGCCATACACTGGAGATCACAACACTAAGCTACCCTGCCACAAGGAGCCCCACCACGTTGTCACCAACTCCTCCAGTCAGATGCAGTTTACAGTCTTACCCTAGCCCCCACCACTTTGTGGTTACTCCTTGGTTGGAGGAAGGCTAAGGACATCACCTTGACAGAAACACACCCTTGCTGAGGCATTAGACTGTCAGCAACAGTTCTCATCTCTTGCTCTCTGACAGAAGCTACAGCCACCAAGGTACTGAACGGTTAGACTCAATCAGGTCTCTGGCTTCTGTCTCAGTGGTCAAAAGTGGGGATGGTAGGTCCTGGCCAGCCTCCACTCCTCCATACTCTTGCCTAGACATATGCATCTGAGTGTGATGGTTGCAGGACACAGTACAAGCAGATTCATCAAGCACCTGACTAGATCTCTTACACATACATCATGATAGAGAGGATTGATAGTTGCTTACCACTACGCTGCTTATGCCCTACTACTTCTAAGACTATAATTTTGGTCCCTATCTCAAAATGTTTTTTGTTTCTCCTACCCATGTGCTCCTGTTCCCTCTCCTATATGGGGGCTAGACTTGATGATCTTTGAGGTCCCTTCCAGGACTAAGGTCTGAAATCTATGCTGGGTTTCCCGATACCTGCACCCCAGTATATTTAACCATACCTTGCAGTCCCACATCTAAAAACCAAGGTGTACAGAAGTGCTCCAAAATGTTCCTACCACCTACTAGCCAGAAGGGCTAAGCAATAAACAGCTAAGAGCACTCCCTCCCCCTTCCCCCACAGCAGTGCATGCCCATCTTCTTTTCCCTTTACCAATGTTAATGGGCGACAGCTGCATATATTGAATCTACTAGAACACCCAGGTCTATGAGACAAAGATAGGGGCTGCTTAATACCTTAGAATTCCTCCTCCCATCCTGACACCAGACTGCTGGTGGAGCATCGCCGCTAGAGGTCTTCTTTCCACCCAACACAGCTTCAGCTCAATGTTCTAGATCAGGAGGCACAAACCTGTGGCATAACCAGCCTGTTTGTGGGTTACAGGGAGGGAATCAGGTAGCACTGTGGCAGATAGGACAGGGACTACAGCAGAGGAAGCAAAAAGCAGAAAAACAGATCAGGAGAGGAACAGAAAGGAGAGCAGCAGATCAGCCAGGGGAAAGGCATGAGCCTAATTTGTGGCAAACTTGCCAAAAAGGTGGCTCCCACTGCTCCAGATCACCAATGAGTGGGAACAGAATTCAGTACTCCAGCTCAGTACTACAGAAAGTGCCACGCTGTCTGGGAAGGTGCATGTTGTAAAAAATACTTTGATTCTCACATAAAATGAACAAATATGAAGACGTGGCTTGAAAACTACTAAAATACTAATTGTACTGGTGGAAAGATTTAAAGTTGCGCAGTCCACCTGACCTTTTCCTTCCCCCAACTTCTGCGTGCCTAACTGTGAAATCTTGATGTTCCCCTTATGTAAGGCTTTTTTGTATTTATTTCTATTAAATTACTTCCAGGAACCGCCAGCTGGACAGACAGCCCTAACAATGGCAGTCAAAAGATTAGTAGCAATCTGAATCTATGAAAGCAAAAATGATTATAAAGAAGTGAGAAAAAAGGCAAATGAAGCATGACAAAATTTGGTAGACAGAGTTGGTTTGTGTTCTTAAAATAATCTTTAATACTACAGAGACATGAAAATCCCCACCGCCTCTTCATTAAAAATAAATCAAGTAGGCAGTGGACGGAACACCACGGGGGTGGCTTTCCACCACAAACTCTCTCTTGCTTTATTAGTGATGATAAACTAAATCTCGGTAGTGTTGTGTTTGAGGTTCATTTTCAAAACAGGAGATGATAATCCTGTGGCAAGTTTCTGGGATGTTTATTTTATTCCCATTATGTCAAATGATTAATACTGTTGCAAAAGCTATGTCCGATAGGTTGGACAGCTGAATGACAGTTACCAACTGCTGCATTACTGAAGAGCTAGGGTTTTTTCCTTTTTTGTTTTTTCTCATTGGCTCAGGAAAAAAAAAAAAAAAAAGAATCCATCACAACCCTAAAAAAAAATAGGTCCTTTAAGGTATACTTTATGTATGAATACCTATGAAAAATCTACTTTCTGAAACCTTGATTTTACTTTTATTTTTTTTTTAACACAACAAAAATGATCAGACCACTCTGATTCTAAGTTCTGTGCCTGTCAGTAGACATCCCTTAAGGCAGCATTTCCAAAACTGTGGAGCACAACCCCTTGGCAAAGAGGGGGGAATGCAGGAATCACTGGCAGTAGCAATCAGCAGCTGAAGTTGGGGGGGGAGGGGAGTGGGGCAGTGGGTCATAAATCGCAGTTGGAAAAGGACTTAAAAGGACAAATTAGTCTCCATCTCCCAACTATCCAATTTGCTGAGGAACTGTTATATATTTCATTACCATTACTGCACAAGGATAATGTTTTTGCTCTTTAAAAATGAACCTATTATAATTAAAATACATGTAGTATAGTAAAGCAACAATTACCTAAGAACAAAAAGGACAGATCAGGAAATCAATTTCAACACCTGCCCTGTAGGCACATTGCACTTAAGTCTTCATTGGGAGAAAAGTCTTAGCCAACTGTAATCAACAGTCACAAGATTCCTGTTTTTTGCAAAAAAAAATGCCATAATAGGTCCTAGCCAAATTACAAATCATGATCCTAATATTTCCAACTTGGTATCCAAACTGAATGAGAACCGAGTCCCACTGCACGAAAACCCACTGACTGAGATTTCTGCTATTTGTCTAAATGAAATTCCCCCTGAGGTTTTCTAAAAATAAGGTATTTTCTGCCTGAATGGTTATATATTGTTACAGTGCTCAGTTAAGGAGTCACCATGCAGGTTTCCATCCCAGGGTGATGTAACTGTAGTGGTATAGGAAGCAATTAATTGTTTATATAATATTCGGGTATCTTTCTGAATGAAAACTCCTAAATACATTTAAGTCATTACCACATCTCACACTTGGCCTTACGAGTGACTGCTTTAATTTATGCTTATTTGTGTAATTTTTATCATCTACTGGTCTGCATTTCATTCTAAAAGCATTTTGAGATACACTTTGAATGAAGACACTACACAGAAAAATACTGCACTATGAAATATGCAATTTAGTAAACAATCTCTATGTTGTTTTAATATAATTACCACAGCTCTAAAATCACAAGCAAATAGAAATTCTATGAATTTAGAATCTCCACCTGGGCTTCTGGCATTCCCAGAAATATCTACATAATTTAAACTTTTACTTTTAAAGCTTTCTAACCAACCTAGTGTTATAAAATATAATCTTTTTAATAAGAATGAATGTAATGCTGCTTTACTGCCTCCGTCCTCTCTAACAATGAGTCATTAATTAAATGCTGTGTTCATATATGGTTCAGATACCAATCGCTCCTGAAGCAGTTTTGAACGCAGCCAGCAAACATGGACAACGTCAGACCGTGCTCATATCAAGTAGTTTCTAAAGACACTGGGGTAATTCTAGTTTTAAGACTTTTAAAAATATCTTCCAGAATCTCTAGGAATGCTTATGAACAGTCTAGCATTGCCTATATTTTTAAATCCCACTGCATTCAGAACAAATTCAATGGAGCACTGGATTTCTCAAACCCTAAAACAAGATCCCTAGTTTCCAAATCTCTCCTACAACCTGTGCAGGTCCATCTCTTTTCATCTTGCCTATGATAGTTGCTGCATTCATTCCTTTACCCACTTATTCCCCTATTAGTTTCAGCAATAGCTAAGTGTGTTTGATATAATCATCAACTGTGTCAGGGCCAACTAGCTTTCCTTTTTGCAGGATGGTTGAAGATAGTGTTAAAATGTTGACACCCCTATGCAGACAGAGATAAAGTTTTAGCATCTTGACCCTGCAATCAATCAGGTGTGTGCCTCTGGATGGAGTAGAGGAGATGTAGTGGTAGGGCACATCTATATGTCACCCTGTGGTAACGCAGCAATGTGCTACATTGCCATATGGCACACTACGGTGACATGATCACACGTGTCTACACGTGATTGCCAGCTACATCACCGTTGTGGCATGCTCCCCAGGTTCAGTGCGCCACTTTGGCAACAAAACAGTGAAATTTACCTGTGCACACAGAGCAGTAACCGCCTATATTGCGCTCTGCTTTAGTACTTCCTTTTAGAGCAACATCACCATACAGAGATGCACAGACATGCCCATAGTGACTTAACAATTAATTTAATCTACTACACGCAGAGCCTACCTGCATCAGATGTCCTTGGTGTAGTTACACCAACTGTGTTCATCCAAAGTGATTGTGTACTTGTTGCTTAGGTTTTTGTAACACTTAAACTGGGGTGAAAACTTGAGGAAGGAGAAAAGAATGTGTAGCTAAAACAACTATAAATAAAATAAAATCACCCAGAACCAAATTGCTCAGCATCCACCTCCCCTGTAAGTTTTGTGCAGATAAACCACGTCTTGTTTCTGGATGCATCTACATGTGTGCTTTAATGCATATTGGCCTATTTTAATGCATATTAAGGCATTACAAAAAAACATGCTCTTTAGCTAATGCACATTAAAATAAGCTAATCCACATTTTCCAGTACTTCACAATGGAGGGTGCCTATACACAAGCAGGGAGGCTGTTCCACAGTGCTATAAAGCCAGCACATCAGAGCATGGCAGTTACCACACTCCAGAAGCCTCTCGTGTATCCGTGTCCCTGCGCTTCAAAATGGCAGCAGGACACTTTATCTAAAGCTTTTTCTTTGCAATCTTTCCTATCTCCAAAGGCCAAGGATAGAAGAAAAACTACAAAGGCCACCTACTAAAAGTTAAGAGAAACAAGATTAGAGATCGATAAAACAAAGAAAGGGTATAAAAGTTAGCACCAATTGGTCCCTTGCTTTTGAAGGAGAATTATGTCTCATTTAAAGACATTTTAGAATGCAACCACAGCTACATAATCAGCATCATGATCGTGTAATAAAGTTGGACTAGTTTGTGGAGGGAATGAGATTATAGAGACAGTGAACGGTCCACAAAAAACACTTCTTCATGTTTGTACCTTTGCTTCTATGCTGACATTTCTTAAACCTGAAGAGGCCATGATACAAAAACAAGGTGTACAATCAATCAGAGAGATCATCTGCTGCGCTTCTCCTTTTTTAAAAAAAAAATTTTTAATTCTTCCCCTCCTGCCTCCACCATGGTGATGATTTCTGCCCACCCCACTCCTGCAATGCTGGTGAGATGTGTCCCACTTCCCCCCACAGCAGCCGTCACCCACCCAGCCCAGCCAAAGTGGCTTTTCAGCACGCTTGTCCTCTGTGCTTCTCCATGCCGCAATGCAAGAAGCCGAGATCGCAGGGCCAGAGGGAGTGTGAGTGTGCAGGTGTGTGTATAGAGATGTGTGAACCTAGCATGCCAGGTTCACATGAGTTGCTGCTTGGGGTGTTTTTTCCTCCTTCCCCCCATCAACCCAGCACAGACCCAGCTGCTCCCCATCTTCCTCTTTGTTTCCCTGCTGGCCAAGATGCATCTGTTTTGAAGCAAAAATAAAGTGAGTGTCCCCTTTCCCCATCTCTGCGTGGGCAGCAGCTGCAGGGCTGTGTATGTACACCATACCGTAATGGCTGAATTACCCCCTGTCAGTATGACAGGCATTTTCAGGCCACATGGCTCCCCGTCACGAAGCCCACTCTTAAGACACACGGTGGGCTCTTGGTGGGCTCCCACACATCCAAGAGGCTCTCATGCCCCCTATGAGAAGATGCAGTAACGGAGCAGACCAGGCTAGAGATGCCGGTCACTGACTCAACAGCGCATGGCAATCCCCGGCAGCCCAGGGAAGCTGCTGGTCAGAGGCATGCTTTAGCACCCCTACCCTGCAGGCCCCAGCCAGCCTTCCCCACACACACAAAAGCAAACTTCTGTTCTGCTCACTCCTAACTTAAAGTAGAGGGCTTACAGAAACTCGCATAGGTTTGAGTGATTCTGCTTCCAGCTTTCTGAACGTCTGTATTCAGCCCCAGTCACCTTGTTGAGAAGAGATTAAAAGTAAGCGGCTTTTGCTTTTCATTCCCCTGACACCCACCCACTACAAATAGTATCTGAGCTAATCCTCCATATACAGATGTCAAAACAGAACAATATAATATTAAAAGTACTCACTGACAAAACATATTGGTTTAACAGCTAATTACTACGGTAATACTGGCACAAGAAATTATAATAGACAACGCGTTTCGCAGCCACTCAGTGGCAGTCTCACTTGTCTCATGGAATTCTTTTCCATGCAGCCTAAGGCACAACTTTTCTTACAAAGCAAAGTTGTGGATCAAAATAACCAGTAGTCAAATAGGATGCACATACAGTCAACCTCCTGTTTATTCCTTTGTGCCAACCTTAAGGTAGTGATCAGCCTCTTCAAAAAAGATCCCGGGCCTTTGGACCCCATGGAAGAAAGTTGCAAGAGAAGCAAGCAGACAGGATGTCAAGGCTGGCACTGGCACTTGAGGGAGGAAGAACTTGGATTTTAAGAGTTATAATCTATTTACCAGGTCTCTGCCTGCTAGATCTGCATGCCTCAGGCATGCTAACTCGCTAGCAACACACTGTTCCCACTGGCAAGTGTCTGCCACCCACAAACTTTTCCAAACCATGCAACATCCTAGTTTAAAAGCTGACTTAAAGGCCTAACACCCAGTCAGTAAAAACAAAGGTGAAAAGTCCCACTACATCTAAGATTTACTCCCTAGGGGACAAACCTTGCAGAGCACTGTCGTAACCATGTCAGCGTCACTGAAAACGAAGCATGGCCACGTTTGTCCTGGTAACCATGCGTTCCTCTTTGTCTGCTCCTCATGCCTTTCAGAAGGTGAGCAGACGACATGGCAGAAACCCCGCTGAGCGCAGGGGGTGCCAGCATCACTACCTGCTTTAGGCTCAAATCTTAAGATCACTGAAATCCCCAAGCCCACTTTTTCCATGGAGAGGAACCCAATGGCTAACACCTCCTAAAGGGACTTGGGCATCTGGAGAGCTCCAGGGGCCGCCTGGGGAGCTGGGCAACGCAAGAGTGGCATGCCGGTGCCTTGTCCAGCCAGGGCCTGGAGGGCACCCCAGCAAGCGGGTCCCCCTCACCTCCAACCTGTCCGGGCGGCTCCATCTGCGCTAAGTCCGGCCAGCTCCCCCGCGTCCTGCCCGGCCCAGCGGCTGGCTCATCCCTGACGCGGGCTCGGCGGTGCCCGCGCGGCCAGGATGGGGCTTTCCCCGGGATGCCGCTGCGGGAGCCGGCCCGGCGGGGCAGGGGAGCGCCTCGCTGCCCCGCCTGAGGCGGCCCCGCCGCCGCTTCGCTGCTGAGCCGGGCGCCGGGTCGCGGACGGGGACGGGGACTGGGCTGGGAAGGACGCTCCCGGGCTTGCGCAGCCCGCGCCGGCCGGACAATGGCCGGGAGCAGAGACGCCCGCTCCAGGGACGAAGTCCCGCGGCGCCGCCCGAGGAGGCTCGCACCACATCGCGGCTCCTACCTGCCCCGCCGGGCCCGGGCCCGGGCCCGCCGCCTCCCGCTGCTGCCGGCGCCCGCGACAGCTCCGAGCCCGGACTCGGCGGCGCGGCTCAAGTTGTGCCGGCGCCGCCTCCTCCCGCCCCGGCCGCAGCGACGCGGAGCTCGCAGCCGGCAGCGACCGCCAGCGCCACCTGCCGCCGCCGCGCCGAGCGGGCGCCTCCCGCCCCGCCCCGCCGGGCCGTGCAGGCAGCCCCGCGCCCCTTCGCTTCGCCTCGGGCTGGCCCGCGCCGCGCCCGGCTCCCGCCCCTGCCCCGCCGATTCCCTGCGCCTGCTCCCGGCGGAGGGGAGGGGAGGGACTGGCGGGACGGCCCCTCCCACGGCAAACGGGAGGGGGGCTGGAAGGGATCTCCGCGGGCCAGCTAGCCCAGCGCGCTGCCTGAGGCAGGATCCTCCCTGGCCAAACCGTCCTCTGCAACCCGCGATCCTACCTCTCCGCACAACTGCAGCCGTCCCTGGCAGAGCATGGCCCGCACCCTGACCTGCCACCCACCGCGGGTCGTCGGGGCCAAGTCCTGTTGCTAATATAGGCGGGAAAAGTCCCAGGAAGAGGGCCAAGAGTCCCCCCCCCCCCCTCTCTCTCTCTCTCTCTCTCTCTCTCTCTCTCTCTCCGGGCCCATCTGACCATGGATCAGCTTGACCCTGAGTGGAGGGGCAAGGCCCAATAGCCAGGAACCTCCAGGTGCAAATCCCAGCAAGAGCATGGGCACAAGCCAGTCAAAATCCCCAGCCTCTGCTACAACCAACACAATGCCTCTGGGGGAAGCTTTAGAAAACCCTGATGTATAGCAGCAGGAAATGAGAAAAATTCCCTCCCAGCCCACCAGCAAAGCCCAGAAAGATGAGAAATACCCATACTAGAATATAGACATGGCTACACCTAGGTCACCACCAACAGTCCAGCCTCTTGAACATCTCCAGTGATGGAGAGTCCACGCCCACCCTAGACAGGCTATTCCACTGTCTTGCTGTTCTAACAGTGAAGAGGTTTCTCCAGATACACAGTCTGTGTCTACTTTACTACAACTTCAGGTCATTGGTCTGTGTCCCACTTCTCTGCATCAAGACCCCTTCTTTACAGCAGCCCCTCAAGTATTTGCAGACTGCTAAGCTTTTCAACATGCTGAACATGCCTATTTTTTTCATATGTTTTGCCTTTTAAGCCCTTTTGTCATTTTTGCCTCCTACCTCTGGACCCCCTCTAACTTTTCCACATCCTTTCTAAAATGTGGAACCCCAAATTGCTCCCGGTACTCTAGATGAGGCCTACCCAGTATATAGAGATGCTATAACCTAATGCGTCTGTTGATGCATCCCAAAACCACGTTCACCTTTTGTGTAACTACGTCACACTGCAGGCTCAAGTTGAGTCTGTGATCCACCAAGACATCCAGATCCTTCTCGATAGTACTGCTATCCACCCGGGTGCCACCCATTTTATAGTTGCATTTTTTATTATTCTTCCAGAGGTATAGCACCGTGCATTTATCTCGCCTGGGGTCCCAAAGCCCACCCCTGCATAGGGGGTTTTGTACGTATCCCTGGAACTGAAACAAATACTGCAGGTTCAGGGAATGCTAGTATTAAACCTGCCCTCTTTCTAGCTCATGGTGTAGTGTGCAAGCTACAGACCAAGGGCTTTTCTATGAGGGTAGTTTACACCAGTACACTGATATAAAAAAAAAATCTGTATCCACATGGCACAGCTGCTCCAGCAACATGAAGTGGCCAATTGCCCAGAGCTTTCCCTGCTGTTGAAACAGGAGTAAATTTGGGAGAGTAAGTTCCATTTATATAGTTGCATCTGCGTCTCAGGATTGTGGCAGTCCTCCAGCTGCCTTCCCATGCAGACAGAGTGGCCTCCACTGCTATAGTGTCACAATGACCAGATGTCATTTCACTGTTTAATGCTGGCACACATCCAGATAATGACTTGTTTGTGCTTCAGGCATTAATATATCTAACAATTACACCTAACATAGTTTTCTTGCTAGGCCCTGTGCCATGTTTCCAACAAGACCCGTGCTGGAGTCTTGAATCATCTCACTCTCCAAGTAAAGGAGAAAATATAGAAAATCCTGGGGCCTAGAAAGAGAATCTGTAACCTATTAGAGGGCCTTGTTACAGGCCTGGCATAACTCTGGCAATATGCAGTAGCATATCAAAGGCAGAGATATGAGTGTAGTTCAAAAACTGAACCCAATCTTGTTCTACTGGTTCACCCGCAGGCAAAGAAAGCGAAACTAGCTACTACAAAAACCTTAGCCACAGCTTCTCAGTAGTGTGACAACTGGCTTGCAAACCATCCAGTAGCAACCTAACAAACACTTCTTCTCAAGCCTTTACTTACTAGTATCCCAACAAGAACCTGTTAAGAATTTGAGCATTAGTGCTCGCTTGTGAAATAATTGCTCTATGGATGTGCAACACAGACACCACCTACCTTCTGCTAAATACCTACCATGCCCTTCAGAACCAATCCGATAATGCTTGGAGCACAAGTGTATGCTTCAGAGAAAATTGTCCAAGTGGAAGCAGTGTTTTGTTGTGACTGAGCCATGGAAGTAAGCGTTTGTGAGCAGCCATGCTTGACTGAATATGTCTGATCTTGAAAGCCTTCCTGGACTTAGCTAATACTGGTATGGGGGACAAGTTTGACGTATGTCTTGTAAGAACAAGCTGAGGATTTGTGGTTGAATGCTTGGTGAATTCTAAAGTGAATGGTAATTCTTTGTTTGGTTTTATTGCTGTTGCTGAGATGATAGAAAGCAATAAAAGGAAATGTGGTTCACAAAGGATTTAGCATTCAGGACCTCCCAAAATGTTAATATGCTTCATAGAACCCTTTTGTTCTGAAGAAGAACTCAGTTGGCTGTGTACACAATAATATTTGTAACTTTATTCGAGATTTATAATAAAGCCATTATTTTACCTGTGAAAAAAATATATGCAGTCTAGCTCATTAGTGCACAAATTCTGTGTTCTGAGTCACCTTCACCTTACCTGCACAATCAGTGCCATAGCAAGGAAGTTTGGCCCACAGTGGCAGCTTGCCCCCGCGTCACACACACAGATCTGGGGGGCGCACATGTTCCATGCTTGCCCTGGGGTGCACGCAGCAACAGGAGCTGCCCCCCCCCCCGCCATCCTCACGGCATCTCTCCCCTGTCCCCACGCCCCAAACAAGCCACTTGCTGCTTCATCCTGTGCCACCCCGGCTGGGCATCGTCTGTTGGTGCCCCTTTGCTTCCGTGCCTGAGGCGGTTGCCCCACTCGCCCCTCTCTTGCTATGGTACTGTGCATAATTATTACTGAAGTGCTCAGGTTTTATACTGGTGATGTGTAAAAGCAAACTGTACTTTGACACTGAAGCCAGGGGCTGGAGAGTACATTTCTTTACCAGTGTATAATCTGGAACAGAGGCCACAGTCTAACTTCATGACTTGTACTGATTCATTTAATCCAACTGGGACACAACATTGCAGTTCAAATCCCTTAGCTGTTTCCAGGAGTAACAGATAGACTCTTTCACATCATATAGAAATAACTGCTGCTAGCATCCTTTGTTCCAGGGTGAATTTCACCCACTATATTCAACAAAAATATCGGTGCAGTGTACCAAACCTGTCGGCAAGGCTAACCTAACTACCATTCCCTTAAATGAATGCTGCTGAGGCAATGCAGCATATTCAGGATCAAAACAATCTGAATATGAACATATCAGACTTCTGTACAAGTGTACAGAGTGGGAGGAACTGAAAATCCATAGATTATAAATCAGGAGTGTGACCCAAGCCTCTCAGGCATGAGCACCACAGCACTCTTCCCTCTGGAGGGAAGGGTAGAACTGATTTTTATTAGGTATCTATAATTTGTATACAATAAAAACTTTAAACAGTTGGGTCTTTTTCATTTATCATTATGTTTAAAAATGAATGGAATCTCTTTTAAAAGAAAAATACATTACCGAGTAACCCTTTGTTCGTATATGGCCTCTGAGTAAGGAGTCTGCCTGTTCTAATTTATATTTTCGTGAGACTGTTAGCAATGTAAAAGCGAAGAACAAATACAAGATGAGGGAAAGTAGTATGAAATGACTTTATACATATAATACTATGAGCAATACTTGGGGCTTATGTAGAATTAAACTATGTACACAACAACCAGAAGGGAAGAAATTTTCACAGATACTAAGAAACTTCCTAAATTTACATTTTTATGGCAGTTATTATTCCTTATGTACCCAAATTACTTCAAAAAAAAAATTCTACTTAGACTTAGTTCATCTGAAAGTCAGCCTCTTGTTAACACTTTGGGAAATTTCCCTTTTGTCTCTCAGAAAAAGAGAATTATCCAAGGATTCCAGATTTAACCATGTGTTCTTCCTTCTCAGCTCCCTCTCAGAGAGGCAAGGTCACTAGTAGACATCTTAACAGTGCCTATTTAAACTTCTGGTCACAGAGACAGATCAACCCCACATACTTCTGGGATAGTTTCTAGACCCAAGCTGGGCTATATAAACTAGAGATTCTCAGGATGGGTTATGAATTCCTAGGTTGTCTTACAGTTGCCCTGCAGATGTCTGGGCACATTAGAACTTGAGAAAACTTCATACAGTACAATAAACACTTGCAATGTGGAATAATCTCATGTTTAATTCACTCCAGGAACTAATGTTTTGCCTGGGAAATAAATGTAAGGCTTAAGCAGAAAGTGAAAAGCAGTCCTAACCAAAAGATTCCAGATGTTTTTATCAAAGGCAAGACTCAGGGGACCTTTTGCCTGATGTCCAGCCCAAATTACTAAAAAGAGAGCCAGCCTTTTTGGGCAAAGAACAAATTAATTACCTTTCCCCAGGAACACAGGCATGTTCCAGTGACCAAGCAGGACAGGGTTTGTGGAGATGGAATTTTTTGCACATAGGAAAAGAGGTTAAAATGTTAACAGATCTATCTCTACCCAGTGATATCTACTCTTCCTTTTTCTAAAGGAAAATACCAGAAGGTTTAGTCTCCTGAACTTGAATAAATTGTCATATCTCCCATGGAAAAAAAAAAAGTCAGTGGACCCAGCCATAAATCCCCAGGAGCCTTAACAGCCCACCTACATTTTATTTCATTATTTTATTAATGAAACACCCTGTAAACAGGACATCTATGTGAGAGGTGCGGTTCTAATGTTCTGTGACTGTAGGTCCACTGAATTTCAGTAGCAAATTGCTTCTTATGATAAAGTTAGAAGTGAAAGCCATTTACCATATATGGTGCAACATGCCATTTCACACAATGGAAACAGGAAAGCAAAGGGTTCTTGTAAATTTAAATGGTATTGATTAGAAGATTATATAACCACAGCTAACTGGGCTTACTGGATAGGAAAGTGCAATGCTCACGAACCTCAGATGTCCGAGAGTAAGGTCTGAATGGGATCTAGGTACTTGTGAATGATGCAGAGGACAAGAAATAACTAGAATTTTACTGAGACTACTGAAGCATGCTACTGCCCTGAACTAAAACGATAAACAGGAAGTTCTCTCTCTCAGCTATACCACAATCTACTGTTTTCCCCCTGAAGCTTTGTGTCCTGTACAGCTTGGTTCTTTTTTTCTTTTTAAAGAAAAAGTGTTATATCAACTTATTGTGATTGTCTTTATTCTTAATCGTTTCTGCCTTGCTCCAGTGCTGTCTGTTCATCTTTGCTGTTCCATCTTGCCATTACTAGTACTTCACTCTAGTCATATCTTGCCTTTGCTAGTCTTAACACAACAGAACCCTTGATCTTTCCTGGAAGACATGTGCTGCATCCTATGTTCAAGGTGTTGCAAGTCTGGGCAACGTTGGTTTACAATCCCATTTGTTTTTCCTATGTGTCGCTGTTGTAGTCATTCTAGATCTGCAAGCTCTGTGTTTGTACAGCAGAAGAGCTGTATATAGGGTGGCTTATGCCAAGTTTCTTAGATGTTTCTCTGACAGAAACATGCTCTTGGTTAAGACTAAAGTTTGGCTCCTACTCTTCTTTAAAAATAGCAAGTAACTGCTTCTATAATATTTCCAAGATGAGGGAATCTCTTCTTCTGAAATCTCGCACTTCTCTTCTGACACTTCGCTTGTCTTCACTGGTAAGAACCAGTGCTTTATATAGACACTAACATCTTTGGGTCATAGGAATTGCCATATTAATGGCTCATCCAGTCTAATATCATATGTTCACCAGTAGGCAACACAGCAGATGATGTTGCAAGAACCCTGAAGTGGACAATTAGGCAACAAACAAGGATGCAGGTTTTCTGCTTAAAAATCACAAATGCTCTGATTTGAATTCCCTGATTAAAACCCCCAGAATCCATGTTTATCTATGATTAAAATGAAACACCACTATATATATAATTTTTTATAATGGAAAATCAGAGCTCCCCTGCCCTCTTCGGTCACCAGGACAGGGGTCTGGCTGTGGCTGTTCCCCCCATACTGTTTTGTGGCAATGAGCAGCCCAGATATGCCAGTGTATGCCCACGCCATTGCCCCTCACTCCCAAACCACAGCCCCCCAGCCCTGCCAGTGCCCCTCACTCCTGACCCACAGCCCCTGGCCCTGCAGGAAGAGCAGAGTAAGGCAGGGAGTAAGGCAGGGAGGTTTGGTGCTGCTGCCGGGAGCCCCACATCACCATGGCAAGGCACCCCCTGCCCATCTGCCAGTAGTGGGGAACACAATTCCACATACCCACCCCCAGTGCTGCCAGGTGGGCAGGGGGCACCTTGCCATGGTGGTATAGGGCTCCCGGCAGTGTCACCAAGCCTCACCGGCCCACTCTGCCCTGCTGCGCCAGGTCACGACTGCTGGCTGTGGAGGCCCCTGGGGGAAGGGCAGCAAGGCAGGGAGCCCTGAACCCACAGCAGGTAGCCTGCATCTGCCCCCACCTGGTGCACAAATCTGGGAAACACCTATTCCCCATGCCCACCCCCAGGAGTGCATGCCCCCCTGCCCCTGGATGAGCCGCCCATGACTCCGTCCTGCTCCTTGCCCGGGCTCTGCAGCCACATACTCCCACAAGCCCCAGACCCCAAGTCCCAGGCCCCATGCACTGTCCCAGCTGGGCAGCAACCCCAACCCCAGCCCTGCCCACTTCCTTCCACCCTCCCTCACTAGGGGCCTTAATTCCACCCATCAGACTTACCTGTGAGGAGTTGCAGGAGCTGCTCATGCTGCCTGGCTGCCACATGCATGTACATGCACAAAATTGCACGTGGTACCCTCTTCCTGATCACCCTCCTCCTGTTCCCCTAGCCCCTTGCAGGCTGGAACTCTGCCATCCTGAAAGGGCAAACCCACTATTTCTCCACATCTTTCTCCTTAAAAAGAGAAGAATCCACATTTTCTCCTTAAAATGAGAAAATCTGTGTTCTTCCATGGCAAACAGAAAACCTGTTTCCCTCAAAATAAACTATCTAGCAGAAATATCCTTACTATGCCTTATGTACCTTCTGAAGCATGAAAAATTATAGAATTAGCAAAGTATTACTTTTGAATAAGGTTGAATTGAGTTTTGCTCTTAAATGAGCATTCAAGCATTGTTAAATCGTGGTACACTTGAACTACATAGCCATCTATTTCCACATGAAGTTCCTATTAACTACTGCTCAGAAGAATAAAACATACCAGTCCAAGAGGTATTTGTTAACTCTAACAGAATTATGCCTCTTTATTGGTCTCATTCTTTCAGTTCACTGATTGAGGACAGCCTGAACTTGCATCTCTCAGACATATTCCCAATGGTTCTGGAAATGTTTTAATCTCATGTAACAAAAGGTAACAAAAAGTCACAAAGCATTTCTGACAACATTCCATTCCTAGGAAATACTGCATTCAGCTTGCTAATTACAGACTTCAGTAATTACATTCCCTCTAAATACTTCTAAACATTTAAGGAAACGGGAGTGTTTTGCTTTGAAATCAAAACTGCCTCTGCTTTCTTCTTGCCACATCATACCTGAAGTCTTACAGACAAAATAACAAAGAGAGAGGTCACACGTTTCACACAAAGTTTGAATGTCCCTTTAGCATTCTGAATGTCATGTGGCATACCTAGACAAATCAGGCATTTGCTAGCCCTGGTTTTCTTGCTTTAGGTGCCTTAATGAGACATGCACATTATCATATTATATCCCACAAGGACTTGAAAGTACATACATTACTACCTAGAATTAGTTTACCCTGAGTCTTCACAACATTTTTGTGGCTTAATAATGATATTACCACTGACTTAACATGTTTGTGAGGCAGGTCATCCATATACCTGAACCATAGCACTGCAGAAGTTAACATTTTGAGAGTTTCTATCATCTCAGTCATCATCATTTCTACATTTAGGTGTATAAGATATTTAAATTATGTCCTTCCTTTATCTGCTTGAATCACCATCTTCAACCTCCAAAGCTTTACTTTGTATTGCATCCCAACCCTGCTAAATATTATGTGTTCATCTCTTGTTCTTAGCTTTAACTCCCTGATGATATTATTGTGCTCAGCCTCATCAGTTTCAGGAATAACCAAGAAATCAGCTATTATAGTACATACATATCAAGAATATCACCAAGTATTTTATTTTACAAGCTGATATAATTTCAAATAGTAATCTGGAAAACCTATATTGTTACCATGGGGTATTAAAGATGACACAGCAGAAGAAGCTTCATCCAGCTGTAGCTGCAAATATTCCTCTCTATCTTTTAGCATCATAAAAATCTGCCTTTGTATATTTTTAGCACATGTACAGAAGAGTATCGGTATGAATAGTTTCATTGTTGTGGGGTATTAAAATAGATGTGATGCCTTATGAGTGCTTTTTTTTAGAGGGCAATAGAGTTTTATAAAGAAATGCTGTTTTGTAAGATTGGAGGAGGGGCTGGAGATAGCTTGAAGCAGCAGGTAGATTTGTCTTCTGCCTTAATCTCTCTGACTAGGCTTGCTTCTTGGGGCAGGGTTCTTCATTTAAATACAGTAATGAATTTTGAGATTAAATATCCAAAAGAGGAATAGGCTTATGTGTCATTAACAGCCACCTTTGTTAATTGCCTGGTGTCTCAGTCTTTTCTCTGAGCTTTTTAGTTTGTTCTTCAGTTATATTTAAGCCCATTGGAAAATTTATCACTTTGCCTATTTTAATGGTCTGCAGTATTTTCCCCCTCGTTTTGGTTTGTTAACCTAGGGTATATACAGGCATTTGGGGAGGTTAGGTGGAGGTTAGTTTGAGTTAAAAACGGCCACCTGATGTAACATACGTCAGGATGGGGGGACTTGGGGAATGGGGGGGCGGTAAGTGGGGTCTGCAGGGGGGTGGGGATTAGGGCAGCAAGCAGGGTCCATGGGGGACTTAGAAGAATTGGGCGGCAGGCAGAATCCAAGAGGGCTTGGTGAGATCATGGGAGCTAGCTGGGTCTGTGGTGGTGCTTGCGGGGTGGGGGTGCAGTCTTCCCCCCCCATAACTATGAGCTGTTTTTAGACCCCTGACCTCCCCCCACCCCCAGTCCAACAACCGTTCCCTGGTGAACCTACCCCTTCCCCCACCCCATCTTAGTTTGATCAGCTCGCAGCAAGGGGAAATGCCAAGAACAGTTTGTAGAGTGGGGGATTTGGCAGGCTCTGGGAGGGGGCTGGCTGGTCCCTGGGGGGAATGGTGGGGGGTGGGAATTGTCCATCTAAGGGAGCAGCAAGGGTCCTGGGGGCTAAAACTAGCTCGTGCTGGGGAGGCAGGTAGGAAAAGTGCAGCCCTGGGGCTGAGGCCAGTACCTGGGCTTTCCCAGCCCCACGGCTGTGCTGGGAACTGTACAGAAATGCAATTAGATCAGTCTCGCCAGACCCAATCTAAGTAAAGCTACCTGAGACATAGAATTAAGTTAGGTTGGCTTGGCTATTTTTAGACTGATCTAACTTTTCTAAATTTCTGTACAGTTCACACTTAGCTCCCTTGTTAAGTCAATGTAAGTGTAAAGTCCACACCTGGGCAAACTAAGTTAGATAAGGTAGCCATTTTTAACACGATCTAACCCCCCCAAATATCTGTACTTAACCCTAGAGTTTGTAGCAGGAGGGGAGAGCTAAGTCAATTTTTTAATTGACATGAAAGACCCTTTTCTGAACATATTTGCATTGCAATGAAAGCACAATTGTCATAAGTCACAGAGCAAATGGACATTACAAGAAGGAAAGGCACAAACAAAACCAAAACTAACAGCAGCAGCAGCAAACCAAAACAGCTTCATTTTCCTGTAGCCCATGTCTGGACACAGCTACTCTCCTGTGCTTCATTCTCTAGGCACCAGTTCTTGTATTTCTAAAACAAAGCAAACCATTTATATAACACTAATTGCTTGTAAGAGTACCAAGGTCTACCTGCTCCATCTAGAAAAGCAGTACAGCTGCTTTCTCTCAATCTGGACAACCTAAGGAGGGGGAAATTTCAAACTATCCACTCCTTAGGAGGTCCATTCTCACAGTCTCCTGACTGGATTTTAGACAGGAATTTAAACAGATCCCCAAGGAGCAGCAGTTGGATTCCTCGGCAACTGCTCATGGCCTGAGCACATTACTGCAGCATTTACATGGTAACCGGGGTGGGAGGGTTGCTCCAGTCTGACACTCAGGGAGGATTTTACTAACCTATGCATGCTTCTGCCATGAGGTGTAATTTTAGATTAATTCAGTCCTATATGGTAACCAGGCTCCTATGATGTAGAGTGGTAGAGCTGTGAAGAGTGGCAGGTAATCCTAACTGTGCTATGCTCCTCCGCACTGGGTTGATCAAAGTAGATTTTCATATTTCCCAAGGAAATTCCAGATTCCTGGTAAATGAAGTGTTCCGATTGTTCCATTGGATAGAAAGGTAAGCACCTGGCCAAGACACCTTGTGAATCTTAAATATATTTTATGCTTATATTTTCTTAATGTAAGGTTAATTATTCACAAAAAGTGATACCTTGAAAATATTAGCCAATGAAGTACTCTACATAAGAAGAGAACAGCTGCAGCCTGGTTTAATGTTGCTATTTTCTATCCCTATTCATGGACGTTTCAACCCTGTTCAGCTGGGAGCTATTCTGGATATCATGTAGTCTTCTTAAATTCTTGGTCTCTATATTAAGCCTGTTCCTAGGTGGCTTATTTAATAAAATTTATATACAACCTATACAAAATTCTGTTTTAGCCACTTAAACTGATAACTAATGCCTTGGAAATACTAAATGGAGACAAATGGGCAACACAAGTTAGAAGATGGACATAATTCACTCTCTGGACTCTGGACTGTAAGGGAAAAATGTACTGACAACAGAACTTACTACTTAACTACATCTTCCTAACTTCAGCTTGATAATACTGGTATTCTTTATAGCCAGTAGGGACATACATCTCATAAAGAATATAAATATATCGTATGCATACCCACTATTGGAAGATACAACACCAATTATAAAACTAGTTTATTTTGTTGAGGAAACCATTAATCACCAATCTGTGAATAGACTGATTGATTCAGAACTTAGCATGTGTGCCAATT
This sequence comes from Crocodylus siamensis, assembly GCF_052110815.1. NCBI lineage: Eukaryota > Metazoa > Chordata > Crocodylia > Crocodylidae > Crocodylus > Crocodylus siamensis. The sequence continues at coordinate 56,932,939 of NC_143400.1, read as the reverse complement.
GCAGCTCTGTTTACTTGAAGTAAAGATGCATGCCACCGTGATATTTGCCTTCCCAAACTTTCAATCATCACTGTTTAAAATTAACACCTGCCAAATACTGTGAATCAGTAAGCAGTTTCTTCCCCTATGCTCACTGCCTGCGTTTGTTAAGTCTGCAACTTTAACACATACATTGCCCCAAGGCAATCCTGAATTTCTCTCAGTAGCATATTAATATACTAAACAGATATCAAACCAGACATTAAAATTAACGTACTGCCTTAACGATATGTGGATTTGGGAATGTCTTTTTAGAGCCTCATTCTGGAACCTGCTTACAGCATATAGCATTTATTCATAAAGTAATCTCATTGACCAAGCTTGGCAAAACATTGCCATTGACTATCAGGAAGATTAAAAAATAAAGGGCGCAGGCAGAAGTGACAATTTTTACCTGATCTGGCCCCACTCTCCCGCCATGACCTAACACAATTGCATGGCTGCAGAGCACTTTAAACCCACATTACAGGAGGGTTCAGATACAGGTGCTCCAAAGCAGAGCACCTTCATTAACTTATGTCTGTCTGTGCTGGGAGCTGCCACAGGAAAAAAAGGCTAAAATTAGTTGCTTAAAATACCACCCCCACCTGCACCCCAAAAATCTGTTTATTGTTTTGTGTGAGCAGACTATGTAATTTTAGGCAAAAAATTGGTCCTGGCACATACAATTAGATTGTGTGTGGGTGGTATATGCATACATACCATTTTCATCCACAGCAAGGGCACAAGTATATGCAGATTACCTGGAGTCACACTGAGACAGACATGTCTGAATACCTAACCCTTAACACAAGTATCAAATTGCTAAATTGCTGTAGTGATAGGTTTAGATTGTGATTGTGCAGACTCAATGGCCAGAATGAGAAAGGGGCCTTCTTCTTGACATCTTCCTTCCAGATGCTAGACATTCTGGGCACTATCTGTATCTGGAGGCCAGCAGTCCAGTAAGGTCACTTGATTCCTGCTGGAGCTGGTTCACATTCTTACTTATTTTGACTTTGAGGTAGTGACCCCCAAATTGCTACGAAACCCTCTTTCACTGGACAAGTACTTGCTGCTCCCTACTGCTCCTACCTGATCACACACAGATCTTGCAGACTGATTGGGCCTGTAGGGTTTGAGTCAGCCACAAATTCTTTGGAAAGAATCTCAAAGGATAAAAATAGATGTCATCCTTGCCATCCATACACATTTTTATGGTGGCCCAAGTTGTAAGTAAACAGATGTCCTACTCTCTTGCCACATCCCAAATGCCCAACAGTGTTACTATGACCAACGATGGTCACATTTTGTGACATCTTAACTGAAAGTATCCCTGTTTGCTCGTAAGCCACAGAAAGTCCCTGGCTGGGATTCCCAGGGCAACTGTCTGCAAGTGGCGGGGGGGAGACCCCCACTTGCAGACACAAGTCCCAAGGGGGGAGTGGCACTCAGAGCTGTTGTCCCACAGGATCAAGTCCCTGAAGTCCTTGGAGAGCAGGGCCTAACCCTGCAAGACAAGGCTCTGGCTACATCTATATATGCCAATGAGGTGGCTTAGTTGAGCTAGCAGAAATCCGAGTACAGCTGATCCTGCTCCAAAGACTACATCTGTTTATAGCTCAATATCTGAGTTCAGGAAATCCCAGGTTTGTACCTTTTTATTCCTACATCTAATAGCATTGAAAGAAGCCACTGACAACCCCAGGCTGTGGAAATCTCCCCTCTACTCTTCTGGTTCTGAGACTGTTAGTGAACAAAATGCTAAGTCCAACCAGCAAAGAAGACAGCAGCTAGTCCAAGAACACGGTGGCCATCAAACCAGCATAACAGATTTCCTCAGCCTCCTACAGTCTTCTTCATCCCAGTCCCAGGGGAGTTCTGCTGTTCCTGCCTACTGTGGAAACCGCCCCCTCCCTAAGGCTACTTTACCAAGGCTCATCCTTGAGCCCAGGGCTGCCTCCTAGGGTGCCTGTAGGCATCAGAACAGACTTGATTAATCAAGTCTGCTGGAGTGTGCTAATTAGCATGCCTCCAGCAGCCTCTGTCTTGTATGTGTCCCCGTGCTTCAAAATGATGGCAGGGTTGCTTTAACTAAAGCTCATTTGACAAGCTTGGTTAAAGCACCCCCACTGCCATTTTAAAGTGAGGAGACGTGGATACACAAGATACTGTAGGTGCTTTAATTAGAATGGCTCTTGGAACTGCTCTAATTAGATCATTCCCCACACACACACACACCTCAAGAGCATTTTAAAAACACCCCTAGGGTCTAGCACAGGTTATGTTTCTGATCCCTAGTGTACAAGCAGTACATACCCCCTTGTGACCTTGCTGAGAGAGACTGGTGCTACCTGCCGGTGCCATGCTCAAGGCAGAAGCAGTTCTCCTTTCTCCCACCACCAGTCTTCCATGGCTTGTGCCACCTGCATCCTGGCTAACACTTTCTTTTCCAGGGTAGAGGGAGCAGCCCTCAGGTCAGTGAACCTCTTTGGCATCAAGTCATCAGGAAATATAAATATGGCATGACGCTTTCCTTTGTTCCATACTCCTGACAACCTTGCTCCACTGTGTCGGTTATCTAGGGCTGAGGTGGGTGCAGGCTGCCTTCGGACACCATTTGGTAATTAAGCTCATGAGTACCTGATCACAGGGGCTCTCTGTGGAGAGGAAGGAGAGGTGCTGGGAGATAGTAAGTAAGTACAGGTCAGACTGAAAGGGATGGGACAGGTTCACCTAGCCCAGGTGTCAGGATTTCTCTTTTTAGTCCCTTGGCAAGAACACATCTCACTAGAGACAGCTCATGTGTCTCTGGTTCTCTCCAGGCCAAGGAGAAGCCTACACCACTGAAGAGTTTCTCTCACGGAGCCAGAAGGTATTTCACCAACAACCACCCAAAATGCAGACAGCAGTTGTTGAGTTCACGGGTGAGAAAAGATGCCTTTTTTGTAATCCATGTAAAGCTCTTGCTAAGCAGAATCAGGCTGTTAGTCAGCTTGGGCCTCGGCTTCCCCAGGATAAACTGTAAAGGCTCCCAACTTGGCAAGGATATGGTGTTGGGAGGAAGTCAGGCACTGATGGACAGTGTGGTCGGGGAACCTGGCAGGAATCACCGCACTGTTATTTCGTAGACCTGAGTGATGGAAACAAGGCTGGCATCAATGTTCCCTCTAATGTTTATGTTCCCATGAGCAATCCTGGCTGGGACTGCTCAGGTATCGGGGGGGTTTCCCCAGCGGCTGAACGCAGCAAACTGGGAGGGGTCCCCCAGAGGCCAGTAGCCAAGTGTGCCAGCACTTCCACATGCCCCTCTTGCAGCAGCCTGTGGCCGGGTTGGGGCGGGTAGCGAGCAGGCAGATGTGAAGGTGGTGGCAGGCGGGGGAAGCATCAGTGCCCCCTTGCCACTGTGTGCACGGCATTAAAGAGTTATTGTGTGGCATGATTTTTTAACTGTGCATGGCCATGCACGCATGCAGCTTAGAGGGAATGCTGGCTGGGACATGGTCACTCAGCATGGTGTCAGAACTACTTAATGTTGCTTCATGGGAACATCAGATGGGAAGGAGCCTTGTGGGCCACTGAGTGCAGGTCCTGCTCCTGCGAGCAGCCCTGGCACAGAATTTCCCTCATGAAGATACCAATAACCCCTTGAAGCTCACTGGGTTTCTCCTTGCAAAAAGACGGCATCTCACCTGCACATAGGGACTCTAGCAGCAGGTGCTGCCACCCCAGCTTGTCAAAGGCCTGACTCACTGCTCTGCCTCAGTGCACAGAAATCTGCCCATCTCACCCAAGACCTTATGAGAGACATGCATAAAGCTCTTTTCTACCTAGCCTCCAGGCCTTTGCTTAGACCACGAGACCAGACACTGAGCATGTCTGTAGTAAAACTGTGGGAAAACTCATCTATTCTCTCTGCTGGGTACTTAATAGGGCTGTGTGAAGCTTCAGGTGCCAATTCAGTTTGGAGGAGATTTGGCCCGATTCTGTGGCTGAATTTCCAAATCTGAATCAAAACAGGGGACCAGTTAAAAGGCTTGAATCATTTCAAAGCTCTCCAAATCGATTCAGAAAAGGAGAGCTTTCACGATTTGGGCAGTCCCCTCTTGCTGCCACAGGGAGCTGGACCCAGACTCGGAGCTGCTAAGTAAGGGGTGGGGGAGGGGGGAAGAGACCATGGGGGGACCCCTGCCAGACCCCATTCCCTGCCTGCTCCACCAGTCCCCCCCCCCGAGCATGCCCAACCCCCGCCCTCTCTGCCAGCCACCCTCATGGCTGCCCCACCTGCCCCAGCTCCCAGCTGTTTAAAAAAAGCCCGCACTCACTGGCTGCTGCTGGGTGGGGCAATCCCCACTGCCCCCCACTGCTCCATGCCACGTAGGGGGCTTTGTCACAAGCCCCCTGACCCCCGTCTGTTCTCCCAGTCCCCCCCCACCATGGCTGCCCTATCTGGCCCAGCTCCTGGCTCTTGAAAAAAAACCCCCAAAAACCTGGACTCACCAGCTCATACAGTGGCTTCAGGGATGCTCATGATAGAGTACCCCCATGCAGCACAGGGCAGTGGAGGACAGCAGGGATTGCCATCCCCCCTGCACCTGGCAGGAGCCAGTGAGTTGGCGGGGGGGGGGGGCGGTTAAAGGGACAGGAGCTGAGGCAGGCGTGGCAGCCATGGTTGGGGCTGGAAGAGTGGGCAGAGGTCAGAGGACCCAGTCTCTTTCTGGTCACATGACTGGCTCTTCTGCTCCCTAGGGACCAAGTACAGTTAATTGCTTTATTAGCCACCCAGCTTTTTTAGTCCTTGACTCAGTCCTCCTGCGCCCTTGCTCCTTGCTGCCCTCCCTGACTCTGGGTTTCCTACCCTTTCTGGCCTTCCTAGTAACAGGGGTGACAGTTCCCTGTTACAGCATGATATAGGCCTGAAATAACCCCAAACCCTAGTACACAGTATTAGGGTTCCCAGAATCCTTTTTACATATGGATTAAAACAACTTCATATTTATCTCATACACATCCTAATTCTCACTAATCACTAAAAAATTATTTAGGATATAGACATTGTCCACATTCTGCTTGTCACCAATTAGCGCAACCTTCCCACCAAATAGGGACACCCATTTGACAGGTCATTCTGGTCTTTGTTTTAGTGTCTTGTACTAGGTTTATCAATTCATACTCTATCTATTGGCCTTGGAGGTACTTCCAAGACTAATGACCTATATTTCAAGCATTTATGTGCAAGGCATATATGATATGCACAGTTCTATATTCATTGGGGCCTGCTTTGATTCATGCTGTTACTATACTGTAACGTATATGCATTGATCAATGGTTATATTAATCCATGCTCTAGCAAGGCTACAGGGATAAATTGTAGCCACTGTGTACTGCCCCAAATTTTCCACTAGTGACTTTTCTTTTGTCAGGTCTCCTACATCAGGCACAAACCAGGAAGTACCAGGCCTTGTTCTATACAACATTTGTGAGAATCCAGAGCCTTCCAGTCTCCTTGGAAATCGAAGTTCATATGGTTGGATCGATATTGAAAAGGCAGAAAACCCTTGTCTGTAGAAGATGTTGCCACTCATGGAAGAAGATCCAATTTTGCAAAGCTGATCAGCTTTGAATTAGAGCCTCTGCTTAGCAGGAGGCTCCCAGTGGAGAAACCAAATCCATGACAGGGTATAATATCCCTTCCTTTTTCATGTTGTTGTATGACAAGGTATTTAGCAGAATTTGCAGATTTGTTGGCTGCACTGTAAGGGGTTCTGCTATGACCTTGAACTTGCACCTTAGTGTCTGCACCACCCAAGCCTCTTAGCATGATACTCAGAGAGGCCACAAGTTTCTGGCTGTTCCAGACACAAGCAAAGAGATTTTGAGATTATCATGGAAAATCAACTCCCCTTGTCCCCTTTGCTCAGGTCCAGGCCCTTCATTCCCAAGCCACAACTCCCCAGGCCTTCTGGTGCCTTCACTCCCCACCAACACCCCCTACCCCCACCACTGCTGGTGCCCCGCCTACTCTCCACCTACAGCCTCTCACCTCCCAGCACTGCTGGAAGGTGCCCCCAGCTGCCAGGGTTATGGGGCATGGGACCTAGGTCTGCAAACCCCTGCTCCCTGCAGCAGCACCCGAGCCCCAGCTGCCATGGTGGAGTGGAGTGCGCAGCCCAGCCTCCCACCCTCCCACAGGCAGCAGGGCCAGAACGGAGCCCATGGGTGGGGCAGGTGCAGGCTACTTGCTGTGGGCTTGAGCTCCCTATCCTGCTGCCCTCCCTTCAGGGCCTGCAGGTGAGACCCAGCATGGCAGGGTACAATGAAGCCGGACAGGGAAGCTCGTTGCCGCCATTGGGAGCTCCATGCCACCATGGCAAGGCACCCCCTTCCCAACTGGCAGCACAAGGGACACAACTCCATACTGCCACCCCCACTGCTGCTGGGCAGGCAGGGGATGCTTTGCCAGGGCAGCATGGGGCTTTCAGAGGCAAAGAGCTTCCCTGCCCAGCCCCACTGTACCCTGCTGTACTGGGGTACCACCCCCTGGGTTGCGGAGGCCCTCAGGGGAAGGCAGCAGGGCAGGTACCTACTCACCTACCCTGCACATAGATCTGAGGAGCACATGCCCCCTATCTCCCCCAGGAGTGTACACAGCATCAGGCAGCCCCCAGACAACTGTCCGTGCCTCCATCCCACTCCCCGTCAGAGCCCTGCAGTTGCTCTTTCCAGCCCCAGCCCCCAAGCCCCATCCATGACCGCAGCTGGGCAGCAGCCCCACCCTATCCCTACCCAACTACTTCCCTCCATCCCTATGGGGGCCTCAATCCCCTCCTCCATCCCCCCCACCAGACTTACCTGTGGGAGCTGCCCTCTAGGCTGCCTGGTGGCCATATGCATGTGTAAGTGTACACATGCACATGGTGCCTTCTACCTTATTGCCCTTCTCTCGTTTCCCCAAGCCCCTTACAGGCTGGAACTGCCAGCCTGCAAAGAGATCTCTGCAAAAGTGGAACATCCATGTGTTTCTCCAATAAAATGAAAAACCTATTTTTCTTGCTTAAAAGGGAAAATCTGTGTTTTTTTTCCATTTTCTGTGGGAAACGGAAAACCCAGATCCCTAGTCATTAGCTTGCCCGAGCTAACATACAATACTGTTCATAAACCATTATAATGGTACCTACCCTGGGCCAGACTGTCATAAAGGTGCAGTCCTAGATTTATAAAATGTAAGTGTCTAAATCTGTGATGAATGTTTAGTGGGATTTTCTGAATAGTCTAAATCAGTGGTGTTCAACCTTTTTGCCCCACTGGCTAGGTGGGTGGTGCCTGGTTCATCGGTGAGCCAAATCTAACTGGTGGGCACAATCTAATGCACTAGTCAGGCACAGGAGGGCCCAATCCAGCCACTCAGAGGAGGGCAAGGGGCAGTCTGGCCCCAACCTAGTCACACAGGAGAGGGGATGTGACCTAGTCCTAAACTGGCCCAAAGGGGGAAAGGAGGATATGGCCCAGAGCTGATCCAGCCACATAGGAGAAGGTGTGTTACCTGGCTCTGACCCAGCTATGCAGCGTTTGGGAATCTGGCAGCAGGGGAAGGGTGGGAGTAGTAATTACCACTGCTCCCCCTCCCACCAAATTTTCCAGATCTGTGGGCAGCTCTATGGACTGGGTTCCATGGCTCTGTAGGCAGGATTTGGCCCATGGGCTAAGGGTTGAGCACTCTTGGGCTAGATGCTCAACTCTACTGATTTCTTTGCAAGTTCCCACTAGGTACCAATACAAATCTTTTGACACCTAAGTTCTTTAAAGAATCTGTCTTCAGTCCTTACGATCTGATCTGGAGTTTTTTTGAAGCTCTGCTACTGTACAAGTACCTAGAAAGTTAGATTTTCACAGAGCAGCTGTGCTTTGTAGATTCTAACCTATTTTATCAAATACAGCTTTACCCAGGCAAAGTCACAAGTAGGTATAATTCCCACTGGGTAGGCAAAGCTGCACCGCTGGGTGGAGGTTGCTGGTTGAACTGTCATTTGTTCAGAAACTGCTTCAAAAGGTATAGTATTATTTTGGAAGTTTCATTTTAGGCCAAGCAGTGTATAACTACACAATGTTGTCTAGAAGGGGCTTGATGCTGGGCTTTTTTTTTTTTTTTAAATAAACCTGCATAAGAAACTATGCTTCCATAACTTTCCCTTTTTTTGTGCTTCACTGTATCTGTTACCTCAGTGGTTCCCAACCTTATTTAAACTGTGGACTGGCAAGCTCACTTGAAGAATTTTGGTGGACTGGGTATAGAAGCAATCTAATTTACATATTTAAATTTAATTTTTATGTGTGTGTGTGGGGTGGGGGGTTGTAAAGATTGGATTGGGTTGGGACACCACAGCTGTGGGCATCAGGGACCCTGCAGGGGAGGGGGGCTGCGCAGGTGGTGGTCCTGTGGGACTGAGGTGGGGCTGCCCGGGAAAAAGGGGATCCACTGGCTTCCCTAGGAGCAAGCAGCTGAACCACCTCCCCACCCTGCCCTGGGCATTTCCCTGCCCACATCCCCTTGCTCCCAGCCATAGGTGGGGCTAGGGGGGTGTCCTGCCTGGCTTGGCATGGGCCCCAGTACCTGTTACGTGGACACTACCTCGCCAGGTATGGCCGTGGTGGTGGGAGTGGGATGGGGCGCATGGAGCCGGCTGCTTCCTTCCTGGGGCTGCCCAGCTTTAACCCTGCATGTGGCTGCCAGCAGTGGAAGCTTGTGCCACAACCTGGCAGCCACAGCCCAGTGGTTGGGAACCTCTGTGTTACCTGACTCTCTTGTTGTTAGTTGTTGTAGGATTATAAGAGTCAAAGTAAATACACAAAAACCTCTGAATCATAGAATCACAGGGTTGAAAGGATCCTCAGGAGTCATCGGGCCCAACCCTCTGGCTGAATACAAGAATCCCACTACTAAATCATCTCTGTGCACTGCTTATCCAACTCTTCTTGAAAACCTCCAGTGAAAGGCAACCTATCCAACCTATGAAAAGGCCATTTTCTCCATTACTTCAGAGCTGTATTCTGGGATCACAGAGAGAAGAGTTGGACAACATTTCTGTCCAATGGGGAAACCAGCTGGATTTAGAGGGGCAAAGGATTCTTGCTCTTGGTTCAGGAGCTAAAGTGCCAGCACTAACTTCTGTCACAGATGGAAGAGCCCTCAAGATAGGAGAGCCCTCAAGATGGAAAAAGTCTAGATCAAGCAGACAGGAGCCCTGTCCAACACCAATATGGCTCCTATATGCCCTCTTTTTTCTCTGCATATTGGCATGGGAAGGGCACCTGGGCCATCTTCCTCTGTCAGAGGATTTCCTTACACCAGCCAGATCTCGGTAGGGTTTCTCTAGTAGTTTCAAAGTGCACAACTGTGTTTTTGAATGTCTGGGATGAAGGCAGACAAGAATCTCTCTAAAAGCAGATTGTATCCTTCCCTCCCTGCTGTGGCAATGAGATGTGTATTTTTCCTGGTTTGGGCTCTGAGGAAACTGTGCTTGAGCAGCAGGATGAAGCAGGTGCTATGTGGAGATGAGTACCGGCAACTGCTCCCACTGCCAGACTCAAGGCCCAAACAGAGCCTGGGGGCTCACCAGTGTTCCCCATGCTTGTAAGTAGTGAGTTTCCTGGGCCAGATCCAACCATGAGCTGAGCACCCTGCACTCCCACTGCTAGTCAGGAAGCACTAAGTAGCAAGACTGAGTCCTTTTTGGCTTTCCCAGGGTATTCCAAGGCTGGAGTTTCTTATTAGTCCAGAAGCTCCTGGGGCAGGAGCCTGAGGGAAAAGATTTATTCCTAGCCCAAGTCCCTTGGTGCCTGCCCCACACACACTGTCCCCTCTATTGGTCTTCTGCACCAGGCTGTAAATGGGAGTTTGGTCATCATCTCACCTGAGCACTGGATTGTGTCGCAGTGTTCCCATCCCGGGGGACTGGATGTATTTCACCTTAGGATCCAATCTTGCATATTACCTGGTATTGCCTTCCAGGCACACTACAGGATCAAGAATAAGGGGCATTGGATTCCCTGCAGGAAGTACCAGCAGGAGTTTCACAGCAGCAGTTCCTGGCATTATCCATCCCTTTCTAAAAATCTTGTAATGCAGCAGAGTGGGGCAGTGCTGGGGGAAGAGTAGTTTTCTTCCATTTCAGCTTTACAGGAAATACCTCTGCAAATCTTCCACATAACTTTTCAGTCCTGTCCTGATATTCTAGATTATCAGCCTGCTCCGGCATGCTCTGAAATGTCTGTTTTGGAAGAATATTGATTGCAAATAAGTTTTCAGTGTGGAACTCTGAAAAAGAACCATGCAAACGTTTGAGTCAATTTATTGTAATGGGCCCTAGTTAAGAGGTAGGGAGGAAAAGAGTAAAGAGGATGGAAATAGAGAAGAGCACAGTGGTGAATGAGATGAGGAGAAAGAAAAACATTTCCTAAGCAATCAGAACTGGAGCTGTGGGAAACAGATGTGGCTCTGCCTCAACCTGGAATGCTGGGACATTTCAGAGCCTGCCCCAAGTTCACCATCTACCCTGAGCAGAGCAGGAGCTGCCAAGGTGTTGTCATGATCTTCACTGCAGAAGCAGCATACCCTCTCTCTGATGTCCCTTTGCTAACTCCCATCTCTTCTCCTTTTCTGCAGTTTTGGAAAGCTTTGTCTGGGCTGCAAATGTATTTCTAGGACCAGAAAAAGTTCCAGTTCCCCATAATAGCTACACCCCAATTCTGTCAGTCCATGTTCCCTATTTTCAGCCAGCTGAGCAGTAACTGACTGTTTTGTAAGGCGCTAGAAGTAAAGTTTGCTGACTTTCTAACTCTGTAGTACAGCTGTCACATCCCAACATGTCTATGCAATACTGGCAGTTGTCATGCCATAGCCTCAAACCTGGGACCTTACCCTGATAGAACAAGGGTGCATCTCAACCGGCCACCCAGGACCATGAAAGCCAATGTGAACCCCCCCCAGGGCCTAATCCTCTGTTCACTCCTTGTACCAGAGTGGTTCAAATCATCTAATCTTGCTCTCCCACATTATAAACCCTTGACTGGAACAGGACCTGCCTGGGCAACAGAGCACACTGCTTCAAAATTACTTTGGTGTTCCCTCTGACTTGTTCCTTAGCTTCATCCTCCATTTGATCACCTGGCTTCTTTGACTTGGCTTGTCCCTGGACTCTGTTCCTGGATTGATGTTCTTGCTTCCTGACCTGATTTGACCTGAGATTGTGCTTAAATATCCAAGCCTCAGTCAGTGTCTTGATCCCCGAGCGGTCCCAGACCCGGGCACCCACACCCCAGTGTGACAACAGATAAGATCCAGTCTTTTGGGATGAAATCAAGTATTCAAATAGAATATCTCAACTCCGTAGGTTTATATCTCCATCTCCTAGGACTTTGGTCTTCCCACTGTAGAGTTGTGTGCACTAATGTGTACCAGTGAGCACCAGAATAGGTGCCAACTTCTTCCTGGTGTGACTTCCTTGGGCCCTAGTCCTTTGGAATGACAGCAGATTCACTGATGCATATAAACAGTGCACAGTCCTTTGGAATGAGTTGGTTCATGGTGCATGTACACCTAGGGACATCAGCACAGTGACATGCATTGGGGGATGTAATCCAATAACCAGGAGCATAGTCAGGGCCCACAGCCCCTCTCAGCTCCCACAGGTAAGAACCATGGGGATTGGGCTAGCTAGCCTGACAGTGGACCACGGACGTTGCTCTTCTGGGAGGAAGAACAGTTGAGCTCCTTTGGCTGATCCAGTATAACCTCCTAAAAATTCTATCTAAAGGACTCAATCCTGCCTTTCCTCTTTGCAGCTAAAGCAGGCCATGATTTAGGTCCTTGATAGGCCTCCTCCACCATGCGGGGCAGCACAGAGAACCACCATCTTTGGGTGCCTGTACACGAGCATGGAGGCTGGTCCAATGTACTGTAGTTACAGCTTGTCAGAGCAGACTGTATTATTTAAGTCTGCTGGAGTGTGATAACTGCTGTGGTCCAGCACCCTCCCATGCCTTGTGTATCGTCACCCCCACACTTCAAAATGGAGGCAGAGGTGCTTGAACTAAACCTCATCAAGTGAGCTTTAGTTCAGCCCCTGCTGCCATTTTGAAGTGTGGGGATGCTGATACACAAGATGCTGTGGCACTTAAATGACAGTGGCTCTTGGAACCACTCTAATTAAAGTGCCACCCTTCCCATCCCCAGAACACAAGTAAAAGTGCCCATGATAGCCAGTTGGTAGATCACTGCTGCATCAGGAAAGCCCTCTCCATTTTTTAACAATTTTATAACAAGAGAAGAAAGAAAACAACCAAGCTCTGCTTCCTCTCAGCTTGATCTCACAATGAGCTGCAGGGAAGGGTAGGGATGGCCAAAAGTTGGCTCTTATGGAGTGCAGGGAATGTTGTCATGGCTTGATAGCTCATAGCAAAGAAATTTGGGGCACACTGCTATGCACAGGCAACTGGTAGGGGATGCATGGGGGTGCACATGCCCCCCTGATGGGGCTGGTGCTCCCCCCCCGACAGCAAACACTGATGCTGTCAGTAGTGCTGGTGCTTCCCCTGACAGGGCTGCTGCCGTTGGTGGCTTCTGTGGGTGCCCCCTCAGATTCAGGAGGCACCAATCACTCATGCTGCTGTGGATTAGAGAAGTGAAGAGACACCAGGCCTTTCCCTGTAAAATGAATCTTTTCTGGGTAAGAAGTGAGTAACAAATAATCATGCTCTGTCTCTAGTAGTGACATTGTAGGTGAGTGGTATCTTCACAGTACTGGGCAGGAGCTGGACAGGACACAGTTTGTGCTGCAGACAGGGTTGCAGACATTGGAAGCTTCCGGCACCAAAGCAGTAAAGCATTAAACATAAAACAGTTGGTGAGCGAGGAAAAAAACCAACTTAATTCTCTCCTCTAGTTGCTCCATGTTGCTCTCCTCTAAACCTCGCCCTGACTACCTCACCTTCTGTTGCAGAGTCTGAGCCAGATCTTAAGCTGCATATGATTTCCAGATCCCTCTCCATAATGGGAAGCTGTAGATCATCTGCTTGGCGCTGCATGACCAGGTAAGGGGAGGCTGATCCTGTACTACTTGGCCTTAGGCCTGGTGGGTCTGTAGCTGAGCTCAGGAGCTACAAACTGCAGCTAGGGCTTATAATTAAAACCAGACCTGTGTCTTCTGCTGCTTTGTAACAGAGGCTAAGCAACACCCCGAGTGCTGGCAAATTACCCAGCAACAGTGGGCCCAAATTCTATCCTATATATCATTACTGTCAGCACTCAGATGCTAAGAAGTGAGAAACAATGCCTTCACTATGTCTCCAGAGATCTGTAGGACACTGCCACATTGGGAAAGCCCACTCCATTTTTTGGGATGTCTTATAAGCAGGGATCTTGGTTTACTCTGATAAAAAACTGCATTCTCTGATAGAAAATCCTCAATCCGGGATTAAAATAAAACACCGCTATATATACAGGTATCAATTTAACACAATTTTGTATTAATATATTTACAATTGTAAAGCAGTTTGGAAGCCTACCAGTGCCTCAATCACTATAATAAAAATATTCTGAATACCTATACATTTTTTAATTTGATTTGGGGTATTTTATCATGGAAAATCAGAGCTCCTCCTGCCCCTTTAGCTCACAGAATGCAGGTCCAACCCCCTCATTCCCAAGCCACACCCTCCCAGCCCTGCTGGTGCCCCTCGCCCCCAACCCACAGCCCCCTGGCCCTGTTGGGCCCCTTACTCCCCACAACCCTCCCAGCTCTGTTGGTGCCCCCTCCCCCTGAGCCCTGCCAGAATGGGCCTGCAGCTGCCAGGGTTGTGGAGCCAGGGACCCAAGCCCTGGCTGCTGTCCATGAGAAGTGGCATCTGCTGCAGCGTAGCACAGCGTGGGGCCAGGCTCTCCCTCCCTGACAGGCAGCATGACTGGAGCAGAGCCCATTGGAGGAGTGGGGGTGGGCTGCCCACTGTGGGCTCAGGTGGGGGAAGGCAGCTCGGTGCATGCACTCCCAGGGGGGCAGGAAGAGCCATAACCCCCAGATCTGTGTGTAAGGCAAGGGCAGGGGTGGAGGCAGGCTGCCCACAGCAGGCTCAGGCTCCCCGCCCTGCTGCCCACCCCAAGCCCTCCACAGCCCAGCTCCTTGCTGCTGCGAGCCCTGGTGAGGTGCCCGCTGCGTGCCCCAGAGCAGCGAGGGGCACAACCCCATAATGCTGCCCCCAGCGTTGCTGGACACACAGGGGATGCCTTACCATAGCAGCATGGGGCTCACAGCAGCAAAGGACTTTCCCACCTGACCCCAGTCTGCCTTGCCACCCCAGGTCCCACCCACTAGGCTGCAGAGGCTCTGGCAGAGGACAGCAGACAGGGAGCCAGAGTCTGCAGTGAGCAGCCCACTCCCACCCCTCCCCTGTGCACAGATCGGGGGGCACAGGTCCCTCCTGCTCCCCCAAGGACTGTGCACAGCAGCGGAGAGCCAGCTCCACCCCTCCACCCCCAAGATGAGCTGCACGCGGCCCTGTCCCACTCCCCACCAGGGTCCTGCAGGCTGCGCATTGCAGCCCCAGGCCACATGCACTGACCGATCGGGCAGCAGCCTGAACCCCAGCCCTGCCCAACTCCCTCTGCCCTATGGGGGCCTCAAATTCCCTCCCCTGCCCCCCGCACTAGACTGACTTGCAGGGGCTGCTCTCCAGGCTGCCTCACAGCCATGTGCGTATACATGCACATGGCGCTCCCTCCCTGACCGTCCTCCTCCCACTCCCCCGGCCTCTTGCAGCCTGGAACTCTGCCAGCCTGCAGACAGCTCTTTGTAAAAGTGCAAAATCCATGTGTTTCTCTGTTAAAAAGAGAAATCTGTGTTTTTCTTGGGTAAAGGGGGAAATTCATGTCTTTGTTTTTTCATGAGAAACAGAAAACCTGGATCCCTGCTTATAAGGAGAGAAGCAAGAAGCCAACCACTCCCTCTTGGTAAATTTCACACTGCTTCCTCTCAGCTTGACAGAGCAGAGTGGGTATCTCCGATTCCTGCATACTTGTTTCCATTGGGATAAATCTGAAGTGTTCTCTTTTCAAGAGAAAGGGAGGTAAATACTTGACAGTTTTCAAAAATGAACCCACTCCTCAGAAAACCCTTTGTATCCAGTGAGTCAGTCTACTGTGTTTAGAGTATTCTTGAACTAGGATCTATCCTGTCACTTGAGCCTTTCTATTATCATCTTGGCTTCAATGAGTTGTGCTCCCTGTAAATGAAAAAGCAGTGTTAATTGTACAGCATTCAAATTGCCTGTGAAGGAGATGGAAACAGCGTCCAATCAGTTTCTCATTGAGGAGAGCATACCCTCTCATGTGCAGGAATCCAGAAACCTTTCCAGTCAATATGCTGAAAAAGAAAAAGAGGATCCAAGGCATCTGCAAAGCGATCCTTGATAATACAGACATCTCAGCCAGTGGCCTGACCCAAGTAGCTGACTGGTTGCTGCTCCTTTCATTAGAGCTGTATTTCTCTCTGCTTCATACAACTCTTCACTAGGCAATTCTCCAAGGAGTCGGGGTGATGGAAATGAAACATGTCCATTACAATCCCTGAATTATGGAGCAAGATGCTGCCATTTAAAGAATGACATACGGCAACTGAATTGGAACTAATACCTGTGTTGAGATCTCCTCTTTATTCCTTTACCATTCTCTGTTCAAATCTTCTCTGAAATTGGGACTTGTTGAGCCTGGGTTGGAATGGCATTGCACTGAGAGTCACCTTCTCCTGAGAGAGATGAAGAAATGTGTTGGGGAAATTATCTCTTTTGAGAGGTCTTCCACAACTAAAGCTGTGCAAGACATCAGCTTGGGTGTACATGAAAAAAGTAAGACAAGGGGCTAGGGTTAATCATTGATATCAATATAGCTTAGCTGGCTTACAGCAGTTGAGGGTCAAGTAAAATTAAAATTATTTTACACAGGGAATAGGATATTGAAAAATAGCTTACATGTCTGTTTCCATATGCTTGACAATTACCTGTGACAAATTATCCTAATATTACAATTATATTAGAATAATAACTATTAAAGCAGGTATTCAATGATTGTACTTCATTGATAGAGTCTCATAAGATGATAATGCATTAATTTTCTTTTGAATATAGTAATGACAATATAACTAAAATTTTACTTCATTGATAGAGTCTTATAAGATGATAACGTATTAATTTTCTTTTGAATATGGTAATGACAATATAACTAAAAAGGACTATGTGGGTTACCAACAAGCCATATTATGGAGGTAGCAGCCGCCAGTGTCTGGCAGGAGCACAGAACGCCTTAGTACTCAATGTTCATAGGAGGGCTCTGCCAGTTTAAATCATCTGTCATCATCACTCAGAGAACTCATGCTTTTTTCAGAACAAAATCTGAATCCCTGACATGGCTAGGTT
Source organism: Crocodylus siamensis (assembly GCF_052110815.1). Classification (NCBI taxonomy): domain Eukaryota; kingdom Metazoa; phylum Chordata; order Crocodylia; family Crocodylidae; genus Crocodylus; species Crocodylus siamensis. The sequence goes on along the minus strand of NC_143400.1, from coordinate 56,916,460 downwards.
CCTGCATACAGCTTGCGAGTGCATCTCAAGGGCAGGATGAGAGAGGAAAGAGGTGGGAGGGCCTTGAGTCACGGATGTGAAAGGCAGAATTGAATCGTGCAGTATGAGATCATGAAAAAAAACTGTTTCATAATAGTCACCACAGAGAATAGCTAAATCAGAGAAATTGTATTCTTAAGAGCCATGCTACCTATTATGAAAAAAATTGACCAAGCAGTTATTAATTCAAATATGGACAAGAGATGATGCTTATCTGAAAGCAGATCTATTCATCGGAATAGACCGGTTAATATGCAGCTGGTGAGTCCCACAATACCCCACAGAATGACTCAGTTTCAGCACTCATCATAGTTGTGCTCTCAAATGCAGAGGAGGAGGAGAATTTTATTCCTGACAAACTCAAATCTACAGGCTAGGGCCATATGGGATTAAGAGGCATTTTATTTTGTGAGTGGTCTGGACAGCATTAAGAGATCACAAGAGGATTTCAGAAAAGTCCATGGAACTACTTAGATCTGGGTGGCTCTGTATGCAAGACATTCCAGTAGCATAAAGCACTGATGAATAGTCAGTGTATGTTTACTCTCCTTGCAGTATGTGTCATTCACAAATTCTGCAAACAGCTTCTCATTAATGTGGAACCCCTTCCCCATGACTGTGCTGAGAAAGGAAGATTAAGATCTGTATCCTAGCAGCAAGCATTACTACATGTTGTGAGCAGCTGCCCCAGTGTGCAGAAAAAAGAGCTACTTGCCTCTGCTTCGTTGACATTCATTATATATATATATATAGGAAGTAGTCATCACAATCGTAGCTCCAGGAAACCAGGCAGCTATTTTCCTCACAGCCCTAAAGAGGATACAATCAAATATTTTGAGAGTGTTATTCTCTTTCTTTATTTCTATTTTCTTGATATCCCTCTCAAAGGCTTGACAATAAGATAAGCTCTGCATTATTTCATGGAATTTGAAATTGAAATAGCATTTTTCCTTCTTTATGTTAATACCATTCTCATCAACGTCATAGCTTTGTATGTAGTGTGTGTTAATTTTTTTTCTGTGGTCACTGCAGAACACACAATATTGTGGGCCAGGTGCTATTTCACATGCAAATCTGATGGCTCTAGTGACACCAGTTAAGTTTCTCCAGCTTTGGTTCTGGGTGAATGTTAGGTCTGATACGTTGTCCAACTTCTTGACAGATGAAAGCAGATGCGACCAAGTCAGTCAGTCAGCCAGTGGTGCTTGGCAGGGGTGTGGGAGAAGAGCCCAATGTGCAAGGAGTAAACCTTCCCACAGTGGCTACAAGTCCACTCACCAGATGGGAGTTGAAGCATATTCTGTTTCCTGGCTTGCCTGCCTGCGGGACTCATTCTGGGCTCTCTGATGGCTCTCTGCAGTGACTGCACCGGCCTTGACCCAGGTTAGTGTTGGCTTTCCCCACTGGCCTGTGATAGGCCCTGATTGAGGAAACCACCTGAGCACCTGAGTCCTGTTGAGCCTGCAAGTCTGGGCACATCTACATGTGCTATTACTGAGCATGAATAAGCTCCAGAATTTATTCCTTATTTATGCACAGCAAGTGGAGCCAGGTTGCAGCAGCCCTGGCCAGCAGGGGGCCCTGGGGATTAGCCTGCCAACCTGGGGCTTGTCCCCCCAACTCATTGTGCTGTGGAGGAGCTGGCTGGGGCATGATGGAGCTTGAGCACAGGGTACCCTCATTCCCTAGCCAACCCCTCCACCATCTACATGTGCATTGATATGGGGTTTTTTACTCTGCACAGATAGTACTTGTTTTTACGAGTACTGTCATACTGTGGAGAAACTTCATTTACCCCAGCCTAATAGGGGCCCACATGTAGACACCCAGATGTTTACTGTGAAGCCGATTAGTCAATTGTGCAGTAAACATCTTGTGTAGACGTGCTCTCTGAATAGCAATGGCTTTCTAAATCAGGGCGGTTACTGGGCAAGTTGACTCCTTTTACCTAGTTCTAAGATTTTTGGCCAATCTTGTGACAACTTACACTTCGAGGAAAACAATGAGATTACAGTATAAACCCTCTGTAATTACATATCATAATAAAATTCAGCTCCTAGAGGATTAATAGTAAATCTTGTATTACTGTGTCTATTCCATTGCAAGGTTGTTCTTGTACGCACTGCATAGATGGAAAACTTATTAAACTCCTTTGGTGCTCAAAAAAAATCTTTTTTGTGACTGATCAGGTTTTACTGTATGACTCCCAGTTCTAAAGCACGTTTTCTCCAATTATTGCAGCTCAGGAAATGCATACCATTTTCCAATATTTTCAAGGTTTAACATTTCAATTGGACTAAACAAAAGAAAGAGGTAGGTAAACAATAGTTTCATGAAAAGGAGGAATACATAGCTATTTCATAAAATGAAGGCGTCAAAGACTGAAAGCAGAGTGCTTTGCATTGTACTTAAAACATTGCTGTTTCACTTACTGCACAAAGGAATGGCTCATCAGATCAAACAGTACTGCTGCTGCAGAGTAGCATGGATCTCAGTGGTGTTCCCATGGAGCTTCCATTTAAATTGAAGTGAAGTCTCATGGGGTATTTAATCTCATCCTCTGCAAGACTTTGCTGTTGTTGGCAGCTCTCTATAAAGATTAGAACAGTAGTCTGGCAAAGCTGGTTTGCAGTTGCACAGTTTTGTGTAAGTCAGCACAAAAAAACTATGTTAAAAAACATATCGAAGAAAGTTCAGACTTTAGTCCTCCAAATGCAAGAAAATTCAGAATTAAGACTTTTCCCAGCATGTATCATTGTTATTATTACAGGACCAACTCCTGTTCGGTATTGCAGTTTGTATGACACACAAGATTATGCACTGTTTTCAAGGCCCAATGCCAACAGTACATAGACACAAAAGCATTTATGATGCAACATATTGATAATACAGGGGTGTGACTTCAGACTCAAATGAGTTAAAATGTTAGTTGCGTATTTAGGAATTTCCTGACCTGAAGTAAATGTGTTCTGTTTTATTTTAAAAAAGAAAGACAAAAAAAATAGATCATTCAAAGAGATTAGGCTTGTGCGAAGTGGCTAGCATATGCTTCGGATTCAGCTGATTCGGGGGACAACGATTTGACTCCGTGATTCAAATCACTGTTCTGAATTGATTCGGCTGAATCTCCAAATCACCAAGGCCGAGCCCATCCCCTACCCACTCTCCCAGCCTCAGCAATGGCTGCCCTGCCTGCCCTAGCTCTTGGCACTTTGAGCGCCCCCCCCCCCATGCAGTATGGGACTGAGCCTTTTGTAAATGAGGTATACTGCAATAATTAAATCACCAAATTCTGGTGCAGAAATACCTACATATTTAAAGATGTCTCCAAGGTTACATTTTTGCCTGATATTTTCTGTTTTTTAGTTTCCTACATAAGGAAACATTACCAAGGTCTCATGAGACTGCCACTGTTTGAAAAAATACTGTTCACTCCTCACTCCAGCAGTGATATGTCTTTTTATTTTGATAGTGTTCTTTACTGCCTCTGGTGGGATTTGCTTACTAAATTACTTTGAATTACATCAATTTTGGATGTGCATTTGTTTCTCAGAGCATTACAAATTGTAATTGGAAATTCTTCTGAAATCTCTTTACCTTTAGTTTCCCAAATTGGTACCAAGCCTGGATCAATCAGTTGCATTGTTGGTTGCTCTTGGTTCACAAGTTACAGCCAAAACTGTGATTCATCCATCTCTGTATAAAATGAGTATGACACTTATCAAAGGGAGTATTGTCCTGTACTCCTGTTATGCAGGTGTAAATGATTACAGAGGATGCAAAACTGTGGAGAATAAAGAACAGTATATTTGAAAGTCATCTCTTTGCTCCAGGACCATGGTGGTCATGGGTGACTTCAATTACCCAGACATCTCGTGGGAGGATCACTCAGCAAAATCCGAGTGGTTGAAAGCTTCCTCTCATGCGTGGATGACCTCTACCTGACTCAAGAAATCTATGGACCAACAAGAGGCAAAGCGCTGCTCCACCTGGTACTGGCTACAGGGGATGACCTAATCAGTGACCTAGTGATCGATGGGAAGCTGGGTGACAGCGACCACAAGCTGATCACCTTCACCATCCGTTGTAAAGCTGGCAAGTCAGTAAGAAACATGGAAGTCCTTGACTTCAGAAAAGCTGACTTTGACAAGCTCAGGAGGCTTTGTCAGTCAGGCCCTAAGGGAGAGGGGAGTTCAAGAAGAGTGGTTGCTCCTCAAGGGAGCGATCCTCAATGCACAAGTTAAGTCTATTCCATCTCGGAGGAAAGGCAGCAAGAGGGCACAGCAGCCCCTCTGGCTCTCCAGGGATCTAGCAGACCTCCTGACGCTAAAAAGAAAGGCCTACAAAGGATGGAGGACGGGATTCACCTCCAAGGAGGATTATTCTGCACTGGTCCGGTCCTGCAGGGAGCAAACCAGGAAAGCCAAGGCTGCAACTGAACTCCAACTAGCTTCGAGCATCAAGGACAATAAAGAGTCCTTTTTCAGGTATTTGGGGAGCTGGAGAAAAAGCAAGGGCAACACTGGACCCCTGCTAAACCAGATGGGGCAACTGGCAACTGACGCCCAGGAAAAAGCCAAGCTATTAAATGGGTACTTTGCATCGGTCTTTCATCAGTCTCATGGGACGCACATGCCTGCTACAGGACAGGGAGGTCCGGGTGAGGGAGATCCCCTGCCCTCCATCAATGCTGACCTTGTGCAGGAACATCTTAAGAAGCTGGATACCTTCAAGTCAGCTGGCCCTGACAATCTACATGCCAGGGTACTGAAGGAGCAGGTAAGCCTCATAGCCCAGCCCTTGGCACAGCTCTTTGAAAACTCCTGGTGCTCTGGTGAAGTGCCTGAAGACTGGAAGAAGGCCAGTGTGGTGCCTATCTTAAAAAAAGGGAGGAAAGTGGATCCAGCTAACTATAGGCCCATCAGCCTGACTTCTATCCTGGGGAAGATCTTAGAAAAGTTTATTAAAGAGGCCATCCTTAATGGACTGGCTGACACCGAGATCCTAAGGGATAGCCAGCACGGGTTGGTTGCAGATAGGCCTTGCTTGACCAATCTCATTTCCTTCTACGACCAGGTGACCTATCACCTGGACAAGGGAGAAGAGACTGATGTCATATATCTTGACTTCAAAAAAGCCTTCCATCTGGTATCCCATGATCACCTCTTGGCGAAACTGGCCAATTGTGGCCTTGGGTCCACCATGATCTGCTGGCTGGGAAATTGGCTCTATGGTCAGACCCAGAGGGTAGTAATTTATGGCAGTCAATCATAGTTTCATAGTTTCTAGGGTCGGAAGGGACCTGAGCAGATCATCTAGTCCGACCCCCTGCCATGGCAGGAAAGAGTACTGGGGTCAAATGACCCCAGCTAGATGTTCATCTGACCTCCTCTTAAACACCCCCAGGGTAGGAGCCTGCACCACTTCTCTTGGAAGCTGGTTCCAGACCCTAGCCGCCCTGACCGTGAAGTAGCGCCTCCTGATATCTAACCTGAACCTACCCTCTGCCAGCTTGTGACCATTATTCCTGGTCACTCCTGGCGGTGCTCAGGGGAACAGTAACTCCCCCAGTCCCCGCTGATCCCCCCTGACTAGTTTATACCAGGCCACAAGATCCCCCCTCAGCCTTCTCTTTTGGAGGCTGAACAGGTTCAGGTCCCATAGCCTCTCCTCATAGGGCCTGCTCTGCTGTCCCCTGATCATGCAAGTGGCCCTCCTCTGGACCCTCTCCATGCTGTCCACATCCCTCTTGAAGTGCGGCGCCCAGAACTGGACGCAGTACTCCAACTGTGGCCTGACCAGTGCCGCATAGAGGGGGAGGATCACCTCTTTGGACCTGCTCGATATCCATCTGTGGATGCATGACAAGGGGCGGTTGGCCTTCCTAACTGCCTCCCCACACTGCTGGCCCATGTTCATCTTGGAGTCAATGATCCTTTTCCGCCTCCGTGCTGACAAGAGGGGAGTTCCCCAACCTGTAGGTATGGTGCCGGTTGTTCCTCCCCAGATGCATCACCTTGCACTTGTTGGTGTTGAATCCCATCCTATTCTCATCCGCCCACCCTTGTAACCTGTCTAGGTCTGATTGTAGCCTGTTCCTTCCTTCTAGTGTGCCCACATCCCCCCACATCTTAGTGTCAGCAGCCAATTTTAACAGGGTGTTTTTTACCCCCTTGTCCAAATCGCTGATGAACATGTTGAACAGTGCGGGCCCGAGGACCGAGCCCTGCGGAACCCCACTGCCCACGTCCTTCCAGGTTGAGAAGGACCCATCCACTACCACCCTCTTTGTGCGGCACACCAGCCAGTTGGCGACCCATTTGACTGTGTGGGTGTCTACACCACAGCCCCCATTCTTAATGAGAACAGGGTGAGAGAGTGTCAGAAGCCTTCTGGAAGTCCAGGAAGACTATGTCCACTGCTACCCCTGCATCTAATGATCTGGTGCTCTGATTGTAAAAGGCCACCAGGTTGGTCTGACAGGACCTGCCACTGATGAACCCGTGTTGGCTGCCCCTAAGCATGCAGTCCCCAGCTGGCCCCTCCTGGATGTGTGCCAGAATAATTTTTTCGAACAGCTTGCCTAGGATCGAGGTAAGACTAACTGGCCTATAGTTTCCTGGGTCCTCCTTCCTGCCTTTTTTGAAGATAGGAACCACGTTGGCCCTCTTCCAGTCCTCTGGGACCACTTCTGAGCACCACGAGTGTTCGTACAGCCATGCCAGGGGTCTTGCAATGACCTTGGCCAATTCCTTTAGAACTCTAGGGTGGAGATCATCTGGACTGGCTGACTTGAATACGTCCAGCCCCTCCAGAAGCTCCCTAACTAAATCCTCGCTAACCCGTGGCCCAGGTGTGCCTCCCCCGGGGCCCGAGGGAGGCCCAGCAGGGAGGTGGCTGTTCTGGTCCCTACTTAGGAAGACGGAGGCAAAGAAATCATTAAACATGTTACCTTTGCCGTCTGGTGTGATGACCAAATTTCCCAACGCATCCTGCAAGGGCCCCACATTACCTGGAACCTTCTTTTTACCCCCTATGTATTTAAAAAAGGACTTCTTATTGTCCTTAATCTGGAAAGCTAGTCCCAGTTCCATCTCTGCCTTGGCCTTCCTAACTACCCCCCTACATCCCTGAGCAACTGCAGAATAGTCCTCCCTGGTGATGACCCCTTCTTTCCATTGGGTGTAAGCCTCCTTTTTAGCAAGGAGACATTCCCAGATGCTTTTGGTGAGCCATGGAGGCTTGCGTGCTCTCCTGCTCCCTTTGATCCTGGTTGGGATTACCTTCCTTTGGGCTTGGAGGATCGTCTCCTTAAGGAGCGACCACTCTCCTTGGACACCTGGCTCCCCTCCCCTCTGGGACTTCAGCGCTTCTCGAACGATCCTCCTTAGCTCGCTGAAGTTTGCCCTCCTAAAATCTAGGGCCGCTGCCTTACTGCATGCCTTTGCCACCTTGCGCTGGATGGTGAATTCCAGCAGGCGATGATCGCTGTCGCCCAGGTGGTCAAGCATCCGCAGCCCCCTCACCAGGTCATCACCCGTGGCCAGTACTAGGTCCAACAAGGCGTCCCCCCTGGTGGGGCTGTGCACCTCCTGGGTTAGATGGAGGTCCTGCACTCTGTCTAAGAACCTATATGAGCATTCAGACCTGGCTGACTGCTCTTCCCAGCAGATGTCCGGGAAGTTCAGGTCCCCCATGACTACCACATCCTTAGCCTTCACTTCCTCTGTGAGCTAACCCAAGAATTCCTGGTCAATCTCTTCTCCCTGGTTGGGAGGTCTGTAGTAGACTCCCACCATTAAGTCTCTTTCCCCTTGACTGCCTTGTACTCTAACCCAAAGCACTTCAGAGTGCCTCTCCCCTGACTCCTTGCTAATTGACGAGGATGTGTATTCCTCCTTAATATAGAGTGCCACGCCCCCACCTCTCTTTCCTATCCTGTCCCTCCTGTACAGCCTATAGCCCTTGACATTCACAGCCCAAACATGCGTTGCGTCCCACCATGTTTCCGTGATCCCCACTATGTCCGGGCTGGTGTCAGCCAGCAGGAGGGTGAGTTCCTCCTGCTTGTTACCCATACTACGAGCATTTGTGTAGAGGCATTTGAGCCCTCCCGTGGATGTCTGTACTGACCCCCTAGTCCTAGCATTACCCTGGCCCCTATCTCTTACCTGTTTATTCGCTTCGCTCGTTGGTTTGGGCTGGGCTGTAGTTGTGGGTGCTCTTTGGTCTGGCAGTCTGATGTTTCCTCCGCCCTCATCTACCCCTTCCCCCGACGACCCTAGTTTAAAGCCCGCCAGAGGAGGTCCGCCAACCTAGAAGAGAACACATCATGGTGTCCTGTGACCAGCGGGGTCCCCCCAGGCTCCGTCCGTGAGCCCATATTGTTCAACATCTTCATTAACGATGTGGACACTGGAGTCAGAAGCGGACTGACCAAGTTCACTGACGACGCCAAACTTTGGGGCAGAGCATCCATGCCAGAAGATAGGCAGGTGATCCAGGCTGACCTGGACAGGCTCAGCAAATGGGCAGACGAGAACCTGATGGTGGTTAACACCAAAAAATGCAAGGTTCTCCACCTTGGGAAGAAAAACCTGCAGCATCCTTATAGGCTAGGCAATGCTACGCTGGCTAGCACTATGGAAGAAAGAGACTTGGGGGTCATCATTGACCACAAGATGAACATGAGCCCGCAATGCAGTGCTGCAGCTACTAAAACGACCAAAATGCTGGCTTGCATCCGTAGATGCTTCTCAAGCAAATCCCGGGACGTCATTCTCCCCTTGTACTTGGCTTTGGTGAGGCCTCAGCTGGAGTATTGTGTCGAGTTTTAGGCTCCACAATTCAAAAAGGATGTGGAGAAGCTTGAGAGAGTCCAAAGAAGAGCCACACACATGATCAGAGGTCAGGAAAGCAGACCTTACAATGACAGGTTGAGAGCCATGGGGCCCTTTAGCTTGAAAAAGCACAGGCTCAGGGGTGATCTGATGGCCACCCATAAGTTAATCGGGGTGACTACCAGGATCTGGGGGAACATTTGTTCACCAGAGCACTCCAGGAGATGATGAGGTTGAATGGTCATAAACTACTGTGAGACCATTTCAGGCTGGACATAAGGAAGAATTTCTTTACTGTCCGAGCCCCCAAGGTCTGGAACAGCCTGCTATCGGAGGCTGTTCAAGCACCTGCACTGAACACCTTCAAGAGCTTATCTTGCTGGGATCCTATGACCCCAGCTGACTTCCTGCCTTTTGGGCAGCGGGCTGGACTCGATGATATTCCGAGGTCCCTTCCAGCCCTAATGTCTATGAAACCTTTGAAAATGGATTTTGATCCCCCTTCATGCCAGACAGGCAGTGTAACTCCTTTGACATCAACAGATCTATTCCTTACACTGGTGGGAACCAGCATTGGCCCTCTGGTTGAAATTTAAGATGATGGTCCATTCATCACCTGCCAGTTCTATTTTCCTTTAAAACACTGCAGTCCTCAGCAATGCTCAAGTACCTGTGAAGCACTGAACAGAAGCCTGCTGCCTCCTTCATGAAAAATAAACAAAGTTTGATTTTTAACATATGCAACACCTGGCATGAAGGGGGATCAAAATCCAGTGCCAAGTCAGAAGAGTGACAGCAGAAGGATCAAGAGAGATGTTCCAGATTTATTTTTCTCCACTGAATCAAAGCAGGGGGTCAGACTCAATGATCTAATAGGTGCCTTCCAACCCTTGAAATCTATTAAAACATCTGGATTCACACAGATTCACAGAAGTGTTGGGCTGGAAGGGACCTTGCGAGCTTATCAGGTCCAGTCCCCCTGCTTTGGGCAGAAAAGACTAGCAATTCCGTCTGTTTCTAGATACCCTTTGCTTGGTCAGGACAGCAACACAGAGTTCCCTTGTTCCTTAGAGCTCCTTAATATTTCCTATATCCTTAATATAGAGTTCCTTAATATTTATTAAGGAAATAAAATAATATTTGACACCAGTCCTAGAGAAATGCTAATGTTATGCTACATGTAACACAGGATTAGAACCTATAAAGATCTCAGTGGAACAAAGCTTTATTGCAATTATGTTGGACCTCAATAAATACATGAAGTTGGGAGCATGGCATCTTGTCAGAGGTGTGATCCCTTGGATTTGGAGTGGTTCCTGGATATATAAATAGTGATAAAAAGGTAATGTTGAATATTGCAGGGCTTATTATACTAAAAGTCAGTCTGTCTCATAATTGAATATATTGTCTGAAACCAAAATGTAAAAACATTACTATTTCTACCTGGCACACTAGCAGTATAAATGAACCAAGGGGTTGGTTTATTTGCCTAAGGTTTAAAGCAGGTAATCCAATCAAAAATGGTCATTCAAATTCTCCATAGGCTTTGTGTTTGGTTTTCTTTATCCCAGAGACACTTTCAAAATTCAGGTCCTATCTGTTCTGCATGGATATTAAACAACCCATTCACTTTTTTGTGAAAATGGTGGTTTTCTTTGGAATCCTTGGCTATGCCTCCCAATCCTCCCTGGCCCTGATTTGTCTGTGAGCTGCACCTTCTGTTTATCCTCCCTCTGGCCTCCTCTCCACAGGTGGTTGCACTATGTAGATAGTTTGAAAGGGCTTTGGGATGAAAGCATATATATTTTTAGTGAAACAGATTCATATGTACACTGGAACCTCTCCAGCCAGCTCTCAGATCTTAACTATTTGATCTTTGATTAGAACAGATCTTTTTAAAGCAAGTCTTTCCTCCATCAGACTTAGTTAAAGAAATTATTAATACAACCAAAGCAATTCATTGTCAGGGAACTAAAAAGTTAATTTCTCCAGTACTTATACCAGACGTGTTTTCATACTAACGACGAAGGAAATAAGTTAGATTATTCTCGGCTGTAATTTATTTCAAGTGAGTGATATTACATCAGTGACAGGCAAGCTTCTTTGGGTAGATGTAATATATTTTATGGCTGCCTATGTCCTTAGGCCAACACAGCTACAACCAAAGACCCTGATTAAATCAGTGATGAATCTGGCCCAGACATACTAAGATATAATTATTAATTACTTTTTACATTCCTTATCCATTCATTTACTTTATTTCAGGGATAGAGGTGTCAGTATTTCATTTACTTCTAAAATAGACAAGCAGCAAGTAAAGCAGCCTCCAGTTCTCAAGGTCAAATACATGGCAATAAAGAGGCTTTACAGTTTGTTGCTCAGGCATTTGATATTACTATGCATCTCAAAATGCAGTTATTGTCAGGGGTACTCAGTTGTCACATTCCTGTTCGTACCACTGCAGATAAGGTCTAGTTAGTGTTCAACATTTGAAATTTTCACATCTAAGCTGTCTTCCTGGGAAACATCATTTCAAGCATCACAATTAGGTTGTATGGAAGATGTATTCTTTCTAGAAAGGAACAAAAGTAGCTTTTGTGCTGTCAAATGCACTTTGTTTTTCTAAAAGGACAAAGCACTAAATGAACAACTGTAAGGCAACTGCATGTCATCTGATGGTAAGGCCATGGGAGAGAAATAGGGAGACAATAACACTTGAAGGTTGTGATTAATGGCCCCTTCAGAAAGAAAAGCTTGGAGAGATAGGAGAAAAGCAACATGGAAGGAACAGGCTATTAAGTTTCCAATGCAACTTGCTTGATGTTTTGGCAGCCATACCATAGCACATTCCCATCCAGACACCAAAGGGGCCTTAATATCTCTAGGAATAACATTAATACATTGGTGGACATCAGCGGATAAAACACTTCATGGTTGCTCTCTGGCTTTACTCTCAAAATAGTGAAGGTGTAACTCCACAAAGTGGACTTCCCCAGAGCAAGGAAGTAGTGCATGTAGAATAGATAGAAGAAGGAAAGTGAATAAGATGCAAATTAGGGGATTATCATAGTTTTTTACTTTTCTTTTCTTTCAGAAATATTTTTGAAATTCACAGCACAAGTCTGTGTTTTGTTCAATGTTTTAAAGAAAGATTTGACTTCAAAAAATTGTTTCCACAAATAAATATCTTCTATGCAAAAAAACCCCAAAACAAACAAACAAACAAAACCAACCATAAAGAATTATTTTCTTCCTTTCTGGTGACAGAAACATAATTATATGTCCCCAGCCTGGAACCACCAAAATTGGGTGGGTGCCCATCCCATGCCCATCAGATGGCAAGGGAGAACCTTAGACAGGCTTAAGACAGGCAGAAAGTATACTACAATCACAGAGCCCATGAGCAGCACCTACAGGCAAGTGACCAGGTCCTAATCCTGTTGCTGAGCCACAATGGTTGGCTCCTGGCCAGGTCGCAGGGACCATTTGAGGTATCATACTGCATGGGTCCCATCAATTATGAAGTGGTAGAGCTGGGGCATCAGCCCAAAAAACAGATCTACCACATTAACCTACTCAAACGGTGGCACGTGCATGACATGTGGCTCTACCCAGACCCAGCAGAATTGGAACCCTGCTTGGAAGAGGTCAGTGCCCCAGAAAGGCTGGTCCTTGGCAAACAGCCCCCCTGGGTACAAGAACAGTTATTGCAGAAACTGGTAGCAGAATATTGGGATGTGTTCTTCACTGAGCCTGGGGCAGCTAAAGGGGTAGTACACTATATCAACACACCGAAGGGGTCCATAACATGAGAAACCTGGAGGCAGATCTCTCAGCAACTCCATGAGGCCATTAAAACTGAACTGGAAAAATGTTGGTTAAGGGGACAATATGCGAATCTAGTAGCCAGTGGAGCAGTCCCCTGGTATTGTGCCAAAAGGGGATTGGGCTCTATGCCTGTGCATTAATTTTCACAAGTTAAATGTGGTAGCCAAATCTGATGCATTTCTGATGCTATGCATCAAGGAGATGCTGGGGAAAGTGGGCCAGACATGATTTATTTCCATATTGGATAAGATCAGAAAAAGAAGGCATTTGGTAAACCATAGGACCTATTTCAATTCCGCTGTATGCCATTTGGCCTGCATGACACAACAGCCACTTTCCAGAGTTTTATGGATTGCCTATTAGCCCCACATCAAGCTTACACTGTGGTATATATTGACAATGTCATCACTTTCTCTGAACCGTGGGAACAACACATGAGGGCATTGTAGAGGGTCCTGCAGGAACTGCATAGGATAGGCCTTACCACCAACCCAGCTAACAGCATGTTGAACCAACAGGAAACCCAGTATCTGGGGTTTAAAGTAGGACAGGGGCTAATCTCTCCATTTGGAGATAAGATCAGGGCCCTGAATTCCTATGAACTGCCTCAGATGAAGAAACAAATCTATTCCTTGTTAGGGCTGGCCAATAAATTTGTCTCACTTTTTTCGGAAGTGGCTGCCCTGCTTACTGACATAACTAAGAACCACCAACCTAACAAAAGTGTGGTGGATACCTATCGCACAGGAGGCCTCCGAGCAGATTAAGCTGGTGCTGTGCCAGAGCCCCATACTTTAATCAACCCTTTATGTTACAGACTGATGCCTCGGAAACCACAAACAGAGTGGTACTGACCCAGGAGGAGGAGCAAGAAGTGAAACCAATAGCCCATATCAGCCGTAACTTGTTCCCTCATGAGCTCCAGTATTCCACCATTGAGCAAGAGTGTCTAGCAATGAAGTGGGCAGTGGAATTATTCCTACTTGCTAGTTACCAACCATGCTCCCCTCAGGTGGCTGCAGTCAGCAAAGACTAACAATGCACAGATCGCTCAGTAGGCATTAGCCCTGCAACAGTTTTATTTTACAGTGTAGTACCACTCAGGAAAATGGAACGTGATAGCACATGAGACAAGCAAGGGGGCATAAGGCCCAAAGTAGATCATACCCCAAAAAGGGGGAAGAAGCTCAGTGCAGTGAAGCAACAGTGCCTTGTCTGACTGCCAAACCAAGCCACTTTGAGGTTATCTTATCTGTTTAGTTAATGTTCTTTCATAGTCCTACATTAACATGAGCTGGGGGCAACAGAACCCTAAGGATTCTACCTACAGCCTAACACCATGGGATGGCCCATGTGGCAAGCACCTACAACATCACAACAAACAGCAAATATCACCCAAGTAGAAAGGGGTGGAGTTTAGGGGAGGAGGAGCCCCATAGAAGACGCACCACTAGAGTCACATCCAGCCCACAGAGGAACTGGATTGCTTCCAGACAAGTACAGGGTCATCTTGGAACATCAAGTCATGGCAGACAAGTGGGTCAGATGTGACATAGCCATGTGTGCAGGGCACACTCATGATACTGGGACAGAAGTGCTGGGCATGAGCCTGTCACAATGGTACATATAGAATGCAATGAGAGATAAGTAGTCGAGACCATGATGGAAATTGCACATTCACCCAAAAGCAGTCATGGCACACATGCTGGGGTGGGTGGGGGAGTCTCTGGTTGTAACTAATAGCAGCGATGGCACAAATAGGGGGATCATTGGTTGTAACCAGTGTTCTAAATTTCTTACATGCTTTGTACAGGTGCTAAGCTCTGCAGTAGATTTATACTAGTAGTTAACTTGCTGTGATCTCTGTACTAGGTACAGAACTTAACAAAAAGAAAAGATTATTTTTTTCATTATGTTTGTATAATACCTAAAAAAAAAGTTGTGTAATATTTTTAAGGTCTTCTAACTTGTGGGATACATACACAATAAAACAAGAGATAAACATATAGCCTGCAGAAATGCTATGGAATGTTCTACATGTTGCCAACGAGTGAAATATGAATACAAGCAAATCGCATCTCCTAATTTGGAACTGACTGATTGAAAATGTAATCCCACAGCAGGACTGTACTCCAGACTGGTAAAATATTGACATTCACGTCACAGAGTGGGGCCTAGGAGTGGCCGTGATCTCTTTAGCACTCCCTACCGTGCCAAGTAGGCGATCCAGCACCCTCTCTCTCACCCACCACATCTTGCTGTTATATATAAGTTTAGATGGGAGGCTGCCTTTCTGTCCCCTTGGACATGGTGCTAGGATTGTCTGGGCTCCTACTCTGTACGGAGTGACCTGGTGCACCCCAGCCTTATGGGCTACGCATGCCTCCAACCTCCCCTTTAGCACACCCCAAGCCTCGCAGACCTTCCGCATGTTATCCTGCCCATACACTTTCCCCAGAGGCTCTCTCAAAAAGGCCTCCGCCCAGATGTTCTCTCAGACCGGGCCTTGTGTCTCGTACATGCCCTCTAGGGGGCTTTTCTCAGTACGTGCCCCCTCTGGGGCTTCAAATCACACAGACAATGCCCCACTGGGGCCGGTCTCTCGCAGTACGTGCCCCTCTCCTGGGGCTTCTCTCAGTACGTGCCCCTCTCCTGGGGCTTCTCCGGCTATCGCCCACCCAGGGCCGCCCTGCTCAGGCTTCTCCAAATTGGGGCTCAGGCGGCTGGCCCCAGACCCGCCTTCTTGGGCCTTCTCCCAATTGGGGCTCAGGCGGCCTTAGCCTTACCTGGCCCCAGACCCACCTTTTTGGGCCTAGGCCCCCCTGGGCTTTTGCCAGCACCCCCACTGGGGTCTGTTCTGATATCGCCCCCACACAGGGCTGGGGTCAAGACAGCCCCCAACCACAGCACCACCCCAGCGCCAAACTACTGTGCCTTCCCTGGCACCACTCACTGTGCCTGTACAGGGCACCAGGAACCCCCACCCTACTGGGGAGCTCCCCTGAGGCCTCCTCCTTCCCCTACAGCCTCACCCAGTCCTCTGGTATTACACAATAACAAACAGGGAACATAAATCCATGAGCCAACCGGCTATAACTCAAAATAAGCCTCCTGGCTAGAACGTAATTGCTGTGCCACCATGGCACACCTTCCAAGCCTCCCTGTCAGGGTTCTCTCCACCCCATACTATGCTGCAGCCGCTCAGGCTGCGCTGCTCTGCAGCAGAGCTGCTGCTCCTTAGGCTGCCAGAGGGGGACTGCTTTCTATGCTTCAGCCTAGGCTGCTTATATACTCCTGGCCCTGCCGCTTCCTGGTCACCTGACCAGTGCAGTTGCCCCAGCAACCGGCACTTGAGCTGCCCTGAAGATTGGCAGCTGCCCTTCTCCCTTCTTAGGAACAGGGCACCTGAGTGCCCCTGTGACACTTCAGCATTGGGCTAATTTATTTTAATTAACTGAATCTTCCTAGTCACGTCTTTTACTAACTAGCCATAACATCATGATAGTTATAGCTTCATGACTGAGTGGCTCTATCAACATATTCCACTTCCATAAAGAACTGGAGAAAAATAAATAAATAAATAATTAAACATTAAATAAATAATTTGGCATTGGTGTAACTGATCCAGTAATAACAAAAGTGAGAAGTTACAGATATGTCTACATTGCAGAAAGAAGGTGTGTTAAAATTAATCTACCTATCTTAGCAAACAATAGCAGTGAAAACAAGGGAACATAGTAATGGAAGAATATATCCCAGGCACCTGTAGGGCTTGTACTCAGTTGATAACCTGTGCTAACACTGTCCTGTCACTCATGCAGTGCCATTTTTTCCGGTGCTGGCTAAACCATAGACAAAATATCACACCTTTATTTGGCTGTGTAGCTATGTCATTAGAGAAATAAACTTAATATGTCCCTGTTGGGCCACCGCAGGGTATGGCTACAGGGCCCGACATCCTGAGGACATCCACTTGTCCTGCTGATGTCAGTGTGGGCAGCAGGCGGCAGGACTGGGTCATGCTCCTGGCCCATTATCTCATCTGCCACATCTTTGATGATTCTAATTAAGTCTGGGAGGATGGTGGTTTCCCTGACCCAGAGCCAGATGATACCCATTTGGACAAGCAGTGTGACTAGATGCATGAAAAATATATAGGGGATGGAGGAATAATGATAAAACCTCTGAAAACCTGCAGCGGCTCCTCAGTGTTCCTCCTGGTTCCTTTTTTGAGCCTCTTAACCACGACTCCAGCAGTCAAGCATTTTTTCCCTTTCTTTTCTTTTCCCCGCACACTCCATCAATTAACGCCTCACTGAATTAATCATGTACCGGCTGTAATCAATTAACACGGAGCCGGGATTCCACCTTGACACTCTCTCTCTCTACTTTTTCCTCTTTTTGCTGAGCCCCTCTGAGCTCTGAAGACCCTGGGGGATGTCTGACTTCACTGGAATCACTTGCTGCGCACCTGGCATTGAGGGACTATCGATAAGTTGCCAACCCATGTTTGTCTATCTGTTGTTTTGAACAGCCCAGTGTCTAATGCACTCACAGCTGAGCACTGTGAGTGTATTAATTTTATCACAGGCCAACTGGGCTGTTTGATTCAGTTTGAGGAGGCAAAGTTGGGAGTGAAGTGAAGGCAAATTTATTATAGCTTTCACACACACACAACAGTTAACAGAAAGATAAATGCGATAAGCAGATAATGCAGTATTAAAGAGCTAATAGTAAATAACAGATAATAACAATAGCTAGATCAATTCTGTCGCAGGCTAACTGACTAGCCATAACATCAGGTTATGTTATCAGGTGTGCGTCAAGTGATTCCAGCAAAATCAGGCGTCCCCAATTGATGCTGTCAGAGGGATTATCAGGGAAGTTCACTTGATCAGGATCCGATCCTCACTCACACACCGGGGGTTTGGGGTCCTGGTGTGAAACAGAAATGACCATTCTGTTCCCTCCTTCCTGCTGATCGCCTGATGCATGCACTTTTTATACCTATTTTTAATGTTAATATGTTGGCTTTAGAGCCACTCACAATGTTACCCTATAGCTGTTACCCTATGGTATTGAAAGGTGTTAAAATTATCATAAAAGGTTACTACCCAGACTCGGGTTTATCCAATAAGCAAATTATGATGCAGGACCTTCAGGTTTGAAATTAAGATTGCTCCGCCTAAGCCCCAACCCCTTTTAGGTTTCATTTGAATATGCTTTCTTGGGACATGCTTTCCTGGAATGTGTTGGGTGTGCCAGGCAGTTGGGTCCAGTTTTATCATCAAGGCTGAACCCTGAACAAAAAAATGTTAGGTCTCCTAATCTCACAGCTACAGCTTTGCCTATAGGGCCCAGTCAATTCCACAAACAGTTAATTTATCATTTTGGTTAAACTTATGACAGACAAGTTACATTTGCAGTTTACAAACTTACAAGTTTTAGATTAACTAATATTACCTGTTTAGGCAAAATACCAAATGCCTCCAAGAAGCACATATTTATTGCTTATTAATCCCTCTGGTTCTGGCCGTCACATTGCCCTGTTCTCAGG
This sequence comes from Crocodylus siamensis, assembly GCF_052110815.1. Taxonomy (NCBI): domain Eukaryota; kingdom Metazoa; phylum Chordata; order Crocodylia; family Crocodylidae; genus Crocodylus; species Crocodylus siamensis. The sequence continues at coordinate 56,898,196 of NC_143400.1, read as the reverse complement.
GACTTCACTCTCAGGCAGCAGGAGGGTGCTCCTCCCCACTGCCCCTATCTCCCTTTTTCTTCACTGCTGCCTGCCACACTTGGCAGGTCAATAAAGCTTTGTGGGAGTGGATCGGGAGCTCCCAAAGTACAGCTGGGCTGCAATGGCCAGCCAGATCTTCTCAGTCAGGGTTCCCCACAACGTGGGTATCCCTGACCTTCCCACATACCTCCCCCTTTAACTTGCTGTTAGGCAGTTCTTCATTGGGAAGCAGCAGTGTTGCCTCTGCTTCTAAGCAGCCTTGTTCTCCAGCGTCTTCACTTTCATAGCATCTTGGAAAAAAAATCCAGAACCATATTAGTTTTGCCAGGTTTGTACTCAATATTAAAATGGCAAGGTTGCAAGGTCAGTGCCCACCAGGCGATACGTGCATTGTCCGTCTGTTTTCTTCTAAGCCACCTTAGCAGGGCGTGACTAGTATAAGGGTGAATTTACTCCCCAACAAGTAATATTGGAAATAATTAATGCCCCATTTTATGGCTAGGCATTCCTGCTGTACTAGTGCATACCTTCTTTCCATTGGGTTCAACTTTCGGCTGGAGTAGGCTACTGGTTGGGAAATCCCATCAATCTCCTCCAACAGGACCACACCCAAGGCCTTACTGGAGGCATCCGTCTGAAGAACAAAAGGGGACTCAAAGTCCCATGTTTCAAGTACCATGTCTTGACAGAGGGCATTCTTCGTTTTCTCAAATGCCTGTCTGCTCATGACATCCCACCTGAGGGGAGGCTGTACCTCTCCCTTGTAAAAATCAGTTAAGGGTGCTGTTATCTGTGCAAACTGCGGTATAAATTGTCGATAATATCCTGCGAGGCCTAGGAATGCCCTAAGTTGCTTATGGCTCTGGGGTGTGCTATAATGGTGTAAGGCCCCTTATCGGCTAGGGGCCAGATCTGTCCTTGGCCTACCATAAATCCCAAGTATTTCATTTCCACTTTTCCTAACACACACTTCTTTGGGTTGGCCGTGAGCCCAGCTTGACGTGACTCCTGTAGTACAGCCCTCACCAGTTCCAAGTGTTCCTCCCAACTTTGTGTATAGATTATAATATCATCTATGTAAGCAGCATACTGGTGCAGGGCCAACACCCATTTGACCAACCTCTGAAAAGTTGCTGTGGCCCATGGAGCCTGAAAGGCATCCTCCTAAATTTGTACAGGCCCCACAGTGTGCCGAATGCTGTCTTAGCCATGTCTTTCCTTCTCAATGGCACCTGCCAGTACCCTTCGCCAAGTCCAGGGTTGAGATAAACCTAGCCTGTCCCACCTTATCCAGCAACTCACTAATCTGGGGCATGGGGAAGGCATCAAAGCGGGATATGGCATTAACCTTCCTGAAGTCTACATATAGTTGTAATGACCTGTCGGGCTTAGTTACTGCCACAATGGGGCTACACCAAGGACTCCAGGACTCCCAGATGATGCCTTGTTTCAACATTTTTTAAACTTCTTCACAGATCACCTGGTATCTGTGGTATGGGATCCTCCTCCATTTCTCGCTCACAATCTGCCCACTTGGGGTTATTATCTGGTGGGTAATCCCTTTGGCACACCCTGGAATCTCACTGATAACATCCTGGAACTCCATAGCTAAATCTTTTAATTGACCCTGTTGCTGGATACTCAGCTGGGCCCCAACAGGGACTTCTATACCCCCTTTATTCTGACCTGGGTCCATACCCCAGTCCCGGTCAAACTCCTCATCCAGGGAAGACGGGTCAATCAACAAGCCGTCCCACTCCCTCCATTTCTTGAGCAGATTAACATAGTATATTTGTTTTTCCTTCTTATGTCCAGGTTTGAGAACCTCATAGTTCATGGGGCCAGCCTGCCTAACCACCTAAAATGGACCCCACCAACATCTCAAAATTTTATTGTCCATCTCCAGGAGTAGCACCAAGACCTTCTGACCTACTTGAAAATGCCTCTCTTGGGTTTTTTTTTTTTTTTTTTAATCATAAATAGGCCTTTTGGGTTCTCTGTGCCGCCCTCAGGTGTTCTCACAACAACTGCCCCGCTCTCTGCGACTGCTGCCTCAATTCTTTTGCTCCCCATGACTAACGCCCTCCTGGGGCCTCTCTTCCCAACCTTCCCTTACCAAGTCAAATATGCCCCTCAGATGGTGCCCGTATACCAGATCAAATAGCACACACCCCAAATACCACTGTGGAGCTTCCTGTGCTGCAAACAACAATGGTGGGATCATAAGGTCCCATTTACGTGGTTCGGCCTGCACACACTGACAGCATGTTCTTTAGTGTCCCATTGAACCTCTCCACCAGGCCATTGGTCTGAGGGTGGTACATGGCCATTCACAGTTGTTTGATCTACAAGACTTTACATAGACTCTGAAGGACCCCTGACATAAAATTGGACCCTTGATCACTGACAATCTCCTTGTGAATCCCTATCCAGGTGACCCATTTTAGGAGATCCTCTGCCACCCAAGACCTGGTGATGGTACGCATGGGGACTGTCTCAGAGAGCTGAGTCGTGCAATCTATGATCACCAGCAAGTACTGATGCCTCACCAAAATTTTAGGGAGGGGTCCCACTACGTCAAGCATGATACGGGAGAACGGTATCTCAATTATGGGCATCGGTTGCAGTGGTACTCATGCTGGCTTGTTTGTGCTCACTTTCTGGCAAGTGGGACAGGCTCGGCAGAAATTCTCAACCTGCTCATATATCTTGGGCCAAAAACACCACTTTGTTAAATGGACCTCCATTTTGCCACCCTCCATATGCCTCCCCCCCAGGGGGTTTTCATGGGCTACTTTTAAGAAAGGGACTCCAAACTGGCATGGAATTAACAACTGGGCAACTTCCTCCCTTTCTTGCACTCCGAAATTTATGCGATAAAGCAACCCTGTCCTAACCTCGAATCTAGGTAAACTCATACATCACCTTGGATCCACCACATTCGCCTCCTCTCAAGTGAACTCAGTCTCTTTTATGGTTTGAAACTTGTCTTCCGTAGCCTGTGTCCACTGAAACCCTTCACTGCTAGACAGGTGTTCTATGTCAAAACTTTCCCCATCTGGCTTCTCCTCTTTGCTTATCAGCAAGCCAGACTCTCCTGTTCGATCTCATCTTACATTGTCTGATACTTCATAAATTTCCCTCCAATCTCAGCCTAGAATCATCAGGTATGGTAAGTAAGTCAAGGGCCATCCCAACAGACATTTCTCTCTTGACAATTAACCCGGTGACTTGGAAGACAATAACAGATGCCATGCCCATGCCCTTGCATGCATGTTATTCTAATGGGGTTAGCTTCTTAAATATATTTGCAGGGTACTAGTGTGGCCTGAATAAACATATGTGAGCATCCTGTATTGATGATGGCTTCGAACCTCTTACCCCCTACCAGGCTTCCACCACTGGTCAAGGCAGGTGCCTGCCACTGCCTCTCTGACCTATACTACAGTCCCTGGAGTCTCTGCCTCCAGGTTCTCCAAGGCCTGGCATTATGGTCAGGTCTTCAAATGGTGAATAAGGCAATTTAGGTACCGACTACACCCAGCTAGCACAGTCCTAGGACATGTGTTCCACCTTCCTACTCCAGAAACAAACTATCGAATTGCTAGCAGGTCTTTGCTATTCTTGGACCTCCCTATTCCCCAGCCTCGGGACCTTAAGGTTTTGGTTATTAGTCTACCTTCGCATTCCATTCTGGGGGCTTCTCTCCAAAAGCGCTGCTAAAATTTTCAGCCAGTTGCAGTGCCTCAGCCGAGGACACTGGCCTTTGGTGTCTGACCCAGCTCTGGGTTTCCTCATCTAGATTCACCAAAAACTACTCCAGCAAAATATTGTTGCAGATATCTGTCTTTAAATTTTCAGCAGGCTTCAGCCACTTTGTCACTAGATCCACTAAGCATTGCAACAGAGCCCTGGGGTCTCTTTCCTCTTTTTGGCCCTGAATGCCTGCCAATAAGTTTCTGGGTTGATATCCAGTCAATACAGGATCTCCCGCTTCACCTTGTTATAGTCTGTAGCCTCCTCTTGCATCATAGCCCACATAGCATCATGCCTGTGCTTTTCCAATTAACAACACTCCCAGCTGTCCCACCCAGCGAGCCTTCTCCAGCCCAGCTACCAACACTGCCCATTCAAAACTTTCTAGAAATACCTCAGGATAATCGTGGACAGACATCTTGGGTAGCTCTACAGCATTCCTCTGATGCCAGGCCTGTTGCTGTAGCCAGCTTTCTTCCAGAGCAAGTTGATGGGCTGATTGCTGTTGCTGGAGGACTTGCCCCATCAGCTGCAGTGTTTGTTGAATCTGGTTTGTGCCACTGGCTGCTATTGCCATTATGACTTCCATATTTTCAGGTTCCCCTTAGCCCTTGTCAGAGTTCCCGGCCAATGCACCACCGCAGGGGCCACCGCAGGGTATGGACACAGGGCCTGGCATCCTGAAGAGATTCACTTGTCCTGCGGATGTCACGGCAGGCAGTAGGATTGGATCAGGCTCATGGCCCATTATCTCCTCTGCCACGTCTTTGATGATTCTAATTAAGTCTGGGAGGATGGTGGTTTCCCTGACCCAGAGCCAGCTGATGCCCGCTTGGATGAGCCGTGTGACCAGATGCACGAAAAATATATATGAAAACCTGCAGTGGCTCCTCAATCTTCCTCCTGGTTCCTTTTTTGAGCCTTTCTACCATGACTCCAGTAATTGAGTAGTTTTTTCTTTTCTCTTCTTTTCCTCTGCGCTCCATCAATTAACGCCTCGCTGGCTTAATCACATACTGGTTATAATCAATTAGTGCTGAGCCAGGGTTCCACCTTTGCGCTCTCTCTCTCTCTTCACTTTTTCCTTTTTTTGCTGAGCCCCTCTGAGCTCTGAAGACCCTGTGGGTCTTTTGCCCTGTTCCCAGGTACTTCAGTCTCAGGCAGCAGGAGGGTGTTCCTCCCCACTGCCCCTCTATCTCTACATCTCTCTTTTTCTTTGCCACTGCCCATCACTGGACATAGCTCCCAGCCATGTACTTGTACCAATTTGGTACACCTGGCAGGTCAATAAAGCTTCATGAGAGTAGATTAGACGCTCCTGCTGAAGTACAGCTGGGATTCAATGGGCAGCCAGATCTTCTCGGTCAGGGTTCCCCATGATGCAGGTATCCCTGACCTTCCGACGGTCCTCTTAAGTTTGTACCCTTGATTTGCCAAGAGACAACAAAGCATCTGCTTTTCATGTTTGAAAAATGAAATGAACACTTTGTCAGCCTTCAGTAAGGATGGGATCTTGAATATAGAGTTAAGGCAGGAGGGTAATGGGAATGAGTGTATGAAAATGGAAATTACCACATCTCAGGTAGAAATAAAACTAGAATTGTTTAATGCTCTCAAGTCAGGGGGACCAGCTAGTTTCCCTCCCATAATAAAGAACTAGCATAGAAATCTGCAATTCTGGTAGCAAGGGTTTTATTAAACAGAGGTTGACACCATATAATTGGAGAATAATAAATAGTCCTTCTATATAGGGAAGGGGGGAAAAAGTGAGCTGAGCCACTACAGATCCATTACTTTGACTTCAATAGCATACAAAGCTTTAAAACAAATTTTGAAGGGAGGAATAATTCAACACCTGAAAGTAAATGTAAAACAAGATAAAATGCAGCATGAATCAACCAGTGGCAGATACTGCCAGACTAACACAATCTCTTTCTCTGATAAAAAACTGATTTTATAGACAAGGGAAAATGTGATAGGTTTCAACTCACTGGATTTAAATAAAAACATTTGTTTATAGTGGAAATTATTACTTAATCTGGATGAGGTGAGGATTAGCATATGCACTTCAAACTGGGTCAGGATCTGGCTGAAAGAGAGATAACAGGGTATACAGAGAACTACTGGGCTGAAGATAACTAGTGGACTTTTTCAAGGACTGGTCTTGGGACTGAGTTTATTTAATATTTTCAATCTGGCACAAAAAGTAACTGTACAGTAATGCAATTTTGCTAACAGTAAAAGCTGAAAGGCATTGTCAATGAGAAAATGACTGGAATATCATATGGGATTAACTGGATAACTTTGAAGACTATAGCAATAAAAATAGGATAAAATTGAATAGTTACAAGTTCACGGTTACACACTAACCGTCAATTGGCACCAAATGCTGAACAGAGGCAATTGGCTGCATTAGTCAACTACAGGATGACTGAGCCACAAGTATTATGTGGCTATGAAAAAAGCAAAAGTATGCTATGTTGTATCAGGTGAAGTATTTCTAGCAGAGAAAGAGAAATACTAATGAAATTGTTCAAAGTTCTGGTAAGTCCTCAACTAGAATCCTATGTGTAGTTCTGGTCATCCATGTCCAATAAAATAAAATAAAATAAATAAAGAATTCAACAGAGTAGATATGACTAATAGGATTATCCAGGGAAAGAAAAAAGTACTACAAGAGCCTGGCTTCTCTCTCTCAGCAAAATGAGACTGTGAAGGGATCAGACTGGTTTCTATCAATATCCTGTAGATAATTCTTTTCTTTCCCTTGTGTTTATTTAAGTGAAAGGACAAGGCTGACACAAATAAATGGGTATAAATTGGATGTGAGTATTTACAGGCTGACATTAGATTTCTAGCTGTTAGAAGAGCGAGGTTCTGGAGCATCCTTACAGTAGGACTAACGGGGCAAAAACCTAATCAGTTTTAGAACAGATCTTGATCCATTTATGAGAGAAGTTCATGCAAGAGTTGGGGACTGAACTCAGTGGCCCAGAAGGTGCCTTCCTCTTCTATGTTCTGTTACATAAGACTACTGAGTGGAAGTGCGTAAGAAAGTAAGTTTAGCAAAAGATGTTCTGAATTTTTCTCTTACAGGGAACAGGATCAGTAGCAGGATGACTGGGGCAACAGCCCTGGGTACTGGCTTGAGGGGAGGGTGGGGGGTGGAAATAGCTGCTACCACAGCTATGGAGTTACACCAGCATCACAGCTGCTGAGGAAGCTGGTTCTTATGGATTCCAAAACCATTTTTATGCTTTTCTTTCCCTTTCCTTCTCTCCTTTCTTGTTGCTTTCAGTAGCAAAATGTGAAGGAGAGAGTGGAAACATAAAAGGGGATCAAGGAAAAAAAAATAGAATGAAAAAAATCCCAGCAAACCCCAGGCCAGAATACTGAAGACAAAAAGACTCAAAGGCATTAGGGGTGGTTTTTCCATTTAAATCAGAGAAATTAAAAAGGGCCCATGAAAGGTTTCCAATGCCATTTATGGTCAATAATAATAATAATAATTAACATGTTGATGAACTTTAGAACCCAGTAGTAAGCTTTAGTGCTGTTCAGGAATTGATCCAGGAGATGGTAGATAATCAATGGAATACCTGTTACCTTTCAGGCAAATGAGGGTGTTTCCATGCTAGACCTACCACATATAATCCACATGTTTTAACTATCCGGAGAACATCATTCACATACCTTGAAAGCCAGAAATAAGAATTTTCCTAAATTGAATCATATTAATAAGTTCTATTATTCTGCAATAATAGTTTCTTATGTTTTTATTATTATATGCATTATTAACTATGATAGCAGCAGGAGATAACAAATGCAAAATACTTGTTCAAGAACACCACTGTTTTCAGCAGGGAATAATTAAGAATACATTTCAATAACATTTAGAATTCTAATGAATAAAAGATAACTCATGCAGGCAATTCAGAGCAGTGCATAATTTTCTCCAAGGGGGTTAAAATACATGATGAGTGCTTAATTCATAAGGAAGCACTTCTGAGTTATACATTCAGTAACAGGCAGCACGTGATCTGGATTCACATGATATACAGCTTTACAATTCTACCTTTTTTATACGAAGGCAGTGTCTTTTTTAAATGACCTCAATATTTACAATAATTCTGTTTGCAAGGCTGGACACCCCTTGTAGAAGAGGTGGCATTCTAAGGCTTCAGAACTTTATAAGGAGAACATAAAATAAAATCAAATATGTTCATGGAGAAACTCTCCCTATTTATTCATAGAAGAACTGATTGCATTTTCCCAGCTGGATCTTACTCAGTAAACAAGTGATAAGCCAATTGTGCTGCAGTCTCCACAACAGCAACATAATGAAAGCACTAAAGAACATGACAATCAAACTCTGGCTTTCTTTCATATACTGCTCCGTTCCTCTTGTTTCTCATAAATACCAAATGTAACTCTGTGCCCTTGCTTTGCAAACCTGCTTTGATTTTGCTCTTTTTAAACCCCTTTAAAAAAGATAAAAGCTGTTTATGTAGCACGGAAGAATTTGGATGGGAAACCTAGGATTATCCATGACTATTTAACGTGTTTTTAAACACCATTTGCTGCCTCTACTACATAAAAGTCATGTTTGAAGATTGTATTAAATACAATACAATACATGACTTCTATAGGAGGGTACAATAGGTCTTTCTCTCTGCTACCCACTCCCTCAGTTCGGGCACCATATATTTTAAAGGGAGGAGAATTTTATGAGCACATAGACTGAATATTTGCACACTTCCTATTTGGATTTTATGAGAGGGGATGAGAGACTTTTTGGAGGTGGATATAATCTGGCACCCAGTGTTAACGCTCTCAAAATCAGCAAAAGTTACTACTACATAGAGGATAAATAAGTTTTTTAGATGTTTGTAATAAGCCTCCTTTGTTAATTTCAAATGGTAAACTTCAGCTTTCTAGTTGCTTATGAATTAGATGTTCTTTCTGCATTTTCTTGCAGTAGGCTGGGTTTTTCATACCCCCTCCCCCCCCCCGGCTTATCATAATTTCCAAATAGTTTAAGAGAGTTTTTTGGAAAGAGAAAAATTGTTCCAAGACTTAGACCAAGACAAGAGAATACTACCCACTGAAGAAGTCCCCTGGCAGGTGTCCAGCCTCTTCATTTATGCCCTCCTGCACTTGGTGGAGAGGTTCCAGTGAATCAGTCAGTCCATTGCCTGGAATATGGTAGGTTAATTTCTACCAAGAGTTCAAGGCGGGGGTTCAGTACATTTGGGAACCAGTTAGGTGCAGCTGGGCCTCATTAGACTTGGCATGTTGAGAATGGTAGGAGTTGTTCAAGGCTAACAGAAGGAGCTCTGAGGAAATATGAGAGAGCTGCTTTGTATTTGGAGTTTATTGCTTGTAGTATAAACTGGAGCAAAGCCAGAGTCTTTGTTGCCAGTGTTTGTAAGGACTGCCAAACGCTGCATGCTTCACAATCATTCTGCCTGCCTGCCTGCCTGCCACATTGCTGAGTTTGCCTGCATTTAGCTATTGCAGCTGCCCGTTTTCATCCTAAGGCAGGTGATTGAGGTGTTGGGATTAAAGAGGTCCTGTTCAAGCTTCTATGCTATTGTCTGGCCAGTATGGAGTCTCATTGTAAGGAGCAGTCCGTGAAAGCAGCAACTGACAGGCAATCAAATTGATGGAGCATGACTAAGAAAGGGGGTACAGAATTGTAGGACCTGATATGCAATGTGAGGAAGCGGATGGGTACAACAAGGGAATGGCCCTGGGGCTGGCTCAGGTCTTTTTATGTGCTTGAGACCTTCTAGTGCAGTTCCCTATGGCTCTTCCTTGCTGCCTGTGAGTGTGCCATAGCCTCAGCTCTCCTGTCCCTTGTTCTGTACTTTCTGTGTCTTCTTCCTCATCTCTTAAGCAATGAGGTGACCCTCTTTTCTTTTTTTGGAAAGAGGTATGTTTGTATATGTCTGAAAAGAAAATGGTTAGCTGTTCTTCAGCAGGTAGTAATGTTTCAGCTTTTAATTATTTATGAGTTAAATGTGCTATGAGCCTGGGGTTTGTTTGTTTGTTTGTTTTCCAGTACCAATAATGAAGCCTTCTGTACTGAAATAGTGCTCCTTTTTACAAGCAAGTTTCTACACCCCTGGTTTCAGAGAGAAGGTAAAATATATGACCTGTGTAAATCCTATAGATTCAAAACCCAGAAGATGAACAAAAAAAGGCCACATATATTGTGTGTTTAAAATCTTTGAATTCTCAAATGATTAAGCTTGATGGTATTGGAAGCTGTGCAAAAATGGGCAGCTCTGGTTTGAATTAAAATTGAAACTTGCAAAATCCTAAATCTTGGGCAGGGTGGATTGGTATTGTTTAGACTTGAGTCTCCATTCACCTGTTTTATGAGCTGCTAGGACCCTCACCTCCAACAGATCCATAAAGGAAGCCCAAAGCCCAGCTGTGTCTGTAACCATAGTAGATACTGCTAGATAGGTGCTGTTACAGGCCTAACTAAATGGTAACTGTTGCAGCTGTCTACCAGCTAGTGGTGTGGTACAAACTAGTATCTCTAATTTTAGTTTTTAAGCAATTTTTAGAAGTATGGTCTTGCAAGCCAGCTTGAGGAGTGGACACAAGTGTGGTCCTTTACTGTATAAAGGCAATATCTATGTAAGGGAAAGGGGTTTCATCATCCCAAATACAGGTCACCCACACCTAACCTAATGACTCAGGTTTTCCTGAACAGATGAGAACTAGGACTGTGCAAAGTTTTGGTCCCTGATCTGATTTGGCAGAGATTCGGCCCAATTTGATGGCTCAATTTCCAAATCCAAATCGAATCAAGAGATTCTTTAATCTCTCTGAATCAAATCGGAAACCTCCAAATCAGTTTGGAACGATTTGATGATTCGGACATAGACACAGCTTTAAATGCTTTTTCTACGTTTCTACGAGGTACCAGATGGTTTGTGAATGCTGAGATGGTGGGGTGGATGGAGCATCCCACAGGAGCAGAAGTACCTCTGGTCCACTTCTGGGTTTACTACCAAGCATGCAGGAGGCCGCCCTGCACTCCTGTGGAATGCTCCATCCTCCCCACCATTGCAGCATTCACTAGCTGTGCCTGGTACCTCGAGGTATGTAGGAAAAACATTTTAAAGCTGTGTCTATGGCCTGATTGCTGATTCTCCAAATCAGCATTGAATCTTCAGATTCAGATTTGGCTGAATCAAATCATGACAGTGATCTGAATCAATTAATCGAATCGCTGCCCTGAACTCTGGCCAAATCTGAATCGAATACAGCCTGTTACGCACACCCCTAATGAGAACAATTATTTTGAATGTACCTTGAAATGAAATATAAGGTTGAAAAATGGCTTCTGATATTAGGAAAGCTGTTTGTTAAACAAACCTGTAAGATGCTTGTACCTGTAAAGACTTGTTATTCCATATATATCCTGTAAGTATAGTTAAGGATGTAAGTACTGCCCCTTAGGCTCTCTGGCTCCATCTGCTGAAGCTGAGAAATTGGCATTGCTACCTGCTCACAGATCCTGATGACTCGGTGCCACTGAGTATTAAAGTATGAGTATAAACTGTAACCAGTTATACAGTAGAGAGTTAGCTTTCCTAAACAAGTAATCGCAGGTAGTTTGCTCCTTACTTGCTCTCTGCAGCATACAGGAGTGTAGCTATTCCTGAGTCCTTGTGGGCACAGGCCCCTTGACACACCTACCCCATGTGGGACACATGTCACACTGTGCTATGCTATATGACCCCTCCCCATCCTGCCACTGAGCTGCAGGCACTCAAGTGCCCCTCTGAACCTCTCAGCCATGGGCCTGAGGGCTGTGCTGGACCACCTCACCTCTTGGGGTGGGGCAGGAGGTGGATGCTGAAGGATGGAGCAAAACCCTAGTAGTAGCAGAAGAGTAATGAGAGGAGTGGCACCTAGACTGGGATCCCAGAGCCCCAACTGGGATCCCAGATTAACTCTTTGGGGGCTTCATGCAGCCTGCAGGCTGCCAGTTGAATAGCCCTGGCAAGCTGGCAGTTGAATAGCCCTGTTTTAAATCATGGGCTAAAGGGCATCCCAGTGAAAGCGGACAAGTAACTCTAGGTTTACATTGGTGTAAATGAGACAAGTACCTGGCCCCAAAGCTTCTGTCATACAAAGTTAGAAGGAATATAGTTCTAAAAATGTCTGTTACAGTAATTCTCTGGAATGTTGCCTAATTTCCTCCAGTGTACTTGATTTTACTGGAAATGATTCTTTAATACATGATGAGTAAAGGACTAAAAATTATGATCTGATCAAGAGACAGTAGGTCTGAGTGGAGATCAATAACACTAGAAAAAGTCAAAATAGACTTCCCTATTAAGTGTTAGTGGATATTTTCCTCATGAAATGAATCGAATAAAGTGCTGCTCTATTGGCAGCCTTACTATTCGCTACTTAGCAGAGGGAATAATAGGTTTGGGCAAACTGTATTCTTAAATTTGAAGGACTTAGGTGCTGTATGCAGAAATAAGTGTGAATGTGTATAATTCACCCAAGTTTTTCACTTCACAGCCTCTTGTGGTCTAAGATCAAGTTTAGTAGAGGTGCACCAATACATTGTTCCCATATTGGATCAGCACCGATACTGAGAAAATTGATGGTATCAGAAATCAGTTATTTTTGCCTGTGGCCAATTAAGTGCCCCTTTCATGTACACAGCCACAGCATGCACATGCCCAGGAGTGCAGCCTGGAGTCTTGGAGAGCAGCATCTGGCTGGTAAGTCTGTTGTGGGGGAGGGAAGGGGTATGGGGGAAGATCAAGGCCCTGTGCTGAGGGAGACAGTGGGGCAGGAACAGGGGCTGTTCAGGTGGGGAGGGGCACAGGAGAGGGGTGGCGGCTCCCACTGCTGCATGCACCCTGGGAGGGAATGGGGGTGTGTGCCCCTGGATTTGTGCCAGGGGCAGGGCAGAGTTGGCTGTTGCTGTGGGCTGGGCTTAGGGGGTGCACCAGGTTCTTCCCAGTGTGGGGGGGCTGGGCCAGGCTGTGTTTAGGGTGGGTGGTGACACTGGGAGGGGTCTGTGGGGAGGCTATGGCAAATTTGGGGTAGCTGCAGCCTCCCTCCATAGCCCCCTCCCAGCACCGCTGCTATCCACCCTGAGTGCAGCCTGGCTCAGCCCCCCACTAGAAAGAGCCCAGCACATCCCCTGGCCCTAGCCCACAGAAGCAGCCTGCCCTTGACCTTTGTGTAGATCCTGGGACATATGCCCCCCCATACCCTCCCAGGGTGCATGCAGAGCAGGAGTTGCCCCCCTCCCCTGCACTCCCTGGATGACCCCTCACAGTTCTGTCCCACACCCCACCCCAGCTGAGCAGTGCCTGCCCCACTCTCTCCTTTACTGTGGGGGTCTCAATCTACCCACCCCCATGCCCCTTCCCCCACATCAGACTTACCAGCCCAACGCTGGTCCCCAAGCTTCCCGACTGCATATCGGAATTGGATTGATATTGGCTGATATGGCTCCTTAAAAAATAGACTATCAGTGTTGGCCCCAAACCCCTCTATTGATGCACACCTGAAGTTTAGTTATGTTTTTGTCATAGCTCAGGTTGCCCTCCAATCAAAGGGCAATAGTTCCTACAATAGGAACTCTGTTGTTGGACAGACTGCCCTTCCACTGTAGAATCCTTCAAAAGGGACTGGAGAGGAAGAAAAATACTTTGGGTTTCCCTTCCTGGAGATCATTGCTCAAGTCTTTCTCAAGGAGGAGGAATCTGAGGCCCTGAGAAGATCATAGGGTCTAAAATATGCCAGATATGCTTCCAGGAGATTTGAAGGGATCAGAGCTGGCCTTAGGGGTAGGCAACTACCCAGGGCTCTGTGGTCAGTGGAACACAACATGCATACTTGTGAGCAGCCCACACTCACAGCAGTGCTCCCACTCCACCCTACCACGGCTAGTCCCCTACCCAAGGTGGGAGGAGTGGTGCCCCGCCCAGTCTACTCCTAGTTCCAGGCACTGCTCAGAAGCTGGGATGAGTAGTGCGGGTGACAGCAGAGGTGCCTGCCCATCTGCCTGCCCAGCGCACCATGCCACTCTGCCTCCCTGCTGGACTGTGTCCCTGCCTGCCTTCCTCTATTTGCAGCAGTGCCACTGATTTGTGGGGAGCACCTGGGTGAGTGGAACAGGGAGGGAGGGGGCTAAATACAAGTTTGCCTTGGATGCTATTTTCCCTAAGGCCAGCTCTGAGATGGATGGGCCATTCCAGATGCAAAGAGGCAGGAACACAGATGCACATGGTTGATTGCTTTTTCTAGACTACTTTGCTATTCTTTTCCCCACACCTTGTGATGGGGCAGTCCCTGCATGGGAAAGCTGCTGCCTGGGAATCCCAAGTTGAGTAGTGTGTTTGTACTGCATTTTGAGACCATCACATCCAATATGCTACTGTATACAGAGGCAAAAATATTATGTTTCAATACATTATTATTAAACAATAAAACTATCAATTAACAGTAGCAATCAACTGAGATAAAGTTATATGAATTCAGATCTCCTTGACTTTAGACAATGCATAACCGCTCCCCACTTTACATCGATTGACCTATCAAGAAGTAAAGTTTCTAACAGACTAGAACAGGGGAGGTGGGGAGCAAAATACAGCTTGTGGGCCAGATCCGGTCTGTGAGGCCATTCTATCCGGTCTGTGCGGCCCCTAAAAGTTTAGAAAATTAATATTCATCTGCCCTTGGTTCCTTTAAAAAATGACAGGGACCCAGGGAAAGCCCGGTGGGCTCCCACAACAGCAGGGCCTGCCCGGCCCCACTCCCCAGCTGGAAGCTTCAGCAGGGGCTTCTGGTCTGGGACCATGTGGCTGCCCTGGCAGTGCTGGAACCTCAGGTAAGGGGGAAGGCAGGGGTAGGAAGGGCAGGGGAGGACCCTGGAGAAAAGTGGCTCAGGGAAAAGCTGAGCACAGGTAGGGGGAAAGTGGCCCCTGGCCTGCCCCATGGCCAGCACCCTGCGCTGCAGCTGCTAGCAGCCCACATGGGGCTGCCTGTGCCTGCTTTGGACAGTCCTGCACAGGCTGTAAGCAGCTGCAGCAGGAAGTACCAGCCACAGGGTGGGGGAGGGGCCATGTTTCCCTGTGCTCAGCTTTTCCCCAGGCTCCTTTCCGGCATGGAGGAAAGTGGCCCCCTCCCTCACCCCGTGGCTGGTGCAATGCACTGCAGCCACTTGCAGCCCACGTGGGGCTGTCTGGGGTAGGCACAGGCAGCCCCAGGTGGGCTGTGAGCAGCTGCAGTGTGGGCTACCGGGCAGGGGGCGGGTGAGGGGCCACTTTCCCTCCCCACCATGCTCAGCCCCACCTTATAACCCGGCCCCATTGCCAGCCTGGGCCCTGTACCGGTTCCAGCCTCACCTGTCAGGGCTGCATGTGGTGACAGCAGCTGTGACCGCCCCGCTTGCCACACCAGGCAGTGTTTGCCACTGTTGCCTCTGGGCTGCCCAAAGCATGAGCTCTGGGTGGGCATCAGTAGCCAACACTGCCTGGAGCAGCAAGTGGGGGAAGGGGGCGCAGCTGCTGGCAGTGATGGGCGAGCCTGTAGCTGGCTTGGAGCCCAGACTGGCAGCAGGGCTGGGTTACAAGCTGGTGCTGAGCAGGGAAAAGTGGCCCTTTGCTCACCCCATGGCCAGCACTCCACACTGTAGCCTCTTGCAGGCCATGTAGGGCTGCCTGCGCCTGCTCCAGACAGCCTGACATGGGTTGTGAGCACCTGCAGCAGGGAGTGCTGGCCATGGGGTGGGTGAGTGGCCACTTTTACCCACACTCAGCACTGGCTTCTTCCCTGCCAGTGAGAAAGGGGTTGGGGCTGTAAGCTGCTCCCCACCTGTACCACGGGGCTGCAGGGCACTGGGTGTGAGTAGGCGTGGGAGCCAGCAGGAACACAAGGCCCACACTGGTGTCCCAGGGCCAGTGTCAGTGGGGCCCAGAACAGGGTGGCAGGAGTGTGAGGTCCCAGCTGGCAGGGGCTCTGTGGAGTTGGGCCAACTCCCCCCTCTCCCTGCCAGTGTAGCCCAGCCTGGCTCCCTGCCAGCCTGCTCCCTGCTTTGGGCCCCACTGGTGCTGGCCCTGGGACATTGATCCTAAGACATTGGGACACTGGTCCCACTGGTGGGGCACCTGTCAAGGGGCGGGGCTACTCAAGCCCCCGCCCAGGCCCCTACTTGGCCCAGCCCCCCCAGGGAGCCACGCGACCGGAGCTGCGCGAACAGGCTGTGTAAACAGGCGCTTGAGTTAGCGCGGAGTTCGCGCAGGGGAGGGCGTGGGAGGGCACGAGACCCTGCCTGCGACCCCCCCCCCCAGCCATAGCCAGCCCCAGCTGTAGCCAGCCCACCAGAGGCATGACACGGATGGGCACGCGCCGCACCCCGAGGGTCCCCTCGGGCTCTGCGGCCCCTCCACTGGGAACCTCAGAGACGGCCACCCAGACGGAGCCCATGGTTCCGGGCTCCACGCAGACGGAGCCCCTGGCTCTTGGCTGCAGGGCTGCCTGTTCCTTTTTCAGGCTCTGGGGCCCGGGAGCATGGCTACCTCCCCTTGCGGGGTCTGCTCCCTACTGGGGTCTCTGGCGTGCCAGCTGGAGGAGCTCCAGGCCACAGTCCAGAGACTGCATGCCATCAGGGACTGTGAGCAGGAGATAGATTCCTACTGCCAGGCCCTTCTCCCCCGGGAGCCACAGGGGAGAGCTCCGTCTCCCTCCGTGACTAAGGAGAACTATGGGACCTCCCGGTCTGCCCAGTCAGGGGCATGGACCAAGGGGCAAGGGCCCCAAGGCCCGCCGCACCAAGGCCCCTGCCCCGCCGGAGCTTAGCAACAGGTTCGCACCTCTTGCATCCCCCGGCAGAGCCCACGCAGTTGCCAGCTCCTGCAGGCAACCCAGGCTCGACCGCAGCTACTGGCCCCGCTCTCCCCAAGACAAAGCGTAAGGTGTTTGTTGTGGGAGACTCCATCCTGCGGGGCACTGAGGGGGAATCTGCCGCCCCGACCCCTTAGCCCGGGAAGTCTGCTGCTTCCTGGGGGCCCGCATCCGAGACATTGCGGAGAGGATCCTGCAGCTCCTCCGGCCCACAGACCACTACCCCATGCTCCTTATTCATGTGGGCACCAATGACATGGCTCGGAGCACCCCCAGCCAGGTCATGAGGCGCTACAGGGAGTTGGGAGCGGGGCTTAGGGGTCTGGGAGCTCAGGTGGTCTTTTCGTCGATCTTCCCAGTCTCGGGCTATGGGCTGAGGAGGGAGAGGAGGATCCACGCGGTGAACCAAAGACTGCGGCGCTGGTGTTATCAGAAAGGCTTTGGCTTCCATGACCACAGCCCGCTCTTTGGAGAGAGAGGCAGCGAGCTGCTGGGAAGAGATGGCCTCCACCTCTCTCCCCTGGGGAGGAGGCTTTTCTCAGCCAGGCTGGCTGACCTGCTCCATCGAGCTATAAACTAAGCCCGCTGGGGGATGGGGGGATTACTGCCCCTGCTGGACCCCTGAACGGCTCTTGCAAAGCCAGCGGACCAAGGCACTTAAGGGGGCACTTAAGGGAGCCCACCCCTGCCCCAGCCCTGGCACAATCTGTGGGCAAGGCAAGAGCCCCCAAGGGCACACTTGCCTGCCTGTACACTAATGCCAGGAGCCTGGGCAACAAGCAGGACGAGCTCGTCCTCCTGCTCAGTGCAAAGAAATATGATGTCATTGGGATAACAGAGACCTGGTGGGACTCCACCCATGACTGGACCACGGGTATAGAGGGCTATACCCTATACAGGAGGGATCATGTTGACAAAAGGGGCGGGGGTGTAGCTCTCTATGTGAAGGAAAGCTACATGTCCCTGCAAGCTGATGTTGGCGACTGGCGTGGACAGCTAGAGACCCTCTGGGTAAAAATTCGTGGGGAATTCGGCACAGGGGACACAACGGTGGGAGTCTACTACAGACCTCCCACTCAAAGTCCTGAGCTTGACCAGGAGTTCGCCCGGGAACTGACTGAGGCCGCTTGCTCCAGGACCTTGGTTGTCATGGGTGACTTCAATTACCCAGACATCTCGTGGGAAGAGCGCTCAGCTAAATCTGAGCAGGCACAAAGCTTTCTCTCATGCGTGGATGACCTCTACCTGACTCAAGAAGTCTATGGGCCAACGAGAGGCAAAGCGCTGCTTGACCTGGTACTGGCTACAGGGGACGACCTAATCGGCGACCTAGTGATTGATGGGAAGTTGGGTGACAGCGACCACGAGCTGATCACCTTCACCATCTGCTGTAAAGCTGGCAAGTCAGTCAGCAACACAGAAGTCCTTGACTTCAGAAAAGTCGACTTTGACAAGCTCAAGAGGCTAGTCGGTCAGGCCCTCAGGGACCATGACCCCAGGGAGATGGGAGTTCAAGAAGAGTGGTCGCTTCTCAAGGAAGCGATCCTCAGTGCACAAGCTAAATCTATTCCAACACGGAGGAAAGGCAGCAAGAAGGCACAGCAGACCCCTTGGCTCTCCAGAGACCTAGCAGACCTACTGTGGCTAAAAAGGAAATCCTACAAAGGATGGAGGACGGGATTCACCTCCAAGGAGGATTACTCCGCGCTGGTCCGGTCCTGCAGGGAGCAAACCAGGAAAGCCAAGGCTGCAACTGAACTCCAACTAGCTTCAAGCATCAAGGACAACAAAAAGTCCTTTTTCAGATAGGCGGGGAGCCGGAGGAAAAGCAAGGGCAGTGTTGGACCCCTGCGAAACCAGATGGGGCAACTGACAACTGACGCCCAGGAAAAAGCCAACCTATTAAATAGGTACTTTGCGTCAGTCTTTCATCAGTCACACGGGATGCCCATGCCTGCTATGGGACAGGGAAATCTGGGTGAGGGGAATCCCCTACCCTCCATCAATGCTGACCTCATGAAGGAACACCTTGAGAAGCTGGATACCTTCAAGTCAGCTGGCCCTGACAACCTGCACCCCAGGGTACTCAAGGAGCTGGCGAGCGTCATAGCCCAGCCCCTAGCATGGATCTTTGAAAACTCCTGGTGCTCTGGTGTAGTGCCCGAAGACTGGAAGAAGGCCAATGTGGTGCCGATCTTCAAGAAAGGGAGGAGAGTGGATCCGGCTAACTACAGGCCCATTAGCCTGACTTCTATCCTGGGGAAGATCTTAGAAAAGTTTATTAAGGAGGCCATCCTTGAGGGACTGGCCCAGGCTAACATTCTAAGGGACAGCCAGCATGGGTTTGTTGTGGGTAGGTCTTGTTTGACCAGTCTCATTTCCTTCTATGACCAGGTGACCTATCACCTGGACAAGGGAGAAGAGATTGATGTCATATATCTTGACTTCAAAAAAGCTTTTGATCTGGTATCCCACAATTACCTGTTGGCCAAACTGCCCAGTTGTGGCCTTGGCTCCACCACGATCCGCTGGCTGGGAAATTGGCTTCGTGGTCGGACCCAGAGGGTTGTGATTGATGGCAGTCACTCATCATGGTGCCCTGTGACCAGTGGGGTCCCTCAAGGCTCTGTCCTGGGACCCATCCTGTTCAACATCTTCATTAATGATGTGGACATTGGAGTCAGGAGTGGACTAGCCAAGTTCGCAGATGACACCAAACTTTGGGGCAAAGCATCCATGCCAGAAGATAGGCGGGTGATCCAGGCTGACCTGGACAAGCTCAGCAAATGGGCAGATGAGAACCTCATGGTGTTTAACACCGAAAAATGCAAGGTTCTCCACCTTGGGAGGAAAAACCTCAAGCATCCTTATAGGCTCAGCAGTGCTACGTTGGTTAGCACTACAGAAGAAAGAGACTTGGGGGTCATCATTGACCACAAGATGAACATGAGCCTGCAACGCGATGCTGCGGCTAGTGAAGTGACCAAAATGCTGGCGTGCATCCATAGATGCTTCTCGAGCAAATCCCGGGACATCATTCTCCCCTTGTACTCGGCCTTGGTGAGGCCGCAGCTGGAGTACTGCATCCAGTTTTGGGCTCCACAATTCAAAAAGGATGTGGAGAAGCTTGAGAGAGTCCAGAGGAGAGCCACGCGCATGATCAGAGGTCAGGAAAACAGATCTTACGATGACAGGCTGAGAGCCATGGGACTCTTTAGCCTGAAAAAGCGCAGGCTCAGGGGTGAGCTGATGGCCACCTATAAGTTTATCAGGGGTAACCACCAGGATCTGGGGGAACATCTGTTCACCAGAGCGCCCCAAGGGATGATGAGGTCGAATGGTCACAAACTCCTGCAAGACCGTTTCAGGCTGGACATAAGGAAGAATTTCTTTACTGTCCGAGCCCCCAAGGTCTGGAACAGTCTGCCAGCGGAGGTGGTTCAAGCACCTACATTGAACACCTTCAAAAGTAAATTGGATGCTTATCTTGCTGGGATCCTATGACCCCAGCTGACTTCCTGCCCTTTGGGCAGGGGGCTGGACTCAATGATCTCCCGAGGTCCCTTCCAGCCCTAATGTCTATGAAATCATGCAGCCCTCAACAGCCTGCCAAAACTAGGTAAGCAGTCCTCTGCCCGAAATGCTATTCTTAAAAATAATTACTGAGTTTAAAGACACTACTGGTCTGACAGGCATAGCACATATATCTGTGTACATATATTAGGGTTGTGCAAAACTTCAGCCCTTGGGCTGAATCTCCACTGAATCAGATCAATTCAGTGGCCAAATCTCCAAATCTGAATTGAATCAGAGGACCCTTTAATCTCACGAAATTGAATTGGAACCCTCCGAATCAATTTGGAGAGATTTGGAAAGATTCACCAATTCGGACATAGACACAGCTTAAAACGTATTTTTCTACATACCTTTAGGTAGCAGATAGCTTGTGAGTGCTGTGATGCTAGAGTGTATGGAGCGTTCCACAGAAGTATGGGGGGCCCCTCCAGTGTGCTCAACAGCAGACTTGGAAGTGGACCAGAAACACTTCTGGTCCACTTCTGGGTCCACTGGAGGGTGCGCAGGGCTCCCCCCCCACACCCTCCAGCTCAGTGCCTCCTGGGTCTGAGGGGGACACACCCGGGGTCTCTCTGCAGCTGATCACTGGGCTGGAGGGGCACAGGGGCCCCCCTGCATGCTTCCCGATGGACCTGGAAATGGACCGGACATCATACTTCCAGTCCACCTCCAGGTTTGCTGCCAAGCACATGGCGGGTGCGGGGGGTCTGCACTCCCGTAGGATGCTCCATCCACCCCAGCACCACAGTGTTCACAAGTTGTGCTGGTACCTTGAGGTATGTAGAAAAAACATGTAGAACTGTGTCTACGTCTGAATCGCTGATTCTCTGAATCGGCATCGAATCTTCATTTTTGGATTCAGCCGAATCAAATCGGGGACAGTGATCCAAATCAATGAATTGAATCTATTCCAGATTTGGGCCAAATCTGAATTGAATAGGGCCCACTTCGTACACAATATAAATTCTTATGATGATAGAAATCATAGATGCCTATAAAATTACTTGTTGTGAGGAGACAGACATCAATTTTAAGTGATAAAGAAATAATTTTCTTTCTCAAACCATTTTCTTAAATAACTGCTTAGCAAACCAGCAAAATGAATTACCTTGAATCTTAACTAAAATTAATATTCTTTTATTCAAACATTTATGTTTAAAAGCAGTCATGTAAAGACTATTTACTTAGTTCTCTGTAATGTAGAATGCTGCATTACAGCACAACAATCTTCACTCACTCAGCATTTTTCAGATCTTGGGTTGTGATCTTTTTAAGATCACCTAATAGTCTGTCTACCTCTAATCCTACCTAGTATTTTTTCAGTCCCTTTGGCAACTTTGAAGTGAATGGGATTTAAACAGAGATCTTTGTTACTATTTTTTAATACTTAAATGTTATAGATTCTATGAAATGGCTGTAATAGGCTAGATAAAAGGAAACTCAATAACCAGATAGGATTTCTCCCATTACTGAAAGAGGTCATCTTGAATGATTAAGAAATCAGAACAAGAAGTAAAGCAAAAAGTTGGTTCTGTTTCACTAAATGGCATCTAGCCCTCCAGAAGTGATACATCTTTATACATACAAATGCTTAAGAAACTAGTATCTCCTCTATCAAATTTATGTTCTTCATAAAAGGTGAGACCAAGCAACAGTGGAGCTCTGGTAGTTTTATATGACTATCTGGTGAGAGAGCCATTTTGTGACAATTGTGGGGCAATTTTCAGTCCTAGATTGAAGGATAGGTCACTGTACAGCCTTTACCAGCACTGCTGATATAAAGGAAACCTCATTTTTTTTCCCCTCTTATTTTGCTGGTACAAACTACAGCATTTCTAGAACTTGAGTTGGATCCTGCAGCATTCCTGATGGACCTATGTTTTGCTTGGCTTTTGGCTGTCTCTCTCTCCACACATCTTGGTTGGCTAGCTAACTCCATACTCCTCTTCATTCTCCTTTTTGTTCCTGTTTCTTTAGGTACATGCACGCATTCACTGCACCCAGTTCAGGTTTAGATAGGAGTAGGCAGCTTAAAGTAAACTAACACAGGAGCAGCAAGTGCAGCAAAAAGTGAACTAACTTAGATCAAGTGTTTTGTTTTGCTTTGTTTTGTGGGGGCGACTAATTCAAGCCCTGTGAATACCTGCACAAGCAGGCATTATATTGACCTAAGCCTATTTAAGTTAGTCTAAGCGTAATGCTTCTATGTACTCTAGGACTCTATATCCTGCTTTCTTGTGTCAGTCTGTTTACTGTCTCTATACTCCTCCTCTTCAGTGAGGGCAATGTGCTAACTCCATATTCTCATCTGGCTTTGGCCAACTACTGGCCTAGTTCAGAGGTGGGCTGGCTGGCTCTGCCTTTCTCTTTGGGCCTTTGAGGCACAGGAGCTGGCTCTAGCTTCTGTTTTGTGGGCTGGCTCCAGCTTTCTCTTTGTTTGTTGCTGGCTGGCTGGGTTTTTTTGCCTTTTTTCTGATTGGTTGGCCAGTTAACTATTCTCTGTCCCTTCTGTTTGGACAGCAGGTGGAGTGACTCTCTGTCTCTTCTTTCTAGCTAGCTGGCCAGTTCCATATACTTCTGTTTTCTCTGCCTCTTTTTAGTTTAGCTGGCTGGCCCCAAATTCCTGTTTGTTTCTTTGGTGGAGTGGCTAGTTTCAGATAGCTCTTGATCCTTTGTTTCTGGCAGTGACAGGCCATGTCCCTTGAACTCTTTACTTTCTCTCTATATACAGTCCTCCCCTGGTGCTGTCTCTGCTTGCTCTCTCTGTTTTTTCTTTGTGTTTTCTCTCACCATATTCCTTCCATCTGCTAGTCTGTTTATTTTTCCTGTCTGCTGTTCCCTTCTTTGCTTCCTTTCATCGTTCTTTTTGTCTTGATATTCCTCCTTGCCATTTTCTTTTCTCTCTCTACTCCAGCTACTTTATTTTGCCTGTTTCCATTGTACAGTTCATTATTTACCTTCTGTCTTGCATGTCACTTACATCTTTTCCCACCTTTCTTTCTCTACATTTTTTTAAATATTCTTTCCCTCCTCCCTTCTATCTATATTTAGATGCCTTCCTCATTTATTTTTCTGTTATTTTTCCCCCTTTTTCTCTCTGTCCCTATGTCCCTTTCTTTCCTTTTTTTTTTTGTTTTTTGTTTTTGTTTGTTTGTTTTTGTTTTTGGTATGTCACTGGGCAAATCTATATGTGCATTAATGCACTGTTGCTAAAACTGCATTAAGCTTAGTATCTCTAATTTGAGGTATTATCTAAATGTGCAGTAGGTGGTGCTGCTGCACAGCAGTGAAGGTGCATGGTCTTTCTGTGATGCTTAAAGTACAGACACTCAGGGAGGTTAGTTCAAGTTAGAAATAGCCACCTGATCTAAGGTAGGTTGGGATGGGACAGCCAGTGGAGTGGAGGTTGAGGGGACAAGCAGGCTGAGAGGGGGCATTATGGGGCCTATGGAGGGATCGGAGGCATACAGCAACTGCAGAGGGGTTTGAGGGTGGCCTGCTGGGGTCTGTGGGAGGGTTGCAGGGGCAGGCAGGATCTGTGGGAGTGATCAAAGGGATTGAGGGAGCGGGTGGGGTCTGCAGATGGTTAATGGGGTCCAGAAGGGTTTGGTGGAATCAGAGGAGGTCATGGGGTCTGCAGGGAGGTTGGGGGGGGGGATATTTTTAGTCCTCTGACCACTCTGCCTCAAACCTACACCCCATCCCTCCTGTCCCTCCCTCCACTGGGACTTACTTGCTTGGCTCCCAGCATCAGCAAACACTGATAAACCCAGTATCGGGAGCAGTTTGTGGGATGGAGGGTTTTGTGGGTGGGGAGGTGGCTTGTCCATGCATGGGGTGTAAGGAGCTGGAGGGTTAAAAATAGTCTGGTGCCAGGGGGCAGGTAGGAAAAGTACAGTCCTGAAACTGGGGCCAGTGACTGGGTTTTCCCAAACCTGGGGATGCACTGGGAATGACAAAAGTTCAGGAAGGTTACATTGGTCTAAAAATGGGCAACTCAATCTAAGATAGACTACATTAGAGTAGGGTTAACTTTGATCAGGTTGGCCATTTTTAGACCAATCAAACCTTCCTGGACCTTCTACGCAGTTGGGACTTGGACCAACCTAACTAGGGATCTAAGTGTGAAGTCTGCACCCGGGTGAAATAAGTTACATTAGGTGGCCATTTTTAATGTGACCTATCTTCCCCCTAGTACCTCTGTTGCAGAGCACTCAGGTGCCCTGTGCCTGAGAGCAGAAAAACAGCTTGAGAGAGACCCCTAGTGGCACGAAGAGGAAGGCCCAGTGCCAGTTACCAGGGCAGCCAGAGTAACAGCTGCTGGTTGCTGGGACAACCGCTGCGGAGCCAGCTGACAGGAAGGGGCAGGGCCTGGCCCATATAAGCCCAGGCTGGAGGCCAGAAGGACAGTTCCCCTCTGGTGACTGAGGGAGGAGGAGCTTTGCTAGTATAGATGGAGGGGAGAACTCTGACTGTGTGAGCACCCCCTGGTTACTGCTGGCGTTGGAGTGTTTTTTTTCTGGTAGGGATTAAATGTTGTTTGGCCGGATGGCTTAGCTTTTTATGTTATAGGCCAGAGGCTCTGTGTTTTTTTGTGTTTACTGTTCTAACTGGAGGACTGGGTGAGGCTATTAGGGGTTGGAGGAGGCCTCATAGGGGCTCCACAGGAGTGTGGGGACCTTGGTGCCAGAGAGGGTGCAGCATTTTGGGGTGCATTGATGCCAGCCCTAGAGTGAGGTGGGGGGGGGGTTATGAGAAGCCCCAAGGGGGTAAAGGAGAGGGCCAGGTCACAACAGGCCCAGGTAAAAAACTACATGAGTACTATCTGTGAGGCTTGGGCTGCAGTGGAGAGGAGGAAAAGGAGCTGCAGATAGCGCCCCCTGGCATTGGGGTGCATAAAGTGGGGCAGCCTCCTGCTAATTACATTGACCAATTAATCAGTTAAGATGAAGGTGTGGCAGGCAAGTAAGCAGGCTGTCCGCCCATAACAAGAGGGCGGAGTCACCACTAGAAAGGCTCTGGTAGCGATACTCCTGTCACAACCTCCTTCTCACTCCCACCCTAACCTCTGTACTTGACCTGTAAGTCTGTTCCTGGATCCTTTCCTTCCTTTCTATATCTGTTTGTATATTCTTTCCTTCCCCTTTTGTGTTCCTGGTTTTTCCTTCCTCTTCCCGTGTGTGTGTGTGTACATGCACATACACATACATATACACACATCCATATATACATATATGCAATATAAATTCTTCCCTCCTTCCTTTTCCTGTCTGTCTTTCTCCAGCTCTCCATTACCTTTGTTCCTCTATATTTCTTCTGTCACAGAAACAGAAAGCCAGAGCCTACCCACAGAATGGAAGTTTTATATTTTTCAGTTTTTAATCTTATCGTATGTTTTCATTCTGTATCCATTCCTGTCTTATTTTTGTCTTCTATTTATTTCTTCTGTTTTACTTTCCTTATGCCTTTTTTTATTTACACATTTTTTCTTTCTCTATTTTTCTGTTACCTTCTTTCTTTTTGTTCCTTCCTCCTTCTACTCTTGCTTTTCTTTTCTACTATTTTTGACCTTGTCATTTCTTTCTTTGCCCCTCTTTTCCTGTCTTTTTGCTTCCTCTCTGCTGTTTTCTTCTGTGATCCTCTACTCTTTTTTTTTTTTTTTTTCTTCCTATAACTTTTGTCTTCCTAATCCTGTCCTCCTGTCCATCTGTGGGCTCACGTCACTCAGCAGTGCTCATTAGCCCGCTCAAGCAACAGAGACAATTGCACTGTTTTCCACTTATGAAGCAATGTGCCTATAACAGTATGATGTGCCCATGTGCTGCTGGATAAATTACTTAGTAGATGCATTTCTCTTCATCCCTTTCTCGCCCCAGAACTATGATATCATGCTTTCTGGTCTTCCCTTACCACACCAGATTCAACTAATTGGATGTTATGATGGAAGTGAACTCTGATAAGCTAATTTTAAATGCTGTCAATCTGTCTTTTAGGTAGATCAGTTCTAGGCTGAAGGTGACATATTTGTGTGCATGTTACAAAGGACACTTTATGGTACTATATGAGACTGTTGGAGTGTATCTGGGTATACACACTTTGCATAGCATAGCATATTCATAGCATTTGAGCAGTAAACAGATACCATTTAGAATACAAGTAAAACAATCTAGGGATAAGTTCTCAACTAGCAATAATCATGCCTCAGATTAACCTCATTGGCAGAATGTTAACCCCACTGGTTCAGTTCCTTTGCTGCAAAAATCCATTGAACTCACAGCAGACACTATACATGTCTGCAGGAGATATGGAAAAAAAAAATTAAATATACAGAAAGAAAGAGCCTTCTCGTTCACTCTGGTGTAGATTGCTGAGGTTTAACACCTCAGGATGGACCACTTTAGTGAACAGCATCACTGCATATCTTCCTTTGCCTTCCTCCCTCTTCAAAGAATTCTGGTTCACATAGGGGACATCTATGCATGCAGTTTACGGAGTTGACTAATTAGCTCTGTGGTAAAACATCACCATCTACACATGTGCCAGTATTAGGGCACAGTGAACTAACTAGCTCTACTCTAAGATAGTACTGCTTGGGAAAGTACTATTTTATGGTGGCATAATTAACTTAGCTGAAACACATGTCTAAATGGTGACATAGACTGGTAACATCAGAATAGCCCACAGAGGTCCATATCCTATGCCAACCAAACTTCCCCCCCTCAACCAGTCCAGTATTCATGTTCCCTGAAAGCTGTGCCCAATAGAGCTCTGTCATGTTGTGTGGCGCAACTAGTTTAACTGGGATTACATGTGTTAAAAGTGCTGTTCCCATACATGAAAACAGTTCATATTTGAGGCTTCATAAGAATCCTCCATGAAATTCTTTCACAATATGCAAGAAAAACTATAAACCAGAAAGAAAATGTAACCCATATTTGGAGATCAAATTGCTGTGCGTTTCAATGACTGGCAATGCAGCTTGGAGTTCTGTTTCATTCTCAGAAAATACACATGAGGCATTCCTGATTGTTCCACATAGTATTCTGAAAGTCTCTGCATCTCTGTCTTCAATCTTCAGTGAGTCCCCCTTTTCTCCCTTGCTCTCAATGTCATTGTACAATGCATAGCCTGTAGTTATAACACAAAGCAGGTATTGCTCAGCAGCTACTCTCAAATTCATGCTGTGCTATCATCCTGCAGTTGCTTAGGTGATGGGTAAACAGTTCTTTTCTACAATTGACTTGTCCAGCAAAAGGCTTCAGAAGGTGTGGAAAGGATAAGTTAATTCTCAAACAGCCTGGGGAATATCCACATCAGCAGTTCATATACGAGCCATAGGAGAAAACTTACATTTTCTTTGAGACAGTGAGAGAGTTTGGCTTTGTGAGCCCCAATTTCATGTTGGCAAACCTGTCATGATGATCCTCAGCTGGGTAATGGGGCATGATGGAGTTTCTATTTTATGGACTCCTAGGCTTGGTGTTAGGGAAAGTAGGGGAGACGGAAGTAAAAGATGGTTTTCATTAGCTGGCCAAACAGAATTTGGAGCCCTGTGCATATAAAATTGTCAGTGATCTTCTGAGCGTTGGAAGGCTTAAAACCTGTGCCAACTGTAACTTTGGTTAATACAGTAGATATCTTTCAGAAGGGCACCAACAGTTGATCCATCCACTCCAAAGAGATTGGCTATTGACTGGCATCTGTCAGTTTGTAGCCTGTAATAGTCATGTGCCCCTGAGCAGTTGACGCTTTTTTTAGGTTGGCTTCTGCAGCATAGTGCAGTTCACCAAAGTGTTCTCTGTGGGTCATCCTAGATTTGCAGCATAGTTCAGTCAACAGTCATTTCACAAGGCTAGAAATGGCATTTCACAGAATAGAGATGGTCCAAGAAATGTCTTGCAGCGAGCAGCTGTCTGTGTCCTTGTTTTTCTAGTCCTCATGCTCCTACCAGACCTGCTGGGAAATCTGCTCAGTAGGCCATTGGCTGATTCAGAAAGCAGAAGCTGAACAGAGGCAGCTTGTCAGAAATGTCTCCACCACCTGCTGTGTTTGCAAAGACTGGTATTGCAGTCTGCAGCAGTTTCATTTGTGCTGACTGGTAATGGTTTGAAAACCATATGGATCATGAGATGAACTAAGGAAATTTGTAAGGTGATTTTTGTCTCGTTATATTTGCTGGTACCAGTTGTTTCCACTGTCTCCCAGTGCGCAGGGCCCACCAGTAGAATGAGACCGTTTCCATTGTATGAGAGCTGTGATTCAAGAGAAGGCAGCTGGTCATTCAGCTATCAGTTATCTAAAACACAACAGTTAGTGCACCATAAACTAATTGCTGCTGTTTAGACAAGCCCAGAGATCTAAATTGTGAAGCCCTTACTCATTTGAGTCCTTCTGCTGACATCAGGCGGACTACGCACGTGAGTCAAGGTTTCAGGATTAAGTACAGAGGAGAAAGGTGTCAAAAATTGGCCTCCTCTCTTTTTCTTTGTTTGTCCCTGAGTTTTAAACTGCCTAGGTGTCTAGTACCTGCTTAAGGACTGTGAATGACTTAATAGCAAGGTTTACCACAAGTAAGGGTTTTGGGGATTGGGCTTGATCTTTGTGTGATTACATAGGAAATAACTTTGGGACCCCAGAACCACAGAATATCTGGCCTGTTCAGTGCCCAAAACCATGTATTAGTGATTGATACATTTATCCAAGTGCTTTTGTATTATGCAGTTCTCACCATGAATAAAATTACTTGGGGCAAGTCAAGTCAATCCTGTGGAGCAGGTTAAATGTGAAGAGCAGTTGAACAGGAGAGCAGGTTGCAAAATAAGTGTGATGAGTCTTGTCAAGTCTACATTTTCCTTTTTTCTGTGCTTTTTACTCAATGTATTTTAATCATAACTTTTTTTCAAGTGCAGTATTAATTCATGCTGAAGATTAAAAAGCTCATTAAGTCTTATGAAGATTGTCAAAGATACACTTGCCCCTTCTAGCTTCATTGAATAGTAGCACAACTCTTGCTCTAGTAGACACTTCAGGGCCCCCATAAAATATGTACATAACACTACAACTCTGCATGGACTTTTAGGGATTTGAGAAAGCTAAAGGCAGAATCCATTCCTTGAAGACTGTGCAACTGAAAGAAGATGGAAATAGAAAATTGAGATCACATGTTCATGAATGGAGTAGGGCAAGAAGGAGTGAGGGTTAAAATAAGTAAAATAGGACACGTTTTGCAGCTGTTAAAGGCCTGATATCTTTAAAACTGGGGCAGACAAGGAGCAGGGAGAGACAGAAAATAGAAAGCCTAGTCAAAGAAATAGTTGTGGAAGGGAGATTTGAAAGAGATGGAAGGATCTTTGGTCTGAGGAAGAGGGATGTATTTCCATCTTAAGGAATGGAACGTCTCCTCCCATGCTTGCCTTCAGAGTGTAAGAGAGAGCAAGCCATCAGGTGAAAAGGGGGCATAGGACAGTGGATTATGTGGAAAGCATCAGGGAATGAGATGGAAGCAGGAGCAAATGCTGCCAAACCTCAAGCCATGAGAGGCCCTTATGCCATCTCTCTAAGTGTGGAGGTAGCCTACTTTTGCACTAGTGCTATATTATGTGGGGGAGCTGTATCATGCTCACTGAAAGCATTGGGATAATAGCATGAGACCCCTGGAGACCTGGGATGGTCCCTCTCGGGCACATTGGGGTCATAACATGTTCCCCCACATCTTATTTAACATGAAGCTGCTTCCCAGTACCCTTCTAAATTTCTGCAAAAGTGCTCACCATAGTGTCCCTATTTTCTTCCCACCTCTTACAGCCTATCTGGTATTGAAGAACAGGTTTGTAGCAATGTCAGGACAGAGGTCATGTGCTGAAAGTTGTCCATTCCAGAGGGAATCTAGTCAGATAACTTTGCAGGGGAGCCTGTCTTTACCTGAAGCAGATGTGACTTGTGCATAAGAGAGTTTTTTATATTCAAGAAGAACTTACATTTATGAGAAAATAGGTTGATGGACTAAAATAGAGATGGGACTTCTGTTTTAAGTGTGCAGCAGGACACAGCAGAGAAAAGTACCAAGATGCTTATGAAAGTTCTTGTAAATAAGATAGTTGATTTTTTTTTTAAGTGCCATGTTCTGTTTATCATCATTAAAACTCTGTAGGGCACTTCCATAAAATGAAACTTCAGTTTTCCTGTGGGTCTTATAACAGGATGTGAAAACTGATATCCTTACCTTGTTCAAACTAGGAAAAAGTAATCTCTCTCTACTATTTCTCCATCTCAAACTCAGTCAAACTAGCTTAAATTAACATAAACACCTCCAAACATCCGTGTTAAGGTTTACATGTAACCCTTTTGTCTCGATTTCTAGCAGGCTGTGTTTATAGCCAGAGAAGACACTCTAAAGATAATTATAGCATAAATAAGATTGGTGTCTCTATACTAGCTGCATATATCAAGGAATGGATCACAAATGTAACTCTTTCAGGTATTTGAGAGTCAGACCTGCTTAATGGGCTGTTATTCCTCAATTGGCAAATCTATTTGATGGAAGTCCAAGGGTTTAAATCTGTGTTTCTGGAATCTTACACAGGCCAACAAACTACAACCACCACAAGCAGTGTGAAAAGCTTTCACAAGATCCTTCCCTTCCTGAATAATATGCAGTACTTGCCGTTTTTCCTTTTTAGCCTCAGGGTTCCTAGATTCTCAGAAAGAAATCTTATAATGAGTGATGACAACTTGAGAAGTAGCTATTATCACATTAAAAGCTTGATCAAGCTTCTATAACTCTCTTAAAAGGCCTGATCCAACTCCCATTAAAGTAAAAGGTAGTGAAATGCCTTGGACCCATTAGGTAGTTGTAATGGGTGAACTGAGTTGTAACTAATTTCACTAAATTTGTTCTATATAGAGCCTTTGCAGTTTTTCTCCATTCCAAGGTAGCATTTGTAGCAATTTCAGCTATATACTGGTAACTCCATCTTGGGGCAACCTTAAGCGTTGCCATCAACTTTTTCTAGTCATGCAAACTCCTGTTCTCCACCTATATTATTTTGCTGCTCTACACATTCACAACAGAGGAAAGACAAGCTGTGGGCATATGGCATATTTAGTCTTAGAAAGAACAAGAAACCACCAGAGTTCTTCTAGGAATCAAGCCCACTGTGTGTGTCTCCTCCTGTGATAGCTCTAAGGACAGTAGAGACAATAAATAGGATGTAGAAAGGCCATTAGTCAATTCCTTATGCTTTTATTTTGCTTAGTTTGAATGAGTACTTAACATACTGAAAGATGGGATAAGGAAAGCTTGGCCTTGGTTCTGATGCTCAGATTGCTGGATTGCTATCAAGGAGCAAGCTGGAGGGATTTTAATGTAGATAGCTGATGGATCTGGGCTAGAAAGTGGACCTAATTAACAATATAGACATATTTAGATTAACTTTGATTGTAAGTTCTTCGGGCCAAGAATCTGAGTCTCAGTTGGCATGTCTACATCAGATGCTTTACAATGCAGTAGACTAATCTACTGCACAGTAAAACATCACCATCTACATGTGTAAAGTCTCACATGTCTACATGTGTGTGCATGTAAATTTAGTGTACTGCATGGTTGGCTACTACCTGTAGATAAGGTAGTATATTTACCATGTAGTAGCACACATGTAGACAGCTGATTGGGAGCAAATTGCTCCCAGGCAGCAAGTGATGGGGACACCATCCCCTTTCTCAAGCAGCTGCCTCCCAGCCCCTGCTCTGATTAGAAGCAGGCAGCTGTCTGGGGCAGAGAATGGTGTCCCAGCATCCAGGACTGACCTGGGTTCCTCCTGCCAGCCTGGAGTTGGCACCTGGGGGAGCCAGGCGCTTCCCCTGGATCCTGTAGGGGGG
Organism: Crocodylus siamensis; assembly: GCF_052110815.1. NCBI lineage: Eukaryota > Metazoa > Chordata > Crocodylia > Crocodylidae > Crocodylus > Crocodylus siamensis. Next base: position 56,866,066 of record NC_143400.1, on the reverse strand, counting down.
CAGAGCAGGGCAGGAGTAGTCTGGCAGTGAACTGTACCCATCGGTAGCAAATTTACTTGCGATGGGTGTATGTGTAGATATGCTCCCAAGGAAAGCTTACTGTGCCTTATTTGACTTGCAGTGCGGGCTCCAGGTGGCTGCAGCAGGGAACTGTTGGCAGTAGAAAGGGGAGGGGTTGTTTCCCCCTCACTCCCTGCTAAACAACAGCTTTTGTCCCATGCTGCCACTGCTGAGCCTGGGCGGGCAAGCCAGAACAGGTGCAGGGCACACAGGGTTGGGGCTGTGCAATGCAGGTCCCCACCGATACCATGGGGCTGGGGCTGGTGGTGGAGGCAGCGGGAAGGAGCTGCCTACCATCTCATAGACATTAGGGCTGGAAATGCCCTACCAAGAAAGACAGTCCAGCTGTGAAGCTGCCCCAGCTCCACTGTGTGCCCAGGAGGTGACAGGACGCATCACAGCTGGCCTGTGTCTGGACCAGGGGACCGAGTGACCTGCTGCCAGCCAAACAAAGACCCACAGGTCATATTTCAGGCACTCCTGGAGTAGAGAGACTCCATCACCTCCCATGTCTTGTACCTAATGCTTCTATTGATGCAATCATATCCTCCAGGAGGAGGTTCTACAAAAGATGTGAGGTATGGATGTGGGGAAAAAAATCCTTTCAAACTTGGAATTTGTTGCAGTTTAAAATGTCATCTTGTACAATGTTTTTGGAAACAACTAAGCAAGGTTGCACATCTGGCTTTCTGTAAATCACTGCCAGTATTACCTCTCATTTTCTTAATTTCCTTTCCACACTGAGTCCTGTTGTCACAGAGCACCCAGGTGCCCTGCATGTGAGAGCAGAAAAACAGCTTGAGAGAGACCCCTAGTGGCAAGAAGAGGGAGCCCCAGCTGCCAGTTACCAGGGCAGCCAGAGTAACAGCTGCTGGTTGCCGGGACAACCGCTAGGGAGCCAGCTGACAGGAAGGGGCAGGGCCTGGCCCATATAAGCCCAGGCAGGAGGCCAGGAGGGCAGTTCCCCTCTGGTGACCGAGGGAAGAGGAGCTCGGCTAGTACAGACGGAGGGGAGAACTCTGACTGTGTGAGTACCCCCTGGTTGCTGCTGGGGTTGGAGTGTTTTTTCTGGTAGGGATTAAATGTTGTTTGGCCGGATGGCTTAGCTTTTTATGTTATAGGCCAGGGGCTCTGTGTTTTTGTGTTTACTGTTTTAACCGGAGGACTGGATGAGGCTATTAGGGGTTGGAGGAGGCCTCATAGGGGCTCCATGGGAGTGTGGGGACCTTGGTGCCAGAGAGGGTGCAGCATTTTGGGGTGCATTGACCTCAGCCCCAGAGCGAGGCGGCAGTGAGAAGTCCCAGAGCAAGGTGGGCTGTGAAAAGCCCAGAGAGAGAGCCATGAGGAGTGAGAAGCCCCAGAGCAAGGGGGTAAAAGAGAGGGCCAAGTCACAACAGGGCCCAGGTCAAAAACCACATAGGTACCATCTGCAAGGCTGAGGCTGCAGTGTAGGGGAGGAAAAGAAGCCGCAGATAGCGCCCCCGGCACCCGGGTGCATAAAGTGTGGCAGCTTCCCAATAATTACATTGATCAATTAAGATCAAGACAGACATGGCAGACGAGTAAGCATGCAGTTAGTTGGCCCATAACAGGAGGGCAGAGTCACCACTAGAAAGTCTCCAGTAGTGATACTCCTGTCACACCTGTAATACCATCTGTTTTGGTTTCATACCTAGTAGTCTTTATTATAAGTTACCTTGTGCCTTCTTTGGATGGTGCAATATATAAGTCTAGTATTTGAACATTTAAAAAAATCTATCTTATCACCCCCACAAACCTCTAATCAGTTTGGTTGCTGTTCTCTGGTATTTTTTTTTTCATCTATTGCTTTATCTTTTAAAATTTATTATGAATCAAGATATTCAGCTAGCACAAGTGAAGAGTAATCTTTTATTGAATTGCAATTAATCATCTGTTAAAAAGCCTAGTAATAATACTTCAGTAGTTTCAAAATATGAGTGCATTTCAGAAAGTAACAGCAATCTGGGCACGTCCAGACAAGCAGGAATGTGTGCTTCTCTGGGGACAAGTAGCAGCAGCACACTCTGTGCTGCTGCTGCTTGTCCCTGAGGAATGCTCATGCCATGTGCACTTGGGCACACAGCAGGTTACACCAGGTGGGGTAAAGGAGGCTGGGGCCAACAACAATGCTAGCACCACTAGCTTTACTTGAGGGGCCTCCAGGAGCTGCAGCCATAGTACTCCTGCGGCAGGAAGCCTGACCAGGACCTGGAGTGTGACTGCAGCCAACCAGGCTCCAGTTTTTGGCAGTGTGCACTGCTGCCACATGCGCCACCCCACTGTTTTTGTTTTTTTGGTGTGAATTTTTTTGACCCCAGGATCTTCCACGGCCAAAAAAACACCCTGCAGTGCCATGAAGCACCTGCATGTGCAGTATATAGCACTCCAGATGGGTCTCCGGTGTCACATACTGCACCATCCATCGTTGTCTGGATACACCCTTTGCATGCAACAGTAGTTTACTGGACCACATCACTTCTCTACATCATTATAAATGATGGGTGCGTTCAGGAATGCCATCATCAGTGTTCCCTGCTGCTGTGCAGTTTCCCACTTAATGCAGGCAAAATGGCTTTATTTAGAAATTGCTGCTACTTTCTGAAGCAGCCTCTTAATTTATACCTTTGGAATCTTACAAGCTAACTAAATAGTGCCTGTTCTGCTCCCTAGTGGTGATTTCCTTATATGGTACAGCATTTAATGACTGTTCTGCAGTACTCATACTACTTATTACAGCTGGCAACTTTACATTATGGGGCTACTCCAGAATCATTGTCAGGACCTTTTAATGATGATTACAAGCTCAAATCTTTATTACCAAAGAGTAACTGAGCTTAATACAATGTTTCATATTGGTCAAATAAGGCTATGGCTGTGTCCCTATTGTGTTCTTTTGTGTTGTTTCTGCTTTAATGGCAAGTAGTCATGCATGAATTCAGCACTTTCTTTTTTTCCTGGAATTATATGCAATATCTCTTCTTGTGGTTTGTGATCATGTTTTAAAATATTGTTGATTGCATGAATAGAAACCTTGTAAAATTTCTATGGAGCTGAAATAGGCAGAGCATGTACAGTTCATTATTGTATATAGCAATATTGGAATGGGAAACAATGTCATTGGGCTGCTATTCAGTGTTGATAAATCACAGCTCTCTATAGACTTTTGGTGATATCCACAGAAATTAGTGGAATTTATTAGGAAGTGACATTATGGGAGTGATTCCTACCAAGCTAATAATCCTCCTCCAGAGGTATAAGATCTGAGTTATAATCAAAAAGTTCCTTTTCATCTCTGTGATCTGGTTGATTTCACTCTTGACACTAAATTTAAAGGAAAATAAAAAAAAAAAAAATAGTATTATAGATGATAAGGATAGAACACTGTTTTCCGTCTGGGGTAGTTTGTATAAATAATGGGTACATATAATACCCATGGGCAGCTTCTGATTTTGTTTTGCAACAATATTAACAGTAAAAACAGAAATGCTGTGTGAATATGGGAACCTTGTGCTGCCTCTGTCTTGCCGAAGTCATCAAGACCAGTTAGTGTTGAGCAGTTTTTTTCCACTATTAAAAAAAGTAAGATAAAATGGACTGATACTTTGTTGGGAGCACTCATGCTCCCAGCATGAAACAATGGAACACTTTTATTTTCCCGTATGAAAGTTATAACAGAACACTTATAGAAATACATGCACCTATACAATGCTATTCATTCCTTATATAGTACTGTCACCACAATACTTACTCTGAAGGTGGAGTTTGGAGAGGAAGAGAGGTATTGGTGCTCTGCTATCTGCAGATCTACTCTGCTCATGTTTGGGTGATGGTTTCAGAAGTCTGGTATGAGTCACATTCTTTGGGAAGTAAAAATGTTTGGTTTTTCAGTAAAAAGTCTTTAGATTGTCAGTAAAATAAAATAAAAATGTTCTTTGCCTGAGAGGTAGGATAGGAGCAGATTGTTCTGATTTCTGCTTCTGTTGTCCCTTCAGCAAGTCTCATGCTGTTTCAGAGTTTGACAGGTAAATTTAGTGCTGTGAAGGTATGACCCATATTGTCTGTTTTCTTTTTGCTAGTAATTTCTGCTCCTACTGATTTTTTTCCAAGGCAAGGAGAACTGCAATACCCTAAAGCAGGGGGGAAAAAACCCAAAGATGTACACAAGACCTTTCCTCTGTGTTGCAGAGCACTAAGGTGCCCTGCTTCTATTGAGAGGGGAAACTGCTAGGGAAAGAGCCCTAGTAGGAGGTAAGGAGCCCAGCTGTTGGGCACCAGGGCAACTGGAGTTAGATAGTGACCCACACCTGCCAGCGGTCAGCTGACCAAAAGGGGCAGGGCCTGGCTCTCATATAAACCCTAGGGCTGAGGCCAGGAGGGCAGTTCCCTTCCAGCAGCCAAGGGGGAAGGAGCTCTGCTGGAGCAGACAAAGGGGAGAGGCCTGCCTGTACTATCAGTCGGATACTGGTGAGAGATGGAGCACCCTTGGGGTGCCATGAAAGATGTTTTAGCTGAATGGCTTGAGTTTGTTATAGCCCAGGGGCTTGTGTTTTGGTTATTTCACTGGTGGCTTGGGTGAGGCTATAAGGGGATGGAGGAGGCCTCATAGGGGACTCACAGTAGAGAGGGGAACCCAGCCCCAGAGTGGGGGGGCAGTGATTTGAGAAGCCCTAGAGTGGGGCTGCACTTTTGGGGGGGTATGGTGACCCCAGGTGCCCAAGATTGCACAGCGTGAGACAGGGCTGCAGAGGGCCTGAGCATCAGGAGAATGCAGTGAGAGAAAGGGGCTGAGGGGAGCCCAGTGAGGACAAGAGGGCCAAATTGTAGCAAGGCCCAGACTGAACAATGCCGATTCCATCTGTGAGGTTTGGGGTATGGCTGGAGCCACGCATGGCCCATAAGGCTAGGGTGCCCCGAAACACCCATCGTCCACTATTTTGGAGTGGGACCCACCAAGGGTCCAGGAGCCTATGGGATCAGAGTGTACAGTGAGTTGTGACCAAGAGGGCTTAAAGGCAGCCTCCTATACATAGATATTCCATCAAAGACATAGCGGGTGAGAATCGAGGGTGCCCATTGGGCCAACTTGGCACGGCAAAGGGGGCCTTAGGGAGATGAATTTCACCATAGTCCTGTAACAGAGGACGGAATTGTTTTATTTCTGCATCATTTTAGGCAGGTTATTTTGATACTAATATGGATCCTTAAAATATAATTCCTGCTCTAGAAGAAGGATGGCCTCATAGCTGTTTTTCATCCCTAGTTTCTATCAGTCTCAGAAGGTCATAATGAAAATAAATTCTGTTCATACATCATTATGAAAATGGAAAGAGAGTCCTATGAGATCCAAGAAGTATGCAAACATGGTAAAGAGACCTGGAAGCCCATATTCAGGCAAGAATCGCACACTGAAGTCATTTCAAGGTAAATCCTGGAGAGGTACCTTCAGTTCCTACCTCCCCAGAAGTCAACTGGAGGTGTAGGTTCTAGTCTTGAGCAGAGACTTGGTATAAATTGAGTAATGTCTTTTGGGCTTTCGACCATTACATCTTTTGCTGTAGTAATTTGGCATCCAGCTTCATTTTTCTTCTCTTCTTGGTTTTACTTGGATGATACCTTTTCCTTGCAGTGAAAAAAATGTATCATCCAAGTAAAACCAAGGAGAAAAGAAAAATTAACCTGGATGCCAAATGAAAATGGGATGAGAAACAGCTATGAGGCCATCCTTCTTCTAGAGCAGGAATTATATTTTAAGGATCCATGTTAGTATCAAAATAACCTGCCCAAAATGATGCAGAAATGAAACAAATCTGTCCTCTGTTACAGGACTGTGGTGAAATTGGATATTAACTGTTTTCATTATCACTTGAGTTGGAAGGGACTGAGTCTAGCCCTATGCTCAAGGCAGAGTCGTCCCTGAATAAACCATTCCAGCCATGTGTCTGTCTAACCTTGATGCTTTGAAACATCTTGGGTTTAGTGCTGTTTTTTAACATTAACATCCAACTATCTTAACAAAAACAACCAAACAACTTGCAATGATTCTCCAATCTTCTCTTTCTATGAAAGACAGAGATGTAGGGAATAATGAGAAACCAGCAAAGACCATTAGTTAATGATAATGATTACCAACGTGAGTTTTTTATGGTACAGCTTTTCACCAGTAAGTTTAATTTAATGAACTATGAACCAGCAAATGTTTGAATTTATCTTAACAATTAAAAAAAAAAACCCAACATTTTTTTTTAAAGAGAGTTCAGGAAATACAATCCAAGCTAGAGGTTTAAAGACTTCAAATCTTTTAATACTCCAAACCATATTCTCTCTCTCTCTCTCTCTCTCTCTCTCTTTCCCACCCACCCAGATTAGTTTGAAGCCAGGTGCAGAAGTTACACTTATTAAGTGGTATGGCTGCAAGGCACATGCTTAACCAAATAGACAGTCAGAGCACATAAAGCACTATAAAAATGGTATTATCACTCAAAGTGCAGTGCAGTTCACAGTGTGTACTTACCCCCATCTGAACATTTGTAAAGATTACAGCTTTCAAGATGCATTGCTTCCTCACACTGCATTCCCCTGCACCCTGGTGTATGCCCAGCTGGGGACTGGGAAAGGGGTACAGTGTGGGTTGAGGTCAGCGGTGCCTGGAATGCAAGGTCAGAGGACCCCAGGACTAGAGACCTATGGCCATGAGCCAAGGCAGTGGCACTCAAAGCCTTCTACACACACGCACACAAAATGCAAGCATCTGAGAGACATGCACAGTTGATGGCCCAGGGTGAGCTGAATAGGCATGCATGAGGTGGCTGGCTGGTAGCTCATGACCATGACAAGCTGCTGCAACATAACATCCCAGTGGATAGCTGTGATTTCCCCAACAGCCAATCAGGGCTGCCTCGGTCTTTCAGCAGCCTGGGGTGCCCACAGGGCATGCTGAGAGGCATATGAAAGCCCCCCTATCTCCTGGTCTTGGGTTATGCAGATAAGCTCTGAGCCCCCACATCTAAGGTCTAACATGAATTTTGCTTTCTCCCAAACTAACTATGGGTGCTTAGAGTAAAGCTTAAAAGTTAGACTTGTTCCACAGACTTCTTGAACACCTGTACTGAAATCTAAAAAATTTGAAGTTAGAGCCTCCAAATAGTGACGAACTTCAAGTACACTAGTGTTTTCAGTTTTCGGGCATTATTTGGCATAAAAATGGCATTATTTTGTACTTTGTAAGGAACTTGACACTCATCTGTCATTCTACACATCTTAGAAATGGTTATTGTGCTTGGCATTTTAATTTCCAGTTTTTTGGCTGTGTCTGGACATTTGTTTTGAATTGGAGCCAACTGATAAGATGCAATCCAGTACCAGAGAGTATACAGGGCCTTTACATTTTATTTTATTTCATTTCATGCACATTTAAAAGAAAGATAAGTGTGCATATATTATTTCAGTATCAAGTCCTCTTATGCTGTTGGTCAAAGAATGTCTGCAAAGATGTCAGAATAAAAAATATCCCACAAATAAGTGATTATTTCTTCCCTCAGGTTAACATATTGTAGTCCCAGATGCATATAAAAGAAATGTAAGTGGAGAAAAGGTCATGCTTGGCTATTAACCAGAATGCAGATATAAAGCATCTTTTATGATATATGCTCAACTTGCTGATGACAGAATAAAAGGAATTATCATATTTGGCCTATAACAATAAGTTATAAGTCACCATTCAGTGTATGGGACCACTGGCTTTTCCATTATTCAGAACGATTTCCCTGAGGAACCGAGTGGTTTGATTTGGGTTTTTTCTTTTTCTTTTTTTCTTTTTTTTTGGGGGGGGGAGGGTGTTTAAAACCTGTTCTGTACTCTGCTGATGTAAATCACCATTACTTGACTTGAGTGAATTTACTTCTCCCAATAAAATAAAAATAAAATACTATAACAAGGCAACTTCCTTTAAATAGTTTTGTGCTCTGAGTGTGACAATTTTTGCATACTGGAGGTACCTCTTAAGATTGATGGTATAATTTGGTGCAGTTTTTCCACACTTTTTTCTCTTTAGTTGCAAAAAAGTGTGGAAAAACTGCACCAAATTATACCATCAATCTTAAGAGGTACCTCCAGTATGCAAAAATTGTCAAAGCTAAAGGCATTTATTGTTATTCCTATAACCCACTGTGAGACTTCTAGTGTTTTAGATGCTAATAATAGTGTGCTTAGCTTGGATTTTTTGAGAGAGGATAACTTTGCAAATGCTGACACTTACAGAAGATGCGTTTTAAGTTCATTCTGGGTTGAGAGTTTTTAGTCTCAGCTGCATTTTCCCTGTTTTTAAGGGCAAATGTTTGTTAATAATGGATTTGACACAGTAGGTGTATCAGTATTTCATCTGCCAACCAAAATAAATGTTCTGTACATTTCAGAACTGTTTTCTTTCTAGTCTTGCTTTTATTGCTTTTTTCATAAGATCTGTTCTTACAATATGTGAGGAGTATTCCTTTTTTTCACCGCAAGAGGGCAGATTGCTACTGTATAACTAGGTATGACTAAAAGGAAAAGTATCCAACTTTTATTTGTTTTATTTGAGCCTACTTGGAAAACTTGTCTTTTCACTCCATAATTGGCACTCCTAGCTTCAAGTTACAATAATTTGAAGTGGAGGATGAGCAATATACAGTCCTGCATCTATCACCTCTATTTACTGACCCATCGGGGACCCAATAAAACTACTTTTATGACTATTAGTATTGGGTTTTTACTCAAGAACTGAGATTCTCAGTAGCCCTTGAAATTGTTGGCATATTTGCACAATTCTAATCACATTGACACTCTGTGCAATATAGTAATCGACACCTTACAAGCCAGCATGCTCTATTAACCGGCATGCCGGCTTGTAAGGTAAAGTGGAACTGGAAGCGTCCACTGTAGCACTTCCAGTTTCCTCAAGCCCCAACAGCCTGGGGCAAAGCAGCCTGTGTGGGGCCCACCTCCCTGTCCTGTGGGGCCTGCGGGAGGGGTGGCAATGCTGCAGGAGGAGTGGTGACACCCCAGAAGCGGAGGCCCAAACAGGCAGAGACACCTGTTTGGGTCTCTTAATTAACTGGCATATTTTGTTATTTGGCATCCCCCATTCCCAGGGGATACCGGATAACAGAGCTTTTACTGTTTATGGTATAATATGTTTGCTAATAGCATCACCGCTCCTTCCTATCCTGAGTGGCCAGAAAAGGGGTGGCAGTGTTTCTTCCCTCAGTTCTTCCTCCCCGCACAGTAAACCTTCCTTGGGAGCATGTGTACATGTGCTCCCTGTTGAGACTGTGCTTAGTCTACTGTGCTCACCAAGGAGTTTTGGAGCATGAAAGGCAGTAATCATTGATAAGAAACAAAGTATAAGAATTACTAAGTACTATACTAAACAATAATACCAGATAAATCCAAATGGACATGGAGAGAGAGCCAAAAAACAACTGGACGCAGGTAGCTCCATATGCAATTAGGCCACAGGTCTACATGAGATGCTTACTGAGGAGAAGACTAATTAGTTGTGTAGTAAATGTCTTACATCTACATGTGCAGTGCTAATAGTACTTTTATTTACAGTTTTAGTTTCCTGTAAACTATCTTACTGCAGAGTTATTTATTGAGCAGCAATGTATGTGTAGGCACTGACCAGAGTGTCAATTGCACCCAGACAGTCCAGCCAGCAGGGGGCCACACCTGCCTGCTGCCTAGCTACATGGCTCAGCAGCTGCAGAAAGTGTCATGGCCCAGACAGCTCCTCCATCACCTGACACAGCCACAAGCTGCATAAGACTGATCACTCATGCCCCATGCCAGCTCAGGGGGCATGCCACATTGCTGTTACCAGCCAGAGCCAAGAGCTGATCCCTGTGCCCCCTGCTGGCTCTGCTTGGCTGCTGCAGGGGAACAGAGCAGGGCAGGAACAGCCCTGGCTTAAACTGTTCCTCCATTGCTCAATTTAATGTGGTCTTGAGTGCCTGTGTAGACAACGCGCTACAAGAAAAGATAGCACTTAATAACCATTATCTTTTAAGTCTGCTGAAGGGTGACTTCATGCCATTTACAGCATACTACTGTTATTTATTTATGGAGCTTTCAGTACTTGAATATAAGGTTACAGAAAGCTCTTCACTTTATTTTTCTAAATAAGTGCTTAAAACTATTTAAAAAACTCAGTAATTAGATTTTGAATCTACTCTTGTGCTTCTGCTTTTAGCAAGCTCCTGGAAAGAGTAACGTGCAGCTGTATCTCAACCTGCTGCAGATATTTATGGAGTATCCAATAATTAGCTGCTCCTTTTGTTGCCTGCTCTTAGTGTTCTGGCCTTTCTTTCAATTGGTTCCTCTAACTATGCATCAAAATTAATAATCTATTAATTGAAAAACACATTAGACTAAATTATCAAAGTTATGAAATTATATTAAGAGAAATTGGTCCATTATCTTTATACAGCTATTAACTAATTTAGTATGAAAGGGAGCTTTAGAGACTAAAGTATGGCAGCATGATTAGCACATGGAAAAACTGAGTAAAGACTTGTAGGTTTTGTTCTTGCATCTTAACCTGAATCATCTTGTTACCTGACATGGTTCACTTAATACTGTTATGCTTTAGTTTATCCATTTGTATAACAGAATTCATAAGTAATTGTTAAATAGAGGAGTAGTGAGACATATGTGGTTTGTAATGCACTTGGATATGTAAAGAAAAGGTTGCTGCATAAATTCAGAGTGGTTTCCGTGGCTGGGGACAGAAATTATACAAATCAGTATAAGTAATCTGAAACCAGTTCAAATCTGTAAACGCAACAAAAGTTCAATGTGCATAAACCACTTTCAAAATGACTGAAACTGGTTTAAGATAAACCTGGATGAATGTAGTATCAGACTTAACTGAGTTAGATTAGATTGGTTTATTGAACTAGTCTCCCAGATCCCCTCCAGATTCAAGTTAACTCCAGATTCCCAGTATGCATTGCACCTCCCCTGCAAACCCTCCTTCACAAGGTGGGCAAATTAGCCTTAGCTCAAGTGGAACAGGGAGGTGTGCTCTAGCGCCTCTTAGCTTCTGGCCTTGGCCACTGCAGGCATGTGGCTGCATTTCCAGAATAAGAAGTGAATGTCTGTTCATTCAGCGGACATAGTTTAGACTAATCTGCAGAGACTGAATTGATTCAGTCTTGTGCTTTTTGACTGTCTGTACTTAGCCCATATGTCTGTCTTGCTGCTTTTAAGTGTTCCATTACCTCAATAGTTTCCTACTATAGTGCAAGGGGAAAGGAATAAAAAGGGAAATGTCACAACTAACACTTGTTTTTTAAATGACTGTATGGCTTCAACTTAAAGCACAAAGCTGGAAATGTGATACTGAGGCTGACTGTCACCTTCTCAGTCTACCTGTCAATACACTAAGTGGTCACTACTCACAACTGGCACCAATTCATAACTCTTTGGCAGTCTCAGCTGAGATAGACCAGGGCTTTAGATGAGAGTATAGGTCAGATCCTATGTACATTCAAGAGATCTCTCTTGGGGCTTTGTTACACATTACACTTTAAGCTTCTCAAATGTTGATTTTATTGTTTGTGCTAGCTTGGCTGGAGCAGGCACCTGTTAAAGCAAGCAGGGGCCTTGAGGACTGAAAGGTAAGAGTCCCGCCCCCCCTTCCTCTCCCATTCCATTTTGGGCTCCCCCACTACCAGTGTTCAGGGCTCACTTGCACCCCACTCTGGCTCCCAGCTTACTTGCGACTGCCAGCACTGTCCTGGAGGACCAGACGGGGAAGGGAAACCTGTCTGCCCAGCCACTGCTGATGTTCTTCAGACTGAGCTCAGCCCAGACAGCAGCAAGGCAGGTACATTCTCCTTCTGTGCCTGCTCTACCAGCAGTACCACTAGTAAGCTAGGAGCTGTGGGGGGGGGCAGTGAGTAAGGATCTGGGGTGCTGGTGGGATGGCAGGCAATTCCAGGCAGCAGGATATGGGGGATTGAACCCACTGCCCTCCTACTCCCAATCTGGGTCACGGGCAGTGTGGCGTTACACAAATGTGTAGCCTGGAGTGGCTATGCATCAGTGTAACACAAGTGGAGTAACCCAAATTTTACTAAAACCAGTTCTGGAGTGGCATAACTTTTTAAGCTGCTTACAGGGCATGTAAAACTAGTTTTACATGTTAATGCATAGACAATCCAGGGGTTAAAGAGTTTCAGGAGTTGAATAAAAATTAATGTGTAACAAAGTGCTTCATCAAGGTAGACCAGTGGAGAGTTCTGGGTAAATGGCAAGAAAAACAGTGGGGCATTGGACCCTATAGATGCTGAAATACTTACCATAAGCAGGACAGAGTGAACTATTTGGTGACACCATAAAGAGCAAAATTCACCTCCAGCTCTGCTTAACAGCACTGTGTCCTTAATTAATGTTGCCATGTGCGGAGGTATTTCATACCCCAGTGATTAAGTGGGTTTTTTTGGTTGGTTTGTCTTTTTTCAGCTTTTATTTTGGATTTTGTAACTTTTCCACTTATGAGGTTTTTGTCTCCAAACTCCCCATCTGAAGCTCAGAACAGGCTTTTGAAAATGTGGTGTCTTTACCCTGCAATTAAATGAACAGTTATTGTTCTGTCTTCTATATATGTTCAGTAAAAACCTGTAAGATGCATCAGCAGAAAAGTTATAATAAACAAATATTTTTAACTGGGTCTTTGGAAGAATCATAGGCTAACAGAAAATCTTTAATGGTAAGTGTGGCTTAACACAATGACAAGTCCAAGATTTCACAGAGATACTTACTGCAGAATCTTGCTTTCTCTGAGAATTTTCTCTCAATAGGAAGAATGGGGTTGTGGCCAGTTTTCCTTTTAAAATCTTTTGCAGAGAATGTCACTACTACACAGAACGATCTGGAAATTAGTCATAAGTCCAACATATGCACCAGTAACCCACACAGATCAAGCAGGAGATCATCAGGAATAATTAGCTCAACTGCTAGAAGATTCAAATATCCAGGTTCAATGTTGGCATGTGAAACAAGAGGCTCTAGAGAGCAGGAAGGGGAAGAAATGATTGACCCTCTTGAATAGAGAGGAAAATGAAACAAATGATATATAACAGCTTTGGTTTATTTTGGAAATAGCTTTAATTCAGTAGCAAGTAGCAGTACTGTAACTAACAGTGGGTGACCAGGGAATGACCCCTGGACACCAATTTTTAAATGAAGCACTAGCAGTAGGAGCCAGGGTTTCACTTGGGGGAGAGCCAGTGGATCAGGGTGTTACTCGGGGAAGGGCTAGAAATAAGGACATTTGGAGAAGGGTCAGCACTGCTATGGAAGGAAGTGCTGCTGAAATCAGTGTTGTGATGTCCTGGTGGCAATGGAATTGGGCACTGGCAGCATCTTCACCCCCAATTCAAATGATGCTGTGGGGGGAGGGAGGGCGAGCCATCAGGGCTTGCACCCAAGGCACAAATGTTATGGGTTATGACTCTGGCAAGTAGTGATTAATTTGCATAAATGTTACTTCTGCTGAAACCTGAGTAAAGATAAGAGTGGGATAGGGTTTTCACAGATTGAGTTAATCTTGAGTTCATTCCTACTAGAAAGGTTGTGGAATAAAGGTAATGTGCAATGGCCACAAGGGGGGGGGAACCCCCCTCCCCCAAAAAACAAGCACTGACAAATCCTGAGGGGCTATTCAACATGTATGATGTGGCAGATTAGGGAAGAAACTTAAAATACAAGATCCTGCTAGCCAGAGCTGAAAGGGGCAAGAAGACTTTTTAAAAGTCTCAGAGAGAACTTTGTTTCTACAATCAATACTGATTTTCAAGTTCTGGCAGCAGGAAAATAGGATTCAAATTAGAATTGTAGGGCATTTACTCACAAAGGTGAAAACCTTTGATTTCATACAGCAAGGGCTACAGAGCATAACAACAACAACAAAAAGGATAACCTTAACCTTGTATAATATTTGAGGTTTAATCTTGTGTAATACAAAAGGTAAAGACAATAGAGTAATTAAAAATGCAACATTGGCATGATTTTTGCTTCTGAGAAGGATGGAAGGAGAGATGAGATAAAGAAACCATTGGGAATAGGGCAATGGCATATTTATATTTATATCAAGGACAACAATGGAACATAAATAACAGAAAAAGATGGCACAGTAGAGAAAACAAGCTTTGAATATTTTTCCAGGACCATGTGTCTTCCTTTGTAGAAGAAAGGTGGTGGAACCTTTTCCTACTTCTGGCCCAGATAAGGTTGCCAGGTGCTCAACATCACACAGAAGATGGATGCTCTTTATCACAATGCTGAGTAGAATCTAGCATCTCAATAAAGAAGCCTAAGTAGAACAGAGTCCTATCTCTACGGTTGCCTGCAAATCCACAAAAGGGTAGAGAAGTACACATACTCCCCTAGTGTATGGGGGAGTTTGAAAGGCAGTCCATCTATGAGAGAGAGTAGCTAAGAGTGTTCCCTGGGACAAGTTTGACTTTGCACTACTCTCTTGTCTGGGGTGTACTTCTAGTCCTGAGTGATTTCAAGAAGTCAATAGGAAAAATGGAAGTATACTGACAGATTTAAGAAGAGTAATTTTCCTCTTTGTTCTGCACTGCTATCTCTTATCAGCAGAGTGGATTCAAGGCCATAGCTTGCAGTGGTTCTGGATAATTTCCACTAACAGCAATCGCTAAAAATTGGCAAGGGGGACTTTGGCCAGTTTTGGTAAAAGGGGATTCTTCACAATAATGACCATGAACAGGTTGTATAAAATCTAAAGGAAGAAAGTGTGGGCAGCAAGTATAACTCTCAAGGATGTTAATTATGATGTAGAGCAAGAATTCAACACTTTCAGCTGAAGGGCTTCAAATTCCAAGACACAGACAAAGGTTATGATGTACTTCAAAGGATCATACCTGACAATGTATGAATAATGCCAAACCTTTAGTTTTTAGGACTTGGTCTGAAAACAAATGTGGTACAGCTGAGAGAAGCTTTCCTGCCAAGTTACTGCAGATAGACAGATAATATTGTTTTGATTATTTCCAAGACAGTGGCCAGGGCCTGTAAAAGTTGACAGGCAAATTCAGTTGTGCAATGTGGACTGAAAAGAAGCCCAAAAAATGGGTCTGCTTAAGAAATACCGTTGTGAAACACTAGTGAAGCTTTGTGCAGTCATCTGAACAGAGTGGGTGTCTTTACACCATGCTCCAAGGGTGGGGTGCTTTAATTGGGCTCTTAAGAGCCACTCTAATTTAAAGTGCCTGCAGCCTTTTGTGGCTTCAGTGTCCCATACTTCAAAATGGCGGTGGGGACACTTTAACTAAAGCTCATCAAACCACCATTGTGAAGCACAGGGACACTTAAACCCCCCCCCCCCCCACACACACACACACAAGATGCCAAGGCTTCTGGAACATGCTAATTAGCACAGTTAAGTCTGCTCCAACATGCTGTAATTATAGTGCATTGAAGCAGGTGTCCATATGTCTACAGGCACCTGCTAGGAGAAAGCACTATGGGCTTGATATCTTTATATACATTCATCCTTCCAGGAATGTAATATGTCACAAATGAGGATTTGGACCTACCAGATCAGAATCATAGCATTTTAAACTAGCACTTCACAAGTGAGTGTGTGACTATTTGTTCAGCTTTGGGAAAAAAATGGGTCTTTTATAGATTTTTATAATCTAAACCAAACCAATGTATGTCCATTTCAAGAAACACAGCAACCCCTTATTTTCATAGCTTTTAAACAGATAATGTTGATCTGATCTTCTCCTAGATTGCACACTGGACCTATGAATATTGACTATTTTCTTAACACATAACAGTATAGAAAATGGATCATGACAGGAAGTCAAGAGGCCATTAATGTCAAATGTAAGGGAAGAGGATATTCTGAAAAGGTGTTGAAGCAGTATAGAGATGGATGTTTGCCAGAGAAGCATAGTACACAAGACTTTTGATATTATAACATTTAACCAATTGTCATGGGATGGGGTCCTGCATGATGGCCGTGATCTCCCCAAGGCCCCCTTACCATGCTAAGTTGGTCCAATGGGCACCCTCTATTCTTGCCTGCCACATCTTTGATGGTATGAATGATGGGGAGGCTGCCTTTTAAGTCCTTTTGGACATGGTCTTGATGAAGTCTCTGGACTCTGTGGGTTTTCTGGATCTCTGGTGGGTCCCATTCCAAAAACAGATGTCACAATGGGTGTTTCGGGGCACCCTAGCCTTATGGGTCATGTGTGACTCCAACCACCCCTTTACCACACCCCAAGCCTCGCAGATAGTACTGATGTTGTATGGTCTGGGCCTTGTTATAATTTGGCCCCCTTGTCCTCCCTGGGCTCTCCACAGCTCTACAAAGTGCTGCACCCTCACTGGTGCCAGGGTCCGTGCGCCCCAAATGCCACACTCTTGCTGGCACTGGGGTCCCCACACTGTCATGGGTCTCCTCTGAGGCTGCCTCCATCCCCAAATAGCCTTACCCAAACTAATGGTCTTATACAGCAATAAACAAAACACAAGCCCCTGGGCTGTAACATAAATTCAAGCTGCCTGGCTATAAAATCATTCAGACCCTACCAGGGAATGATCTGTCCCTCAGCAGTATCAGAAGCTGCTCCTGCAGTTGCGCCTTTCCCCTTTGTTTGCTCTGGGAAACCTCTTTCCCCCTTGGCTGCTAGCAGGGAACTGCTGTCCTGGCCTCAGCCCTGGAGTTTATCTATGAGCCAGGCCCTGCCCCTTCCAGTCAGCTGATTGCTGGCAGGTTTGGCCACTAGTTTGTTCTGGCTGCCCTGGTAACCAGCAGCTGGGGCTTCCAACTCACTGCTGGGGCTCTTCCCCTGGCAGTTTCAGCTCTTTAAAGGAGCAGGGCACCCTAGTGCCCTGTGACACCAATCAAAGAAATTGTGCAAAAACAGGCCCAAGTGAATATTGCATGTTGTTTGACAGCTCTTTGTACACTGCAGCTGTTTGTACGTGTCACGGAGCTTATCCTGTTCACCATGAAGTCAAATCAATGGCAATTCAAGTCCAGAGAAAGTACAGCTCTAGAAGTAACCCAGTTTTAAATATATAGACATCTGAAACCTGCTAAAATCAGTAATATAGTTAAAACAAGGATAAACTGTGGGCTACAGTAGATGGAAGCAACATTGGATGGTACATGAACATCCTTTTAATAGAACTCTGTACGTAGGATTGCATTAAAATTGGTTTTCTGTAGTAACAGTCAACAAAGTTTTACAGCTGTATTACTAAGACATTGGTATACTTCTCCCACGAAAGGGTTACATGAATTTTCAGAAGTTGCTAGACAATAGTACCTGCACTTATGGGAACTAAGGGGAGATTTTTTCCTTCTCCTGATAAAATGGTGTTCTTAATATAATATTCTTGCTAAAGCTTTTGTGGGTGGTGCTTTATAGAAACTGGCCTGTATGGGTTCCAGCTAGTTTAGACAGAATACCCTTCTTGCTTGGGAGAACAAATCCCTTTTAATAAAGCACTTATAAATTTCATATATAAAATTCATCATCAGTCTCTTCAATAACTCTGCTGACAGGAAGCTCCCATCTTGCACATTATACATACAACAGAGAGAGAATCCATTTCACTTCCACCGAGATGCAGGAAAAGGCTCTGTAAACAGAGAACGTATAAAATTTTAAATATGCAGATCCCAGTTCTTGAAGTATGGTTGTACAGTGGCACTGTGGCAATGTCAAACAGGTCCCTGAGTGATCTAGCCAACCACTATGAGATTTCCCTCGAGCACAGACTCTTTCATTACTTTAGAGCCACTAGCCATGACACGAGTCTTATAAATGGCATGAACTGGTCTACTCCATTATTTTGCTTGTCTTCAGTGTTTTTAAAATGCAGAAATGACTCTGCCATGGCCTTGGAGGAGAATATTTTTCTCATTCTCATACAGCCTTGCTGTGAAGGATTCTGATCAAGTTTGAGTCATTGTGCAGGTTTTTCATCTAAAATGTTCTGTGTATAATGGACAATCACAGAATTCTCAAACTATAGTATTTACTGTGGCATAGTTTGTGTTAGGAAAGTGGCAGTGTAATAGTACTGATCCATGCTATCTAAGGAGCTCTAGATCTGACAACCATTTAGTGTTCTGACTAGTAAGATATTTGCCAATGAGCCTTACTTTGTAGGGGTAGAAAAAAGGAATGCTTTGTTTTCTTGGATTCGGAGTTTGTCAAAAAGGTTAGTAATTGTAAAATCTATAAATATCAATATCTGACTCATGGCTATCTACTTTTTTTGTTGTACTACACAAGGCAAAACCAACCTCAGGTGGTAAAAGTAAAGCAGTTCATTTACAAGCATTTCTATCCTGAGTTTGTTTCTTCTTTATGATAGAATTTAAAATCTGTTTTACCTTGCAAATATATATTTACATTCAAATGTTTCTTGATCCAAAGTACAGTGGGCCTTACTGAGCCATTTAGCCACAGCACTGTGTTGGGGTGGTGAAGCTCCACTGACCCCAGAGTCTGAATGGTCTGTTGTAAGGAGTGGCAACAGAAATTAATCTGATATGGATTTCCTCAAGAGTGCAGGAGGGGAGAGTCTCTGCACTCCTCCCTAATGTTACCCGGCTCCCTTCCCCCTCCTTCAGCCCATGCTTCCCCAGGGACTGACAGTCACTATTTTATCTAAATTTCATTTAAAAATTGCTGTTTGTCTAAAACCTGAGCAAAGCCCTTTAACATGAATAATTGTGTAAAACATCTCAGATATGTGAACTAGGGCATGTGAAGCTTGCATCCCTTGTACACACTTCATCCTCAATACCTAAGAGATGCACATAACAGAAAGAGGCATCTGCATGTGTGCTTCTAATTCCAGGACCTCATGGACAGCACATTATACTGGGATCTGGATTCAACACTTGAGCTCTCCCCATTCTTTCTTGGGCCAGGTGAAACAGGGAGATCGGCAGGAAAGTGTATTATGTTTTTGGGGTAGAGTCTGCTCATATGCCTTGGCACTCCATAGCACTTCCTTTCAGAGAAGCTGTGTAAGTGGGATCCAAATGGAACCTACCACTTCTCCTGCCCACAGGACAGTTACTGCATCATGAAGGTTTTCATAGTGGGGTTGAAATAATAAAGGGAGTGAAAATAAAAGGATCAGAGAAGACTTTAAAAAAAAATGTTGCATACAATATTACTGTTCAGCTGTTGTGTGCTGGCACTGTACATAATGAGAGAGGTTGCTAGAGCTATCAGTGTTTCTCATGAAATGAGAAGCTACAGCATCTTACAATAGCTAAAAAATGCTTTGTATATGCTTAGCTTGAATTTTATATTTGCCTGAGGCATTTCTAGCTTGTGAATTGGTCTTGGTCATTTGAACTAATATATTTCTTTTTCCTCTTTCACATTTTGGGCTTGTACATCTGAGGACCAAGAGATTGAGACTTGAGGTTTAATTAAAGAGTTCCCATCAGCTTTCATTCAGTGCATTGTGTGATGTGTAAAGAGGACTGAGAGCACTCAAAAGTCAAATGTCCTTGTCAGTCTAACAGCCCTTCAGGTTGGTATAAGGGCAACCCAGTTTCCTTAGGCAATAGCACCAAAGGAGCAATATGGCTAGTAACACATTCAGCCATCTTTGACTCTTGAGCATGGATGACCACGTATAACTGGGTCAGCTGAATGTAGCCTTCATATGAGTATAGGGTTACGGTCAAAATCCCTGTCTTTGGATCTATAGTGAGATATTTCAATCACTCTGCCACTATACATGAGAGGCAGAAGAACAGGATTGTGTGTGGTGGATTGTTTTAGATTTAAAGAATTTGGATGGAGTTTTTGTTTTACTATTTCATTCTGTTTTTATATATTGTTTTCTCTCTTACTATAAGCTTCCTGAGCCTTTTTTGGGAAAGATGGCATATAAATCAAATTAATACAGGACTGAATCTAATACCAATAAATATACAATTGCCACTTCTTGTATTAGTACTGGCAACAGATATCTTATGGGTTAATTCTGCATAGCTTTAGGAAACAATTAAATTCAATAATTCTTTTTCTGTCCAGTAACTATCACTGTAAATCTTACCTCCTAAATTTGTTGCTAGTTAAGTGCCAAAGTCACTTAACATACATAACTGGTAGTATTTTTGTTCTATGACTAAGTTCCTATTTGTAAACATACAGGGGTATCCTTATGCTGAATATCAAGAACACAAAGGAAATCATGTAGCAATAGTTGAACTGAGGCATCTTGATCAGTCATCATGTGAGAGCCTACCGTCTCTGTTCCAAATTTCCTTATGACTTGCCCAGCAGGATTTACATAACTTTGTTACTAATATTAGAAATAATGAATTGTGGGATTATTTAAAAATATTCTGCCTCTCTGTTTCCAGTTTTACATAAAAAATAATCCCTGATTATCACTGCATGATAGTAAAGGAAAAGAAGTCATTATCATTTATAAAATATACACATTGTTTCATATGAGGCCTGATACAAAGTTCACCCAAGCCAGTTGAGACTCTCCCAATGATTTTAGTGATCTTTGGCTAAGGCTTATAAGGTTATCAGCATACATTTCTCAAGACCCTTCAGTGGAAGTCTGACCCAAGTTTGAACTGTTGATAAAAACAATTGTTTTTCTTAAGGCGTTAACTATGTCTTCCAGATGTATCGTTTATGCTTGGTCAAGTATATTGTAGAATGTATACCTGCTTAACACACATGTTAGTGGAAGCAAGTGGCTAGTTGGATGGATGGATACTAATTACAACGGGTGATATTAAGTATAAAAAAGATAAGATTTGGGATAAATAAACTACATGGTATAGAAATGTATTGTAGGTACTGTGTCATTTTAATATTATTTCATATGCCATGACATACATGGCAAATACATTTATGTAGTTTATAAGAGATGCATGGAAAAATGTTACTTTTTAATACCTTCATGGTTATAAATAACATAGTACGTTAGAAGTTTCCCACCAGAGAAAAGAAACCCAAAAGTTACCTTTCCTAGGTGTTGCTTTGGTTTAGCATGCTAGGAGGTATCTAATAACTAGGAAGCAAAGCCAGGCCACTTTCAGTTTTGTAAGCATTCACAGCCACAGCACAGCCTCCTTTAGTAAAAGTACATCCACAATTAGTCATTTGACTACTTCCTAGGAGTGTTCCCAGATTCCTCCCTAATGCTGGAGTCCTGTACAACAGCAGTCATGACTAGCGCTAAGAGATTGTCCCATTCAGGACATACCTTGCGAGGACCTTTCACCTATCCTCTAATGGCTTATAATTTTGAAGAGAATCAGGTTTAATGGCTTTGCTCTGATGGCTTTCAAGTGCTCAGTGAGCTATAATAGCCCTTAGTTCCTGTAGGTGTTTGTTCCAGTGTTAAGCCAGTCCCAGAGAAAGCTGTTTCCTGCACGGGTTATATTTCTGTACCCTGACCAAGGCAACACTTGATAATGTATCATCTTCCACTTCTAGTTAATTATGTCTATGATATAGCCAACCGGATAGTTTGCGCCCCTTTCCACAGCGAAAAGCAAACACAGACACAGCTATGTTCAAAAAGCATCATCAGGGACCATTCAAAGAACTCTTGACATGTAGTCAGGTGACAGCATGTTGGAAGACAGGGAGCTGAAATGGGGTGAAAGGGTGGGAAAGGCGCATGCTTATTTAATAAGAGCTGGCAACAACCAAAAAGATCATATGGCTGTCTCGTGTTCCTGAGCTTTTTAATAGCAAATAATCAACTTTCTTTTCTCAGTACACTGTTATGGATTAATTTGCCTTGACAGAGAAACTGCAAGAACTTGCATAAGTGGGTGGAACTAGATATGAAGTTTCAATGCAACACCCAAAGTCTCATTATTATGCCTGCTGGGATTCCCTGAGGAAAAACCATATTAAATTACAGCACAATAAGGATGGACAGAATGGAAAGACCTATTCCAAACTTGTTAATGGTGTATGCAAGGGACTGAAATGCCTACATTCAGATCTGTCCTTAAGAATTTGATTTTTCTCTTCTCCTCAGCCAGAAGCAACTTCATATCTGGTTCCTAATTGTAATATACTGAATAAAAGCTAATAGCTTCACAATTGCTAGGTGGTTTTATATGCAAACTCAAAAACATGGTTGCTGCCCAGGAACTTATTATTTAATATCGTAATGAACCCAAGAGTTCTTCTGACTTAGGCTCAACCTATCTTGCAAAGAGCTCACAAGATTTCAGTGGCATTGCATCTAAACCTTAATCCTGAGATTTAACTTAATCCAGATCTGGAGTGAAATACTTCTTCCATTACCGTTGCATGTCTATCACAAGTATGCTGGGAGTTACATTTTCTCCTTACTCTGGCAGTGCAGGAACGTTATTATCACAAACCTATGCTAACCCTAGAACTCATCCCATATTATACCTTTACTAATTGATTTGACTGAGAGGGGTATGAGAACTGCACCAATACTGGCAAGTCCAAAGTTGAACATTTGTCTGTAGATATCTTTTTCTAAATAAACCTTTAAATACCAAAAACCTATTGCTCTCCAAAACCAGATCTCTAATTTCTGTAATTCTGTACCTCCAAAAGTAATTATCTAGGCACTGAAGATACCCAGATTTTCTGTGTATTGAATTGGCTTTCAAAATGTCCTCAAAAGTTCCAGTGTAAAGAAAGCACTTTTTCTTGATCCAATTATGCAAGCACACAATAAATCAGTTATATAATACTTCTCATTTTTATACATTGCCCAGGCTCACAAGAACAAACTCCTTTTGTTTTTACTTTATTTTAAAATCCTCTTACTGCTTTTCATAAAAATGATTTATCTGTAGCATAAAGCCCAACTATGTTCAGGAGTCATTTGCAAGCAAAAAATAAGCCATGCTAAAAGCAAATGGATGTTCCCACTTCCCTTGAACAAAATTAATAACTAGAGTCCTTTGTATCTGAAATGTATAACCTTATGCATAATCTGTGTCCTAAATTGTAGCCTTGACATTTTTCTCTTTTCAGCCTGGTGCTACAGAGGTTATAACCCAAGAATAAATATGTTTAACCAAGCCAGCTTCTTAGCTGCCACGTATTAAATGGCTGCTTAACACTGACCTTACTGTGTCAGAGTTCAGGTCCTTTGCAGAGATGGTACATTCAGACTATGGGAGAGTGGAGTGAAATGCTTCCAACGACCACCGGTTCTTTTTAGAAATGATGGTGCCGCAAAGATGGCAGGCAACAAATCTAACATGGCATCATGACAGTGATTATACATTGCTGGGAAGATAGAGGAAAGCATCAGGAACAATGAGAATCCAAAAGAATGGGATGGAGGGAATTAACAAACAAACCAGCCTTTCATCAGGGTTTTGATGCAAAGCCCAGTGAATGTAGTCCCTAATCTCTCCAAAGCAATAGAGGCCTAAATTGTAATCTTAGAGCTTCACATGAGTGAAAGTGCACAGCTGTACTACCTCAGGAATAGCACAGAGAACAAACTGTGCTGATCCTTCCTTGTATGACTAGCCTCTGACAAAGTAGACTGTTGCCTTCAAAAGCTTATACCTCTCTGAACCAGTTAGTGTCTAAAGTGTTGCCCTGCCCTGCCATTCTGCATGTTTTCAGACTAACTACCTCTCTGTTCTGGGAGAGAAATAAATTGCTTCACTGCATTTTGTAGATCTGTTTCATTCCTCCCTAGGGACTCAGCAAGCTACTTTGGCTGGCAAGCATATGGACAAAATCAGGGCTCATCTCACTATCCACCATTGTTTCCTGTTCCAGTGTATTGGCTTGTTCTCAATGGAGATCAGCCCTTGTTCCCTGCCCTCTGACTCAAATTACAATCCAAACAGGAAGGAGTAGGGAAATAATAAGGGGGCTCATTGACTGCTGGCTAAAAAGAGAGGTTTCTATCTTTCTGTAGGATCTGTTCTTAGAAGTGGATAATGGTCTATTGCCACTATTTAATAGAATTGTTCCCTTAGCTCAAGCTCTAAAAATACGTATCCCTCTGGTTTGTATTGTAACCTGTATTAAATCCTTGGTACAAAGTACTGCCTCATTAGCTAATGAATAGGATTTGTTGCCACAGGATCTGTGTACAGACTCCCACTGTAAAACCAAACCAAACCAAACCAAAACTTTCTTCTGTCCCTCTCAAAGAGAGGTCAGACGCCTCTGTAGAACCATTCCTTCTGATGTCAGGACTACTGGGCGGATGCTCCACATCCCTTCACCCAGGAGAGAAATCTGTCTGTTTCAAGTGATGAGATAGGCAAATGGGACACATTCTCCAAGTCCTCTAACAGCCAGGGGGGAAATTGAGCATAAAAGTAATGCAAACACTGCTTGGCTGAAGTAGACTTGTCCCTTTTGTAGTTTTGTGATAGTAATATTTTTCCAAACCTGCAGGAAATCCTTCAGCAAAAATAGAATAATATTTCTAATGTAAAAGCTTTTCTAAAATATATGAAAGTAAAACCCAATCCAGTAAGATCTTTTCTTAATTCATAAAAAATCAGGATGAGACAAAATCAAAATGTTCTTTGTTTTCTTTACAGGTCACACTGATTCTGTGGTTTCTTCTAGGTATAGATGTATCAAATGTTAAACTTAGCAACAGCAACAACAAAATAATTTAGGAAAAACACTTGTGTAGTATATTCTTCCAGTTACGTTTTTACGAGTTTGCTGATCTTCCACAAACAAAAACACTCTCTTCTAGTACTGATTTGTGGGAGGGATACACACTATAGAAAAGTGAATGAGCTGTTGTATTTGAGAGGTCTAGAATTTAGTCAAAAGGTAATTTTAGCATCTACTTTGTATTTTAGTAAGGGTGATTTCTTTGGGTTTTTTTTTTTTTTTTTTCTAATGGTGAGTTCCATCGTAACGTTCTGGTTCTTGGAAAAGTTGTCTGCCAACTACCACTTTTTCCCCCCAGTGGAATGAAACTGTTGTCTGAGGTTATCACGATAGGAGTGCAGATTCCCTCGGGTTGCAATGCGCCTCATTCCAACTGGGCCTTTGAACTCAGTACAAACAACTTTCAAACAGCAGCACTAAATGTGCAAAGCTGTTAGTCAAATGCAAAGTAATTAATCTCCTATTAAAAGATGAGGAAGCTTTGTGATTTTAACTTCTAATGTATCATTCACTCATGGAGTAATTCAGCAAAATAATTTAAATGTTTGAGAAGAATAAGGGAGGACAGGACAAGAAAGAGAAAAGGAGTTGATGCCTAGATACACTGGTAAAAGAGAAATACAAACGGATAGAAGTACTCAATAAAAATGGAGAGTGACCTGTGAGAGGGAGGACAGGTTTCTTTCCCCCCACCCAAATGCTATGTAATAACATCAATTATGTTTGGGACATGTTTTAACTGCAATGTGACTGGCAGCCCACAAATTTTTTTTTCAGGAGCATTTTTATGATTGCAATATGTATCCAAAATGTATAATTGATTCAAATATTAAGCATTTGATACCCAACTACCTGATTTGAAATTTCAGTAGGTAATTTGTCTAGGGCACAGTCTAACTTTTTACTATTCATTTGTAAATCTTCAGCAATCCCTCACAGTAGGGGATGATTGTCTTCCACAACATACTTGTCTTTAGGTCTAAAGATGGTGGATGAGGCCAATTTGGGATCAAAAGTCTCCGCCACAACTCTGGCATGTGTTTCCAGATTCTTGATTCAGTCCATGACGCACTGTTACTGCTGCTCCCACTTTTCCATCTCCTGTTGTTGTCATATGCTTTCAAAGCACTGAGATCCTTGCATCAGTCTCTTCCTCCATTTGGGGTGGTTCTGGCTGACAGTGGATGTCTTTGTTGCATTTTTTTTCAAGTTGGCCTTGAGGATGATCTTGACGCAGTTTCTCTGCCATCCTCTTGAGCATATGCCTTGACTAAGTTGGGAGAACAAAACTTGCTTTGAGAGTCTGGAGTCAAACATCTGTATAACATGACCAGCCGAGTGAAGTTGATATTGGATGATCATCACCTTGATGCTCATGGTGTTTGCTTGCAAGAGGACACTAATGTTGGTACATCTATCTTCCCACTAGATTTGAAGGATCTTCTGCATGCAGAATTGATAGCACTTCTCCAGTGACTTGAGGTGTCTCTTGCATATTGTCCACGTCTCCACTCCATATAGTAAGGTAAGGATCACAACTGCTTGATAAACCATGAGCTTGGTTTTGGATCTGACATTACAAGGTTCAAATAGTCATTTCCTCAGATGTCTAAAAGCTGCACTTACATATTTCAGGCAATGTGGGATTTCTTCATCTTTGTCAGCCTTCTGCAAAGAGAGAGCTTCCAAGTTATGGGAAATACTCAATGTTCTCCAGAGTCTCATCATGGATCTGGGTTACCAGAGATGACAACTGCTCATTAAGAGCTTGTTTATGGAGGACCTTAGTCTTCTGAACATTAAGCATCAGTCCCATTTTTTTGCATGCCTTGGTAAAGATGTTGATGATTGATTGAAGGGCTGCTTCTGAGTGGGTTTGCACTACAGCATCATCAGTGTACTGGAGCTTGATGATTTGAGGTCAGGGTGGTGTTGGTTTTGGCTCTGACTTGGCTGAGGCTAAACAGTTTACCATCCATTCAGTAGTTTAGCTCCACTCTGACTGGAAGCTTGTCAGTAGTCAGATGTAGCACTGAAGTAAGGAACACTGAAAAGAGTACTGGAGTGATGATGCAGCCTTGCTTAACTCCCATCTTAATCTCAAAGAGATTAGTGATAAATCCGTTACTGAGAACCACTGCTCGTATACCATCATGGAGCAGGCAAAGAATGGTGATGAATTCCAGTGGGCATCCATGCTTCAGAAGGAGCCTCCACAGTATTCTCATTTGACAGTTGAAGGCTTTTGTGAGGCCAAAGACCATGTAGAGAGGTTTATGTTGTTCCTGGAATTTGTTTCTGCAGCTGGTGAGCTCTGAAGATCATGTTGGTTGTGCCTCTTGATTCTCTAAACCCACGCTGAGATTCCAGGAGGAGCTCTTTAGTATGTGGAAAGAGATGGTTCAGGAGGGTTCTCACAATGATCTTTCTTGTGATGGGCAGCAAAGTGATCCCTCTGTAGTTTCCATAGCCTGACTTGCCTTCTTTCCTGAACACTGTCACAACCCTGGCATTCCTGAGGTCATCTGGGATTTCCTCATTCCAAAACCTTAAGATGAGGGCATGGAGCTGTGATGTGAAGTCCTTTTGACTTGCTTGAAGATTTTGGCAGTGATTCCATCAGCTCTCAATGCCTTGTGTTTTCTTCATATGTTTGATGGCTTTCCTCACATCAAGAGTTGGAGGGATTCCAAGATCATCTTTGACTGTGTTGCAGGATGGAACTGAGCACTCCTGTCAACAACAAAGTTTCAATTCACAAAGTCTTCAAGATGGTCCTCCTTCCAATGGCACACATGGTTCATTGGGTGAATCTGATATACTTTATTAGACCAACTTAAATAGTTGGAAAACCAATTATTAAGCAAGCTTTTGGGTTCAAAAACCCTTTGTCAGGCTAAGGAAGATTCAGCAGTTGGTGTGTGCTCTTCTTGCATGGAATGAACAGTAAAGAAGCCAGAGGCTGGGCTGCATACAAGATGGGCAGTCAGTGAAGATGTAGATTGAGGAGTCAATGGGTGAGAGAGGGGCAGGGGGGAAGAGAAGGGGGATGAATACTAGAGAAGTATCTGGGGAGTCTAATGTCAGGCAGGTTATAACATGTCATAAATTCAGTGTCTATATATAGAGGTTGATGAAGTGGAGTTCATAGGCTCGTCTCTGGGAAGTGTTTTGTAAGTTTCCTTTGAGGATCAGGAATCAGATTGGTGAGAGAGTGGTTTTCTTGGGAGAAATGTCCCCCCACAGGTAATTGGGTATTCTTGTCTTCGATAGATTTCCGGTGTGCATTCATTCTGGTGCCCAGTTCTTGTTTGGTGTCTCGTACATATTTTCCTTCAGGGCATTTGGTGCATTGGAATAAGATATACTACATTTCTGGAGGGGCAGCTGTAAGATCCAGCAATGCTGATGGCTCTGTTGTGGAGTGTAGTAACTGTGGGGGTGGTGGAGATGTGTTGGCAGGTTTTGCATCTTTTGTGGCATGGTCTGGATCCATTTGATGTGTTCTGGGCCTGAGGAAGTTTGCTTCTGGTGATGAGGTTAGCGAGGTTCAGTGCTTGTTTGAAGGCTAGGATGGGTGGCTCTGGGAAGATTTCTTTAAGAATAGGGTCTCTTTCTAGTATGGGTTGCAATTGTTTAAGGATTTTCCGTACAGGTTCGAGGGAGGGGTGATATGTCATAACCAGTGGTATGTGATTTGTGGGGGTTTTTCTTTTGTACTGCAGCAATTCTTCACGTGGTATTTGGGTGGCTCTTTCAAATGTGCAATCTATCTCTCTGGAGGAGTGTCCTTGTTGGGTGAAAGCCTTTTTAAGATTTGAGGTGGCAATCCTGGGTGTTCTCTTCAGTGCAAATTCAGTGGTATCTGAGGGCTTGGCTGTATATCATAGCTTTTTTGGTGTGTTTAGGGTGATTGCTGGTTCTGTGCAGATATGTATGTTGGTCTGTGGGTTTCTTGTATAATGTGGTCTGTATTTTATCATTCTGGATACTGATCATCATGTCTAAAAAGGAGATGTTGGTGCTGGAGTATTCTAGAGAAAGGAGGATGGAGGGATGGTGATTGTTGAGTTCCATCAGAAAATCAATCGGAGATTGTAGGTTTTCAGTCCACATGATGAAAATATATCATTGATATATATTAAGCATAACAAGGGTTTGATGGTGCAGTTCTTGACGAAGTCTTCTTCCAGGTGGCTCATAAAAAGATTGGCATATTGTGGGGCCATTTCAGTGCCCATAGCTGTTCCCATCATCTGGAGGAAGTGTTGGCTATTAAAAGTGAAATTGTTTTATGTGAGGATGAAGTGTATAAGGTCAGTAATATCTTTGGGTCTGTATTCTCAGTTGTAACCTTGTTCCTGTAGATACGCAAGGCAGGCTTGGATGCCATCCTGGTGTGGGATGTTGGTATATAGGCTGGTAATATCCAGGGTGGCTAGGAGGGTGTTGCTGGGAAGGTGGTCTATGTTTTTAAGTTTCCATAGAAAGTCTGTAATGTCTTGTACAAAACTTGCTCTGTGGGTGACAAGTGGTTTTAGGATTGATTCAACGAAACCCGATATTTCTTCAGTTAGGGTCCCATTGTTGGATCTGATAGGTCTGCCAGGGTTCCCTTGTTTGTGGATTTTAGGGAGCATGTAAAAAGTCTCCGGGTTAGGTAGTGGAGGGGATCAAGGTTTGTAGTTTTTCTTGTAGTCCTGATGTAAATGATTCAATGGAATTGTTGAGTATCTTGGTGAAAAGGGGAGTAGGATCTTCTTGTAGTTCTTTGTAGTAGGTGGTGTCAGAGTTGTCTGTTGGCTCCCTTTATGTAGTCTTCATGGTTTAGGATGACTATGGCTCCCCCTTTATCTGTTGGTTTATCTTCTGGTTTATCTGCTCCTTCCAATTGGCATTGATGGCTCCCCTTTCCTTGATCAGGTTTCCTTCTTCCTTAGGACTCAAGGGGGTTGGTCTCTGAGTACTCAGACACTCGATGGTTTTGGTGGCATATTGTGGATGTCAGTGAGATGTTGAATCTCCTTATCCTTGTCTTCCCATCATCTGTTCTTCATATTGTGGGTCCTTCTTTGGATCTCTGCCTTGGCTTGTTGGAGATTCAGTTTCTTTTGCTTGGAGTTGATGTCATTCTGCCAACCACAAAAGGCCTTGTCCTTCCGGTTGATCAACTCTTGGATTTCCTGGTCTCTCATCAAACCATTCTCATCAAAGCAAAATATGGGTGGTTTGATATGTTGAAAGACTAAACCAACAGTGGTATTTCATTTAGGACTTTCTCCTCAGGGAATGACCCTATTTTCTGATTATAATAGCAAAGATTTATGGATGTTTCATACATCCAATTAATTTGCACACTTGCCATATGCGGTTCTATTTTCAGGGCTCTAATGGAAAAGATATTGCAAAGCAACTCCATTTGTCACTCCAGATTCACTCATGACCTGGATAAACAAACAATACCTTGAAGGACTGAACCCAGAGTGACACTACCCACCTTTACTATTTCATGTTTGGCTACAATGTCACCAACCCTTTCATTTATTTAAATACGAAATGTAAGCCTATCTAGTGAGCAATTTATAAAAGAACAGCCTGTCAGTCTGCTTTTCCTGGGAGAGGCTGGAACAAGAGCAGTTGTTGCCAACCACAACACAATCAGTAAATTTTTATTCTTCAGCAGCATGAACCTGAATTTCTGTTTTTAAGAGCAGGAACTTGATAGCATCATGTAGATTGGATTGCCACAGAGTTGAGAGGTCTGAAATTTGACTGATATTGACTAGAACAAAATACATGGCTAAATAAGTTAAACACACCTTTGAAAAGAAAATGGATTTCATTTTATGAGGGCTCCAGGGTATTGTTTAGATGAGAAAAAGGAAACCTTGGCAAATCTAAAGAGGCTGCCATACCATAGGTCACCAAATTATTTGCAGCTGAAGCTCCTTTTTAAGGCTGGCTAGTTTAATTCATAAGATTTAAACTGAAATGAAGTTGGAGAGGCAACACTGGGCTAAGGGCAAGTATATACATCTACTACATTTTTGTGCTACATCTTGAGAGCACTGATTCTTCTGTACAAGCGCAGAACTTCTTGGAAGCATCAAATCCATCTAACAGTTTCTTAGGAAAGAGTTTAATAATGAAGATCCAAATTCAACCATTTCATGTAGGAAATTAGAATTATAGAAAATTAGGGTTGGAAGGGACATCAGAAGGTCATCCAGTCCAACACCCTGCTCAAAGGAGGACCATCCCCAAATAAATCATTCCAGCCAGGGCTTTGTCAATCCAAAATTTAAAAAACTCCAAGCATAGAGATTCCACCACCTCTCTAGGTAACCCCTTCCAGTGCTTCACCACCCTCCTAGTGAGAGAATTTTTCCTAATATCTAACTTAAACCTGCTTCGCTGCTTTGTTGCAGCTTCTGTCATCTGTCACCACTGGGCATGTGTAGATGAAATATGGGCCCTAAATTGAAGCGGTGGGTTTTTAAACCCACCGCTTCAATTTAGGGTGAAGTAAACCGCCGTGTCATGCACACACCCCACACTTACCTGCCTTTCTGGTGGTGGGGAGGGGAGGGTGAGCTGCCAGCAGGTGAAGCGGGCCCTTGGCTACAGGGTGGGGCTGGTGCCTCCCTCTGTGGCAGCAGTGCCCCCTGCCTCTGGTGGCACCTGCCCACAGGCACCCGGCTCAGGCAGCCCCAGGGGGCATTACAGCCATGGAGGGAAGCACTGGGCCCCATGCAGCTCAGACAGGCAGGCAGGCTCGGGGGCGGGGAGGGGTGAAGATGAAATCAGGCTTGTCACTTTTCTTGGGAGAAGCCTGCCTTCCTGGGCTGCTGCCAGGCTGCCTACAAGGCTTCCTGCAGAACCATGGAGCTGCATGGAGACCAGTGCTTCACTCCATGGCTGTAGGGGCAGCAAACTAAAACTCCTCAAAGGTTTATTTAAGGTGCATTATGCTGCCAAATTTCCTACAGCAGCTGGAATTCATGCACAATATGCCACTGATGTGTGCAAACACCAACACCATTAAAGTGGTGCAAAAGCATTTAGCCCATTTTAAAGTCTTGTGCACACATGCCCACCGAGAACAGTTTAGCTCCATCCTCTTTGGGACTACCCTTCAGGTAGTTAAAGGCTGCTATTAAATCCCACTTCAGTCTTCTCTTCTGTGATTTTAAATAAATCCAGTTCCTTCAGCCTCTCTGTGTAAGCCATGTGACCCAGCCCCCTAAGCACTTTCATTGCTCACCGCTGGACTCTCTCCAAACTGTCCATATCCTTTCTATAGTGAGGGGCCCAACACTGGACACAATACTCCAGATGTGGCTCACCAGTGCAGAATAGAGGGGAATAATTACTTCCCTCGATCTGCTGGTAAACACTCCTGCTAATGCAGCCTAGTATACTGTTAGCCTTCTTGGCAACAAGGACACACTGCTGACTCATATCCAGCTTATTGTCCACTGTAACCCCCAGGTCCCTTTTCTACACAGCTGCTACTCAGCCAGTCAGCCCCCAGCCTGTGTTGACGCTTGGGATTATTCCAGCCTAAGTGCAGGACTTTGCACTTGTCCTTGTTGAACCTCGTGAGATTTTATTTTGGCCCAATCCTTCAATTGTCTAGGTCATTCTAAATCTTAGCCCTACCCTCCAGTGTGTTTACCATACCCCCCCCCCACAAAACTTGGTATCAGCCACAAATTTTCTGAGGGTGCAGTCCATCCCATCTTCCAGACTGCTAATGAAGATATTGAACAAAACCAACTGACCCCTGGGACACTCCATTTGATACCGGCTGCCAAGTGGACATTGAGCCTGACAATCCAGCCAGCTTTTTATCCACTTTACAGTCCATTCATTCAACCCATACTTCCTCAGCTTGCTTGT
This sequence comes from Crocodylus siamensis, assembly GCF_052110815.1. Classification (NCBI taxonomy): domain Eukaryota; kingdom Metazoa; phylum Chordata; order Crocodylia; family Crocodylidae; genus Crocodylus; species Crocodylus siamensis. The sequence continues at coordinate 56,833,391 of NC_143400.1, read as the reverse complement.
AAGAATGCTGTGGGATAACATATCAAAAGCCTTGTTATATTATATTCACTGCTTGCTCCACATCCACAGAGCCATTTATTTCATCATAGAAAGCAATCAGATTGGCCAGGCATTACTTTCCCTTGGTGAATCCATGCTGTTCCTGATCACCACCTTCTCCTCAGAAAACTTAGAAATAGATTCCTTGAGGACCCGGTCCATTATTTTTTCAGTGACTGAGGTGAGACTGACTGGTCTGTAGTTCCCTGGATCCCCCTCCTTCCCTTTCTTAAAGATGGGCACTATATTTGCCCTTTTCCAAACATGTAGGACTTCCCCCAACAGCCATGCATTTTCAAGGATAATGGCCAGTTTCTCTGCAGTCACATCAGCCAACTCTCTCACCACCCTTGGATGCACTGGATACAGCCTCATGGACTTGTACATGTACAGCTCTTATAAATAGTCCCTCATCTGTTCTTTCACAACTGAGGGCACTCATCTTCTCCCCAAACTGTGCTGTCCAGTGAAGTAGTCTGGGAGCTGGCCTTGTCTGTAAAGACCAAGGTAAAAAAGGTATTGAGCACTTCAGTCTTTTCCTCATTGTCTGTTGCTAGGTTGGCTCTACCATTCAGTAAACAACCCATACTTTCCTTGACCATCCTCCTGTTGCTAACATATTTACAGAAACTCTTCTTGTTACCCTTCACCTCTGTTGCTAGCTGCAACTTGTTGTGCTTTGGCTTTCCAGACTTGCCTTTGACCTTCCTGCATGCCTGAGCAATATTCTTATATTCCTCCCAAGTTGTTCGTGCAAGCTTACATTTCTTGTAAGCTTCATTTTGGTGTTGAAGCTCAATGAAGAGTTCTCTGCTAAGCCAAGCTGGTCATTTGCTACATTTATTATTCTTCCTGCACAGGGGGATGGTTTGTTCCTGTGCCCTCAAAAAGGTTTCTTTAAAATACAACCAGCTCTCCTGGACTCCTTTCTGCATCGGACTGGCCTCCCAGGGAATCCTGTCCATCAGTGCCCTGAGGGAGTCAAAGTCTGTTTTTCTGAAGTCCATGGTCCGTACTCTGCTGCTCTCCTCTCATTCATTTATCTTGATCCTGAACTCAGTCATCTTGTGGTCACTGCTGCCCAACTTGCCATTCACCTTCACACCCTCCACCAATTCTTCGGTTTGAGTAATAAGTCAAGGACATTGTTGTCCTTAGTTGGTTTCTCCAGCACGTACACCAGGAAATTGTCTCCAACGCTCTCCAAAAACTTCCTGGATTGCCTGCGCACTGCTATATTGCCCTCCTAACAGATGTCAGGGTGATTGAAGTCCTCCATAAGAACCAGGGCCTGTGATCAGGAAACATCTGCTAGTTGTTTTAACAAAACCTCATCCACCTTATCCTCCTGGTCACGTGGTCTATGGCCATGGGCAACTGGTGCCTCCAGAGTCCGGGAGGGGACACCAGCAGCCGACTGCTGACTGGGTGGAGGGGCGTCTCACAGCAACCGAACATAGCACTGGCAGCAGAACCGGAAGTGCCACTGGCAAACTGGAAGTGCTGCTTCACTCGGTGCCCCCACTCCCCAGCCGGTGAAGGCCAAATCTCGGGGGGGGGGGGCACATGACCCCTCCCATATGTCGCCTATGTCTATAGCACACAGCCACCACATCACCCTTGTTGATCTCCCCTCTAACTCAGAGGCTTTCAACAATCATCCAGCTTTTACATACAGTACACCTCCTTCTCCTCTTCTCCCCTGCCTTTCCTTCCCAAACAGTTTGTACCCATCCATGACAGTGCTCCTGTGACAGTGAGCTATCCCATGAAGTCTCTGTTATTCCAATCACATAGTTCCTTGACTGTGCAGTTCTTCCTGGTTGTCTCCCAGGCTCTATGTATTTGTGTAGACACCTGAGGTGACTGAGGATTGTATTTGTGTAGACACCTGAGGATTGTCCTACTTTCTCAGGAATGAGGCCTCCTCTGCTGCCTCTTCCTCCAGGTCTCTTCTGCTTCCTCCAGGTCTCTGGCAACCCTACTTACCTCAGGGCTTTGTTCTCCCTCCCCCAGCAAACCTAATTTAAAGCCCTTCTCACTAGGTCAGCAAGCCTGTCTGCAAAGATGCTCCTCTCTCTCTTTATTAGGTGGGTCTTCTCTCCCTACAAGCCTTCTTCTTGGAACAACATCATGATCTAAGAAGCCAAATCCCTGCTGGTGACACCACCTACACAGCTATGCATTAATCTGCAGGATGTGTCCACTACTGCCAGGGCCCTTTCCCTTGGATTATGGAGAACATGATTTGTGCCCCTGTCCCCTTCACCCTTGTACCCAGAGCCCTGTAGTCACTCTTGATTTTGCTCAGGGTCACCCTGGCAGTCTTACTGGTGCCCCCATATATGAACAGCATGAAGTAATAATCAGATGGTCGGATGAGTCTTGATAATACTTCTGTGACTCTTCTAATCCAGGCTTCAGGCTTCAAATGACTGAAGCAGGTCACACATGAAAAACAAAAGTTAACTATGCAACTGTTTTTGTAATGAAAATACTAAAAACCTACAGTAAAATGTCCAGCCAGTCTCTATTTTGCTCCAGACTATAGATTCCTGCCCCCATCCTAGAATCCGCAAATAGATTAATGTATTTTAAAACTGCTGTCTTCTGCATACCCATTTCATAGGATCTAGTTTCAACCTCAACTACCACAACACAGGTTCATAAATCTCATCCTCCCACAAGTCATGTTGCCCTGGCATACAGATGACCAGTGGGGAGAAATTGGTGACAGCCATTGTACTCTGATGTACTCTGATGTCAATCAATTTTGAGATGAAGCTTTTACTGAATGGACCTTCAAAAGAACCTTTGTGCATGCTGGGGGAGATGTGGCAGGACATTTTGGCCTACAAAACTCTTCAGGTGATGGCCATCCTTACTAGGAAGAGAAAGATATTCCTTGCTATAGCAGTTTCTTTTCTGGGACTGATCAGATGTGAGCCCAATTAGTGGTACTCATAGAGCAGATCCAGGTCTGGAAAAAAATAAATATCAATACCATGAATTCCTCCTAAAACTACAGTAGCAGCTTTTCTTATATGTAGCTCAGGCTGACTGCCATCTTCCTTTCCAGATAGTGTTTAGTTTAAAAGTTTCTTGATGATAACAATCCCCATGTCTTATCACCCTGCCTCTGACATTTTTTAACAACATTACTGAGAATATTTCTAGATTTCCTTGATGCCTGTCCATCAGATTTTCAGTTTGTGATGAGATGTAATGATCTTGCTGGTTGTTTCCCTTCTCCTGATGATGGACAAAATATAGCTGGGCATGCTGATTACTCTAGATCAGCCACATTGTTGCAAGAGGAGTTAGACTTAGTAGCTAAGATTGTAAAATGAGGTTTTTACAGTGCTAGCATTAGCTTGATGTCTCCCTTTTTCTCTCTCTCACTGAATCTCAATGACGAAGTGTTTGATCACTATTCAAATTCATATGACAGTGAACTGGCCAAAACCCAGTTCAGGTAAGTTGGGAGTAATGCTGTTTATACTCAGGCAAGTTCTAATGAGCATGGGAGGGATGTTCCCTTGTCCATTTGATAGTTAATCTAAAGCACCTTTTTATCCCATTTAACATGCAGACTGCAAACATTTCTGATCTGGCCCCTGCCATCTTTATGCATTTACTGCGATTAAAGATCGAATACTCTGTTGCAGGGGTAGCCAAACTGTGGCACAGGTGCTACCAGGGATACAAATAGCCACTGTGTTTTGCATGCAGCAGATCAAAGAGCACAGTGGCAGGTAGGGCAGAAAGCAGAAATGCAGATTTGACAGGGAGCACAGGGAGGGAGCAGAGAGCTGAGCAATTGGGCTGAAGGGGATCAGAGTGGCATTCAGGGAGGGTGTAGGGTTAATCTGTAGCACATCTGCCAAAAATGTTGGCCCCTCACTGCTCTGTTGCACTGTGCACGGGGCTAGCACTGAAGACCTTGGATGAGGGTCTGTCTTCACAGAAGAGGAACTCTGCTGTCTCACTGGAATTAGCCACTAGCATCACATTACACTATTGCTATTGATATGCTCTTTCTGTTTATTATTGCAGGGGAACATAGGTCCTGCTACCAAAGGTGCTTACCTCTACAATTCACTTTTCCCACAAAGCTGGAGTAGTTAATTGACCTTTGGATTATGCTTTAAAGCTCCTTTTTGCTCAGGCATTTGACTGACAAGATGAAAGAAGCAATGAAACATTCTGTGTGGGGTGTTTTATAGATCTAGTTTGTCAGTTAGCAGCATTATTATTGTTATTTTCAGTCATTTCTAGTCATATGTCTAGCAATGTTTTGAAGGGTCCATTAGTATTTCTGTTGTTATTCCTAGTCCTTCAACTTTTACAAAAACAGATTTCATAAAAAAGTAAGGCTGTTAATTTGCATTTCCTAATGGGCATGTCTACATGTGCTCCTGAATGAGCAGTGGTTATTGCTCAGTAGCAGTAACCACTGCTACTGTGCAGTCCCATCAGTGCATGGGTTGTTTCTGATCCTACTACACAGTAGCTCATTGCTACTGTGCATTACTGTTGGCATTGTGGTTTGTGCCTGCTGATGCTACTTTGCCATAGTGGCAAAGCATCTCATAGACATGCACACTATGTATATAAGACTTCCTTTCCAAAAGAATAAGTGCATGCTGGTACTTTTGTACATGTGTGGGGATCATGCACATCTTTTTCATCACTATCACCATGTTAAGGTGCAGCCTAGAATACAAGGGGAGCTTCAGATGTGCAATTAATTAAATGCCATAAACTCCAGAGCAGTTTGAGCCAGTGTAAAATACTTCTGGGAGTAGCATCTATATGTATTGGCAGCCTGACCTGGTATTGGCAAAAAGGGATGACATGGTAGGGGACGTACAGATCTGGGGGACAGCAACCACCAAATAATAGAATTCATCATAAGGTAAGTTAACCAGGAGGGTGGAAGTGCTAGACTTCAGAAGGCTGACTTCGCAAACTCAGGCACTTAGTTAATGATGCACTGGAGAGCAAGAGATTTGGTGAGATGGGAGTCCAGGAAGGGTGGCTATGCCTTAAGGAAATGATCCTTTGGGCACAGAGGTAGATGATTCCAATGCAAGAGGCTTCCTTGGCTGACCAGAGAAATCCAGAGCAGCCTAAGGGCAAAAAGTGGGGCATATAAGCAGTGGAAACAGGGAGCGATTACTAAAGAGGAGTATGCCTCGTCAGCTCGCAGTTGCAGGGAGGCAGTTAAAAAGGCCAAAGCTACCATGGAGCTTAGGATGGCATTCCAAGTTAAGGATAACAAAAAAATTGTTTTTCAGCTATATAGGGAGTAAAAGGAAGGACCACTCCTGAATGGGCAAAAGCAATTGGTGACAGACAAGGAGGACAAGGCTGAACTACTCAATGAGTTCTTTGCCTCAGTCTTCCTAAAGGAGGGGCAAGAGAAGTCTCACGATGGGATTGTAGAAAGGCAGCAGCTGGGGGCCAAACTACCAAGCGTTGACCCTGAGATGTTGCAGAGTCATTTGGAAGGACTGGATATCTTTAAGTCGCCAGGCCCAGATGAGCTCCGTCCAAGGGTACTGAAGGCAGTGGCTGATGTCATTGCACAGCCACTGGCAAGAATATTTGAGCACTTGTGGTGCATGGGCCAGGTCCCGGAGGACTGGAAAAGGGCCAATGTGGTCCCTATTTTCAAGAAGGGGAGAAAGGAGGATCCAGGCAACTATAGGCCGGTCAGTCTCGTCTCCATCCTTGGCAAAGTATTTGAAAAGATTATTAAAGCTCATATATGTGAGAGCCCAGCAGGAAAAATTATGCTGAGGGGAAACCAGCATGGGTTTGCAGCAGGTAGATCATGCCTGACTAATCTAGTCTCCTTTCATGACCAGCTTACAAAACACCTGGACGCAGGAGTAGGGGTAGATATTGTTTACTTAGACTTCAGGAAGGCCTTTGATACGGTATCCCACCCCATACTGGTGAACAAGTTTAGAGGCTGTGACTTGGATAATTACACAGTCCAGTGGGTGGCAAATTGGCTAGAGGGTTGTACCCAGAGAGTGGTAGTGGATGGGTCAGTATTGACCTGGAAGGGAGTGGGGTCCCGCAGGGCTCGTTCTTTGAACCAATACTCTTCAATGTCTTCATCGGTGACTTGGACGAGGGAGTGAAGTGTACTCTGTCCGAGTTTGTGGATGATACAAAACTGTGGGGAGAAATGGACACCAGAGGGCAGGGAACCAACTACAGGCAGACCTGGACAGGTTGGACAAATGGGCAGAAAACAATAGAATACAATTTAACAAGGAGAAATGCAAAGTGCTGCACCTAGGAAGGAAAAGTATCCAGCACACCTACTGCCTAGGAAGTGATATGCTCAGTAGCATGGAAGCAGAAAGCAATCTTGGAGTCCTAGTGGACTCCAAGATGAACATGAGTTGTCAGTGTGACAAAGTCATCAGAAAAGCTAACTGCACTTTATCATGCATCAGCAGATGCATGACAAACAGAACCAAGGAGGTGATACTTCCCCTCTTTCGGGTGCTGGTCAGGCCACAGTTGGAATACTGCATGCAGCTTTGGGTGCTCTCCCTTACCCTGGGGGTCTTCAAGAGGATGTTAGATGAGCATCTGGCTGGGGTCATCTGAGCCCAGCACTCTTTCCTGTCTATGCAGGGGGTCAGACTCGATGATTTATGGAGGTCCCTTCCAACTCTAACATCTATGAATCTATGTGCACTCAGGACAGCATCAATTTCAGCTGGGGTGGAGCAATTTACACAAGGATCTAGGGCCCTTGGGGGGGGGAGGTCAGCCTCAGGCTCTGGGTGGCAGTGTTAGGTGGTACAGAGGCTGGCTGGGGCATGAGGGTGCTTAGAGTGTGGAGCTATGTGGCTAAGCAACAGGCAGAAATCTGGACCACTTCTGGCTGGGCTGACCAGGTGCAATTTACACCCTGGTCAGCATCTACATGTGTATTTAACAGCAGTTAATTACCCTGCTGTAAGACAGTACTGTTCCCAATAGTACTATCTTACAGCAGCATTACTTTACTGTGGCCTAATAGCGTCACATGTGTAGATGGTGATGCTTTACTCCACAGTTAACTAGTCTACTCCGCAGTTAAATGCACATGTAGACATGGCCAAGGTGATGTAATTTGCTGCTAGTTTAGGGTAACACTGAAACAAGGAGGGAACTGGGTGTTAAAACTGTTTTTACTTTGAATTCTTTCTAAGATAGCATAGCTACATGCCAACCCAGTGATAGGGTTTGGGAAAATGGGAACCATATTTAAGGTAGAACTATATCACCAAATTCCAAAGACAGAAGCCTTGTCTGATATCTTGCCAAGAGAGTTTAACTATTGTCCTACTAGTGAATCATCAAATCTTATTCCAATAGTGAACCTAGCTAATTCTGCAATACAACACCAAGGAGGGGGAATAAATCTTTTACATTCATTTGTCCCTTTTCAGATGGTGAAATAGTACCTGAACTATTTGGACAGGGAAAAAAAGGACACAATGATCTGATGTCCCTCTATCTCTTCTTCCATCTTGATCCTGGCTCATTAAATGCCAGACCACATTGACAGAATCATAGAAAATTCCTAGTAAGTTAGGGTTGGAAGGGGCTGTAGGAGGTCATCTAGTCTAACCCCCTACTAAAAGCAGGACTATTCCTTTTATCTTAGTACATCTCTTCATTCTCTTGTAATTTTTTTTTAATATGATCACTGTAATTTAGAGTTCCCTGGTTTTAATAACTTTCTTTCTCCCTATTACTAATATCTATCTTAGATGAATTTTAACTGCCCAGGGGCTCCTTTCATTGCAGTATCTCAAGAAAAGTTACATAATTTCTCACAGATTGACAGGGCTTAATTTTCAGAGAAGCCAGGTCACCACAGCTCCCTTTCATTTCAGCTGGGTGTCCTTAAGGGTATCCTTGAATTCAGACTCATAGTGAATGTAAGATTGGGGAAAAGGAGGAGGAAGAAAGCTTTCAGGCAAATGCATGACTTTATGAAGGAGAAATAAAAAATGAATCGTATGCAGACAATTCAATTTGCATGAGTCTCATTTTGAAACTTGTCTGGATACTTATGCAATGTATTTATGTCCACAATAGTTTTTATTTATAATTTTAAAAGACACTATTAAATTATTCTAGAATGTTATAGCAGTGAAAGATAAATCAAGTAGATTGCAAATGTTTTCAGTTGTACTTTTTTCCAGAAGCACACTAAATTTCCTGAATTTCTCTCTCTGATCAAGATGTTCTATGCTTTATCCCAATCCAAACATTAATTGTTGGACACTTTGAAGGATAGCAGTCAACTATAGCTAGACTCTGATTGGCAGTTGGGTAGGGGTAGGCAGGAGGTCTGGTGGTATTTGTGGGTAACAACAAAAAAACCCAAACAAATGTGTGACTGAACTTCGAGAGTCTGAATCTCCACCGCATCATTCCAGATGATAAAACAGGGTGGTTATCAAATTGGATCTTCCTGGAGGAGTTGTATTCTGCTTAAGTTCATGTAAAAGTGAGCAGAGTTGAAAGATGAAGCTGAAACCGTGTAGAAAGTCTAAGCATCTGTTAAGTTCATTTATGCAATCCACAATGGAAACCATTCTCTTTTAAACATCACATAGACATAGAGGGCCTTAATCCCAGGTTGTCCTGAAATATCTGGGAATATATGAACTTGCCCCTCTTGTTTGCTGTCTTGACCATTGCCCTTAGAAGGGGTTAGCTGGTGCCTCCAGGTTATGAGAAAAAGTTGGCTTCTGAATAATTAAGGCCACTGCAATGAGTTGAGAAGCTAATTGGTGACTGTTCCACCTCTCTTGCCAGTTGCCCTTCTGTGCTACAGAAAGGGAGGGTAACACAGAGGTACTTTATTCCTCACTTTTCAAGTCCTGCCTCCTCAGCAGAGTAACAGCCCCAGTCCCAAATACACCAACCACTTTAGTGTTGCAGTCCTGCCTGCTCCTACTCCGGGCAATCCATGTCATGCTCCTACCTGTACCCACCCCACACCTGCTGACAGCACTGCCCCAGCCCTAATCTAGGTTGGCATGCATGGCTTCCCAGCAGAGATGCCTTCCACCCACTTGGCTGCCCACAGGTGGCTGGTCATTGTGATGAGCAGCTGAAAGGGTGGAAGGTGGCTGGGAGCCAGAGCTCGAGCCCTGTGTGCTGGGGCAGAAACTGCCTTCCACCTTGGAAGGAAGTTGAGGGTGGACTCCACTGCTCAGGTGAGTTCTGCTGCACATGTTCCCTGATCAAACTGCAAAACACTGTATGCCTGAATCTTTTCTCATAATCCCCACTGTTGTGACACTCTGGGCCTTTGTTTTGCAAATATTATTAATAATTAAAAAGCAAAGAGGAATGAGGAAAATTGGGGAGTATATAAGCGAACTTTAATTTCTCCCAAAGTTTGCTACGAGATATAAGAGCTGATAAGGAGCATCTGATATCTCACAGTTGTATTATAAACTCCAAACCTTATATTTTTCTAAACATTATATATTCCAGCCCCCTTTATTTATTTTGTGTAACTTTCTTCCCCCTAACGTATTTGGATGTTAATGTTACAGAACAAACTTTGTAAAGTTCAGAACCAACTTTTAACTTACCTTTTGAAAGGTATATTGAAATCAGTTCAGACAGGTCATTATTAGAAATTCCATAGAACAGCTACTACTTTTAGGTCCTGACGTAGGTTAATAATCATTAGTTGAAATTATACCCTAGTCTGACAGGTTAGTTAAGAATGAAATATAAAAAGTGAGGAGCATAATAAAACATTTCTGCCCTAGGTTACAACGCTGTGTAGTTGACATTCCTAAAATAGACTCTTTAGGCTAGTAGCCCATCAGAAATGTTTTTTTTCACTGCAACAAACTACTAGTTTAGTCTATGAATACAACCACCAAACTTTGTTTGTAACTATCTTGGTAAAGATTAGATTAGACATCTATTTTATGGAGTCATCAGATACTTTATAATAAATCAAGCTCTCCTAGGAAAAATATTCTTTAACCCAAATGTATCATTTTAGCTTAAGATAACTTCCAGTTTTGTTGGTTTAGATCTTGTTCACACTATTACCTTAGCAGCAGAAGAATAAATGACTGATTCCAAGAATATCATCAACACTGAACCTGACATGCTCAGGTTTTCAAAGAACCAGATCGTCGGCTGATGCATCTTGACTTGGTCCTAATGTATTGATATTTTTAAGAGCTGTGTTAGTTGAAATCAGGGCTGTAATCCCTGATTTCAGACATTCAGCCCGCGATGTCTGCGGGTGGTTAGCAATCCCCGCCTGCCACCCCCTCCTACTGCCAACAGTGCTGGTGGTGTCTGCAGGAGTGCCCCACTCTCTGCTGCTGTGCTCCCACTGCCACCACTTCGCTCCTACCACCGCTAGCGCAGTCATGCCCCCCCCTTCCCCAGGGGCATGTGCCGTTCATGTCAGAGATTGATGTGCACAAGAAAATAAGTCCCTTGATATAATATTGCCAGTCACAGTAATGAAATATTTCATGTGGTTAGTAACAAGAAGTCCCTTTCATATGAGTCAGAGTTAACCAAAAAATGCTGCTTCTTTCCAGACTTAAGATCATAGGAAAGTAGGGCTGGAAGGAACCTCATAAAGTCATCTAGTCCAGCCCCCTTTTTAGTGCAGGATCATCCTTGACTAAACCATCCCAGGTATGTGTCTATCTTACCTGCTCTTGAAAACTTCCAGAGATGGAGATTCCACAGCTTTTCTAGGTAGGCTGTGCCCATTTTTTACCAACCTCATAGTCAGAAAGTTCCTTCTAATCTCCAACATAAATTTTCCTTGCTGCAGATTGAGGCCATTGTTTCTCGTCCTGTCCCCTACAGCCACAGGGGAAAGCCCATTTTTATCCTCTCTACCTTCCCCATGTTTGAAGACTGCTATCAAATTCCTACTCAGTCTTCTCTTGTCCAGACTAGATAATACTACTTCTTTTAGCCTTTCCTCAAAAATCTTGCTTCCCAGGTCCCTAATCACTTTGTTGCTCTGCACTGTACTCTTTCCACTCTGCCCATATTCTTCTTGAAGTGCAGGGCCCAAAACTGGAAACAGTGCTGATTACAACAGAAGAATCACTTCCCTTGATTTGCAAGTGACACTCCTGTTAATATAACCCAGCATGCTCTTGGTGTTTTTTTGCAACAATAGCACTGTTGGCTCACATTCAGCTTACTGTCCACCGTAACCCCCAGATCCTTCTACGCAGTACTGCTGCCTAGCCACTCATTCCTCAATCTATTTGTGCATGCAGTTATTCTGTCCCAAGCACAGAACTTTGCACTTGTCCTTACTGAAAGTCTTTTGATTGACTATAGACCATTTCTCCAGCCTATTCAGGTCATTCTGGATCATAGCCCTACACTCTGAACTATCTGCAGCTATGCTCAATGTGGTGAAGTCTGCAAATTTGTAAGCCTGTACCCAATCCCATCATCCAAATCATTTATGAAGATATTAAACAATATCAGACTCAGGACAGACCCCTGGGGAGCCCTGCTTGATACCTCCTCCCATAGGCACCCATTCTGTGAGAGCTCTGGATATCAAGCACCCACTGAAAAAAGTTAGCAGGTGTTCAGTACCCAGAGAGCTATGCTTGCAGATGGGTTTTTTTTAAAAACAAAACAAAACAAGGCACTTTACCAGGAGAAGCAGCATGTGACTTCAATCCAGCTTTGTAACATCTATAAATATGGAGCACTTCAGTGGGGCTTTTTGGCACTTTTCTCTAACAGCTGATTTATAGCCAAAAGTTCCCAAAACCCCCACTAAAGCTCCCAATCTTTACAGATGCTACAGAGCCAGGTAGAAGTAATGTGCTGCACATGCATGAGGCTCAACATGAGAATGCTCTAAGTAAAATGTAAAGTGTGGGGTGGATGGGGGGGGTTGGTTTTTTTACGTCTTCAAGCACCCACTGGAAAAAAACAGACTTGCCACCTATGCCTCCTGCCAACTAGACATTGAGACTTACACTTTTTCTTTTTGACTCCCTTCTTACCTCTAAAGAAAAACAGAACTAGAGCAGAGAAAGATGCAACTTCTTAATAATTTTTATGATGTTGTCCTATCAGAACTCCATCTTCCTTCCCTTGTAACAATGTCTGGAGAGCTGTAAATACAGACGAAATTATATTAAATAGTTACAGTAGCATAACTTGGAGGACATGATGAGGGCTCCAGCCCTGTATGTTGATTCGCAGGGGTGCCAGAATGGCAGCCCTTAGGGCAGGGGCGGGCAATTATTTCAGGTGGAGGGGCACTTACTGAGTTTTGGCAAGCCATCAAGGGCTGCATGACAGGCAGCCAGGGGCAGATAAATATGAATTTTTTAGGGGCCCTGCAGTCTAGATAGACTGGCCTGGTGGGCCACATTTGTCTACCCCTGCTTTAGGGAGCCTGTGCCTGTACTAACAGAGCCTGTATTGGGGAAGCTGCCACTGCAGCAGTAGTCTATGCTGCCACCCCCTCAGCCTGTGCAAGGAGATAAATGTCCCCCATGCTGCCCCAGGCACTAAATTTTACAGTTACCAGCTCTGATCAGTTACTTTTCTGTATATAAAATAAAACTCCAGTGGCAGCTATATATAAACAGACCAGAACTACCCAAGCAATTCTTCTGTTGCCCATCTTTTGCATAAAACCTGACCAAGTATGTTTAGAATGTCAAACTTGTAATCCGGCAATAAGTTATTGTGAACCCTGATACAAGTTTCCTTCCTGTTATCTCTTTGCACAACGTACATAAGTCAGTAAACTAAATTACTATGCTGTGTACACTGAACTGCCTGGCTATATTTAAGAACATTTGAATTCTATTTAGAGATATTTGAAGCACATGCAAGTTACTCAATTCCATATGGGCCTTGATTTGTTAACAGATAATAGATTGCAGCTCATACTCACATGGCAGAGGAAAATTAAGAAGATATCCAGATAAGACTGAGTACTCATTGTTTGGAAAATATAAAGAGCATATTCTAAATAGGGAATTCAAAGGACTCCTCTTCTAATAGAGATTGATGTCAAATCAGAGATGGCTTACCTCACTATAAAGTTTGAAAAACTTTGTCTTCTTGAAATTCAGATCTATAACTGTGGGAAATTATGGGCTCCTATATACATGTGTGGAACCTACTCTGATGTGCTGGAAATCCAGTGTATTGGAGTGGACTTGATTAATCAAGCCTGCTGGAGCACAGAAATTGATACGCTTTGGCAGCTTTCCGCATTACATGTATCAGTGTCCCAGTAGGGAGAGTGAGCTGAAAAAATGGTGTTTTCATAGATGTTAGGGGCAGAAAGGACCTCAATAGATCATCGAGTCCAACCCCCTGCACAGACAGGAAAGTGCTGGGTTCAGATGACCCCAGCCAGATGCCCATCCAATGTCCTCTTGGAGACCCCCATGGTAGGGGAGCGTACCACCTCCCCTGGGAGCTCATTCCAGATCTTGGCCACTCTAACTGTGAAGAAGTTCCTTCTAATGTCCAGTCTAAATCTGCTCTCTGCTAGCTTATGGCCATTATTTCTTGTAAACCCTAGGGGCGCCTTGGTGAGTAGAGTGAAGTGCTTTGAAATAAAATGTGTTTGAGCTTTATTTCAAAGTGCCCTGCTGCCATTTTTTCAGTGTAGGGATGTGCGGGGATGCTGATACACATGATATGTGGGCACATATAGTTGGCACAGCTCACTAATTAAAGCACCCACCACCACATCCCACAGCACATGTAAAATTTCATCCTTCCCTACTAGAAAATAGGGGTGCACCAATAGAGATTTTTTGGGCTGATACCTATGGCCAGTTTTTAAGGACTCATATCGGCTGATACTGATCCAGTTCTGATATGCAGCCAGGCAGCTTGAACAGCAGCACTGGGCTGGTAAGTTTGGTGTAGGGGAATGGGGGAAGGAGCACGGGGGGGAGGCAGATCAAGGCCCCTGCAGTGAGGGAGGGAGTGGGGAAGGGGCAGGCATTGCTTAGCCGGGGCAGAGCAGGGCATGGCATGGGACAGAGCTGGAAGCAGCTCATCTGGGGGGCATGGGGCTCCCACCCTGCATGCACCTGAGAAGGGCATGGGGGAGTGTGCCCCCAGATCTCCATGCAAAGCTGGGCCTGGGCCAGGCTGTACTTGGGGCAGGCAGTGGCAGTGCTGGAAGGGGGGCTATGGGAGGAGGGAGGCTGCAGCCAACCCAAAATTTGCCAGAACCCCCATAACCCCCCCTCCCAGTGCCACCACCACCCACCCCCAGTGCAGCCCCAGCCCAACACACACACCAGGAAGAGCCTGGTGAAGCCCCCAGCCCACACTGACAGCCCACCCCACGTGCAGATCTGGAGGCACTTGCCTCCCCAGTGTCCTCCCAGGGTGTGTATAGGGTGGAAGCTGCCCCCACACCCTACACCCCTGGAATGAGCCACTTAAGCTTTGTCCTGCACCCTGCTCCGGCTGAGCAGTGTCTGCCACTGCCCCCCCATCACCGCAGGGGGCCTCAGCGTGCTCCTTCCGTTCCCCCACAGCAGATTTACCAGCCAGATGCTGTTGTCACTCCTTGCCACCGGGCTGTGTTCCTGGCCATATACATGCTGTGGCTGTGTGCATGCATGGGGCATTTTATTGGCCACATCAGGCAAAAAAAGCTGATTTCCAGTACTGTCAATTTTCCTAATCTGCTAATCTGATATGGCACTGACGTATCAGTGCACCTCTACTAGAAAATCATCAATTTCCAGTTGAATGAACAAACATTTATTCCACATACAATTCCACTGAGGTCAGTTGAATTATACAATACGTATAAAGATAGTTTCTACTGGGGTTTTTTGTGTTGTTTTGGTTTTGTTCCTGCATGCACATATAGATGTAAATATTAAATTCCAAGTATATTTCCAAATAAGATGGCAGTAGACATTTAAGAGATTGTTGGATCAAATGTACAGTTTATGGGGAAAGAAAAGTGTTGGTCAAGATACTGCTCTGCTCTCTCAAGAGGCACAGAAAAGAACTCTCAGGCCAGGAAATGGAGGGCTATGACAGCTTTTATCCTTTTAAATTATTTACAGGCATAGGAGAATTTCAGCAATGTATGCTGCAGTCCCAGTTCAGCTTCTTATATCAGGGCTTGTAAAGTGTTGTCCAGGTTAGTCTCATAACATTGCCTGCATTATATGACTTGAGAAAATCATGCCTGTGATGTGGTCTGGGTGTTTTCCTACATCTTATAAAGGGGTCTGGGCAGATCTAGAATTTTTACAATGGGAGTGCAGATGGTGCAATGCCTCATCACATATAACAGAACTTGTGTTTTTCCTCCAGTTAAATAAAAATTAGAGCCTTTACTAATGTGCTAGGGGCCTAGGGCTATGTTATTCATTTTAAGATGCAAACAAGAACAGATGCATCTTTACTGAATGTGCATTAATTTGCTATATTATATCATGTATAAAAACCAAAACAAACTGGGTAAAAATAATCAAAGGTTGTTGTTTTGTTAGTCCTATAGAAATATATGTACATCTCTTTCAGAGTCAGAAAGGAAAATCAAGCCTTTCTGAGCATCTTGACGGAGTACCCAGTGCTTCACTGTCCACTAGAGGTGCACTGATACATCGGTCCATATCGTATCAGCACTGATAACAGGAAAACTGACATTTATCAGCAATCTGCTTTTTTTTTGGCTGATGTGGCTGATATATGCCATGTGCATTTGTGCAGCCATAGCATGCACGTGGCCAACTTGGCATGTGGAGAGCAATGTCCAGCTGGTAAGTCTGTTGGGGGGGAGGGGGGACAATGTGGGCAGACTGAGGCCCCTGTAGTGAGGGAGGGAGTGGGGCTGGGGCAGGTGCTGCACAGCAGGGGCGTGGCATGGGATGGACCCACAAGAGGCTAGTCTGGAGGGTGGGTGGGGGGCAAATCCTGCCACTACACACACCCCCAAGGGAGCCAAGGGGGGTATGTGCCCCCCAGATCTGTCCATGGGGTGAGTGCAGGACATGGGGTGGCACTGGGCGGCAGTGGTGCTGAGAGGGGGGGAAATCACAGAGGGGGCTATGGCAAATTCTGGGGTATCCACAGCCCAGCCCATAGTCTCCCCCACCCCAAGCACAGCCCTGGCCCAGCCCCCCTGTTGCCAGGAAGAGCCAAGTGCTGGCCCCGGCCCTATCCTGCAGTGGCAGCCAGGCACTGCTGTCCAAGCTGCCAGGCTGAATATTGGCAATTGGATTGGTATTAGCCAATATGACTTGTTAAAAATTGGTCATTGGTACTGGCCCAAAAAAAGTCTTTATTAGTGCACCCCTAATTTCCACAACTGAGTTGATATTTTTAGCTAGAGTTCAAAACAGTCTGCAAGGCTGTGACATACAAATTACATTACCAAGATCAGGTAACAAACAGCAGAATTGCAAAAGAAAGGATAGTTTGATTAGTTAAACATCAAGGTCATTAAGAAGGAGAGGGTTGTTAACACCTATGGAGTGAAGAGTTTAGAAGGAATCAGACTAATGGGGAAGGAGGACAAGTGATTCCCTTGCTGCTGCCTGAATAGAAATGCTGCTGCCATCACTGTTAGGCAATTAGCAGTAAACTTTGGATGGACAGGAATTAAAGATGGGTGTGACTGTACCACTGTACCCCCTTTCCCCACATCCATCCTTGTAAAAGGGGCAGAGTATGTAAGGTTTTTACCCAAGAAGTATCATGAGTACCGTATTAGACTGTTCCAAATGGTGGTTACTAAATATATTTAATTTCTTTTTAATTGTTTTAGAACTGTTGCCATATTCACATGAATTGTTTCCTTGAATGTATTACATATGTTGTGAATTGGTTTTCTTTGCTCTGTTTGTCTTTCTTATGAAACCAATCAATCATTCTAACATCCCCTGGAAACTTCCTCATGTCTCTAATAATTTTTGCGCAATTATCTCTAGGAGCTGACTAGTTCCAGGGCACTGTTTTAAGTGAAAAGAGAGTGTTTTCAGTGTTGTCAAGATTTCACCCAATAGTAAAATTCCTCTTGGACACACATTAGGGAAGAGATTTAACCTGATATTTATTGTTGAAAAATGTAGAGAAATTAGAGCACAAGACCTGAGAGAACTACATGGTTTTATATAGAAACAGGTTATGATAGCACTACGTTCTATGGGTAGCAAGTTGAACAAAACCTACATATGGCAAGATGCAATACTTTTGGCTGTATAAATTACTCTTCAATGAATGTTTGTTTTATTTTGTTACCTTTTGGCCAAGTTGTTATACTACAGAACTACTGCTTGAAGCTAGAATACTACACGTCCTTATTGTAATCCACAGAACCCAATAAAACATAAATTTGAAATAGGAAACAAAAAAAAATTGACTCATTTTTTAGGATAAACATCTTAATAATTAATGTGCTGTATTTGCAGTAGTAGCTACCCTAATATGTAGTTATTACCCAAGGATTTAATTTTTACTTACCAGTTGTTGCATCTCAAAAGAACATGAAATGGAGTCCCTGGCCTGACTTCCTTCACATGGTTTATCAGTCTCTAAGGACACAATCAAAATAACAGGAACAGTTTCCCTCATCACCCAGAGCACACTAGCCTCACATCTGGGCATCCAAAAAGAAATGCAATAGATGAAGGAACCTCTTTTCCATCTCTTAAAGCAAACAGCCTTACTCCTATAATTTCTTAATTGGTTCGTTAAGAGTAATGAGGCTTACCTTTGTACAGCCTGTTCATGAGGCTCTGGTTGGGTGGCTCCCTGGGGGGGCTGGATGTAGTAGGAGCCGGAAGGGTGTGATCCCCATTGACTTCACTCAGACCTGCCCTGGTGGCTAAGTCCCTCCCACCACAGGCCTGCTTATCTGGGGGCAGGCCGGGGCATGTCTGGGGATCCTGGGTCTCTTGGGAGGTCCCCAGGCTCATGGGGGCGCAACAGGCTTCCACCTGTGCGTCTCAGTCTGAAGCGGGGACCCAAATGTGGCTTCTGCCATTGCTGGGCCTTTTTTTAAACCCTGTGCACGCACAGAAGGGCCGGCTGGTGCCATGCTGCTCACAGGTGGCTAAGGGGGTTCCCTCCCCTCCACTAAAGGGCTAAGGGAGTTCCTTCCCCCACTGATGGAGGGGACAGGTAAGTGCCCCCCTCCTTACCTCACCCATGGCGCAGGCAACCTGGTCGCATGGCTCCTTAGGGGGGCTGGGCCAAGTAGGAGCTGGGGGGGCAGACCCTCTTCGGCTCCACTCAGATCCTCCCTGGTGGCTAAGTTCCTCCCACCATGGGCCCCTGAAATTAGGATGTAAAAATGAGAGCACTGCTAAGAAATATTTAAAATAAGCAAAGGAGGACAATGTAGCCAGCAATTCTGAAATGCGCATTCAAAATATTTGTAGTAAGGCGGTTCTTAGTCTTTCTAAAAACTAGTTGAATTATATTAAGAGCTAAATAAGACAGGAAACATGGCCTTCATTTAGAAATGTTTCTCTAATGTTTTGTTAAGGAGATAAATAGAGACTACCACATTTTAGTAAAGATATTTCTTATTTATGGTTTCATAATTTACTTCCTATTTATGAATAAATACCCCTACAGTTTAGGACCTGGACATGTGGTGCATTTACACTTTCAAAATATACATCAGGGTAATAATTAATGCAAGTTATATGGGATCTGGAGTAGGCAATGATTGATTTAGTCCAGGGACATAAAAGTACTTCCAGTCCACTTCTGCATCCACTGCTGAGTGTGTGGGGCACCCCCCACGTTCCCCTTGGCTTGGCAATCAGCTATGGGGGGACCCAGAGTGCCCTCAGACCCAGGAGGCACCAATTGCTGAGCTAGGGGACAAGGAGAATCTGCCGTGCACTCTGCAGTGGACCTAGAAGTGGACCAGAAGTGCTTCTGGTCCACTTCTGGGTCTGCTTCCGAGTGCATGGGGCACTCCCCTGCACTCTCATGGGGCACTCCCCTGCGACACTCCAGCATCTTAGTGTTCATGATCTGTGCCTGGTAGCTCGAGATATGTAGAAAAACGTTTAAAGCTGAAATACTGATTTGGCTGAAATACTGTTTATGGCTAAACTACTGATTCTCCGAATCAACATTGAATCTTCAGATTCGGATTCAGCTGAATCGAATCAGGACAATGATCTGAATCACTGAATCGACTCACTGTCCCCTGATCTGGGCCAAATCCGAATTGAATATGGCCCATTTCACACACCCCTATTGGGGAGCCTTTGCCAGACCAAGCTGTCCTAAACTCAACAGTATATCTTGGGGAAGCAAATGGGGCCCCAAGGGTGGCTCCCAAGGAGGCCAGGCCACAAGGCTGCTGATACCTGAGTCATCGCTGCTACAGCAGCAGTGACACCAGTAACAGCTGCCTTCACTGCTCAGACAGCAGCAGCAGCTAAAGCTTTCCTTCCCCTCATCCTCGCTCACCCCGTTGTCTACAGTGGTCAGCAAACTGCTACTGCCCCACTCCAGGTGCTGAAGGAACTTGATACATCTCTGCTTTCAGGGGTCTTTCTACATCAAATCAGGTGAAGTTATCCAAGTGTAGGGGTTTGTCATCTCTCTACTACTTATTTACTCTAGTGCAAGGGTCAGTTACCCTGGTGTAAACATGTCACATGTTCAGATCCCTAGGATATAGACAATGCTGAATGTGGAAGGATAGAGGTAATCTACCTCCCTACTTAACCTTCTTTACCACCTGGAAAAAGAAAACAAACTAAGAAAGCAAAAATCAGGAAAGAGTTGGCAAGACCGGTCAGAACTGATATGATGAGCTACATGAGTTTGATGCAGCCCTCACAAGTCAGAGAGTTACAGTGACTATATGTTGGGCCCATTAGAAGCATTTGTAAATTTCCATTTCCCTGATCTGAGCAAAAGTTACTCTTCACCCAAGAGCCTTATTTTTACCTTCACTGCCAAAATTGGTCGTGTGACTGTGAATGCTTCTGTGCTATTTCATAACTCAGGAAAAGGCAAGGAGGCTTCTTGCTCTCAAAAGGGTTTTATTGCAACTGCTAACAGACAGCCAAAGATGGCTGACAACCTCCTGTGGAAGGAAGTTAATCCTGGCTGTGTCTATACAAGATGCTGACTGCACGGTAGCCTGAGACTACAGCACAGTAGCATCATGTGGCAGAAACCATGATGTGCTGCTACTGCACAGTAGTCTCGGACTACCGCACAGTCAGCATTACAAAAAAACCCATTCATCAGCATTACAGCGCAGTCATTTAGTACTTGCAGTAATGACTGTGCAGTCAGTGTCTTATGTAGACATGGCCCCTTACTACTACTGTTTCCATTACTTTGGCTTGTTTCGCATCTATGTAAAATTTGGTTTAGATAACTTGCAGTATTTCTCTTCTTTCCCCTAGGCTTCCAGTTTAAAACATAGAATAACTATCAAAATTCCAGTTTTAGAGAACCTTCCTTTTCTTCCTCTCCCAGACTGCAGGAGACACACACACGGACTCAGGGGGCCCAGGAACATAGGATTGTAAAGGGCTTCCTGGGTCATCAAGTCTATTTGCCCACTATTTCGGGTAACCGCATCATATAATTCCTTTTATAAATTGACGAAGTTTTCTCTTAAAACTAGTTATGTTTTTTGCTGTCACTAATTCCGCTGGATCCCAGAACTGTACTCCTCCGATATCCAGAACATTTCTCATTTTCAGCCTACATTTAATCATGACTACTTAATATTAGGGGTGTGCGAAGTGAGCAGTATTCGATTTGGATTCGGCCCAATTTGGGGGACAGTGATTCGATTCGCTGATTCGGATCAATGTCCCAATTCGATTTGGCCAAATCTGAATCTAAAGAGAATCAGTGATTCAGCCTCAGACACAGCTTTATATGTTTTTCTACGTACCTTAAGGTACTAGGCATGGCTTGTGAATGCTGAGATGGTAGGGCAGATGGAGTGCCCCAGGGAAGTCCCCCATGCACTGACAAGCATGTGGGGTTTCCCCCCTGTGCTTCCCCTGGCTTGGCAATTGGCTTCAGTGGGACCCTGGGCGCCACCTCAGACCCAGGAGGCACCAGTTGCCAAGCCGGGGGGTGGGAGGGTCCCCCGCACGCTCTGTGATGGACCTGGAAATGGACCGTAACTGCTTCTGGTTCACTTCCAGGTCTGCCACCGAGAACGCAGGGGACCCCCCCCTCCGCACTCCTATGGGTCGCTCCATCCACCCTGTCATCTCAGTGTTTATGGCTGCACCTAGTACCTTAAGGTATGTAGAAAAAGGATATAAAGTTGTGTCTATGGCTGAATTGTTGAATCTCTCTGAATCTCTCCCAATCAAACTGGAGAGATTAATGATCGATTCGGATTTGGAGATTCAGCTACTGAATCAGGCCGAATCTCCTCCAAATCGAAGCCACAACTGAAGTTTTGCAAAGCACTACTTAATATTCATTTGTTCTCTGTCAACATTGTCTATAAATAGTTAGTTTCTTCCTGGGTGCTTACTCTCTGCTGTACTTATAGACATAAATCATATCCCATCTCAGCTGTTACCTTCCTAGGCTAAACTATTTATGGTATATCTTCCTCATTCCTCCTCAGAGTTAGGCCCCTGCCTCCCCATTCTTCTCTCTTTTTGTGTGTCTAGCTACTCTTATTTCCCTTGCCACCTCTTCAGTTTCTTTCTCCTCTTCATTCTCCAGTGTAACATACCAATTTATGACCTCTTTCTCCTCCACTATCTGGTCTCTTCTTCTGCCTTTTCTTCATGATCACTTTTCCACGGGTCAGATTCCTTGTCCAGATTCTGTCCTCTTTTTTACCACAAATCTAAAAATTTTGAGTTGTCTGGGCAGCATCTTTTTTCTCCTCCTCCCTCACATCCTTGTTTGCGCTTCTCCAACATTTATAACTGTATCCTAAGTCCTCAAATATTCTCTTGTATGAGATCTATCAGACGGTACTTCACGCATAAAAAATCTTCCATCTCAAGAAATCCAGATACTCAAAGATAATGTACTTCCCATAGCTTCTATCCAGTCACCCTCATTTTTTCTGCAGTCCTTTTGGTCTTCTCTCTGCTGTCTTAGTTACTATCACTGTCCTTTCCTCCTCGTCTTCATCTTAACAAAAACCATATTTCCCTATATACTATTGTCTGATAACATGGTTCCTTAGTTGCTGGCTGCTCAGCTTTTTAAGCTTTTAGTCCTGTCCTTTAGGCTGAGCCTGTCAACCTTGAAAGGCAAGTAGCCTCCCTTAGAACTTCAGCTGTAAGATTTCTGTCCTACCCAAAGCAGACAGCCTCCACACTGGAAAGTACAAAAAGCAACCAAACCACCAACCAGCCAACAAATTCACTTGCCCTCAATTAACAAGGACTTCTTCCTCCCCAAGAACAAGTCCTAAGTAATGTCATTTGTTTACTGCAGTCTGTTTTCTGGTTTCCCTGGTTAGACCTTGCATTCTGTGTCTGACTCTCAATTGGCCTGTCTGATGGCCTAGGGTAGCTTCTGTTTCTCAATAAGTAAAATAAGGAAAAAGTGTTTACCCACCTTTGTACATCAGAGCTGAGATCACACTAGATCTTTAGAGACAGAGTGACATCTGAAATAAATTAAAGCCTTCATTTAGACCTAACCAGTAGTGCTCTATCTATTTCTATGGATGAAAAAAAATTCTCTTCTATCTACAAATCCCCAGTGGTCATTCCTCAAGCTACTAAATTCTGCAGTCTAGGAAAAGCTTTGGAAACCACTGTTGGTCTTATTTCAAAGAACACTGAGTTAATTATTTCCATGATCAATTTAGGTTTACCTATGCAGATATTACAAAATATCTTTTTACCCATACACAAGTACAAGCTTTCATTTGGCTTATTTCTAGTCTTAAATACTTTATATTTGTCTTAAAATGTAATTGTATTCTTATAATGATTTTTAGCTACAATATTTTTTATGTCTTGCTATGAGTACAGATCTGTAGCTAAAATGTCAAACTCCTAGCAACAGAAAATAGTGTTACCAAGATATCTATGTTTATGCGATCATATATTAGGGCTGTGCAAAGCTTCGGTTGCTGATTTGTTTTGGTAGAGATTTGGCCCGATTCAGCGGCTGAATCTCCAAATCCGGACTGAATCAGGAGACCCTCTAATCTCTCCAAATTGAATCGTAACCCTCCGAATCGATTCAGAGAGATTCAATGATTCGGACATAGGCACAGCTTTAAATGTTTTTTCTACATACCTCAAGGTACCAAGCAGCTTGTGAATGCTGAGATGGTAGGGCAGATGGAGCATCCCTCGGAAGCGTGGGGGTGTCCCCAGTGTGCTCGGCAGTTGACCTGGAAGTGGAATGAAAACATTAAGTCCCTCCATATAGGTTTGTTCATGTCAGAAAAAGTGATGAAAATCCCTGTTTTTGACAATTCTACCGTGAAACTGAAAACTCTGTAGGAGTTCTTTGCCCCTTACTTAAATGCAGATTACTACATAATGAAACACTAAGGCTGTGGACAAACAATCAAATTAAATTGAGGTAAAGACTGATCAGAGAATAAGTGGCACATGGCAACTAGGTGTGTGCCTGCAGCTACCCAACAGTAAGTGAAAATGAAACCAGGACATCTGTTACAGTTGGCATGGGAGAAACAGGAGAGCCTTTAGGCTAATTCAAGACAAAGTAGGAAGCCATGGGTCTAGGTCTGCATCTAATACTGTGAGTTATCTAATAAGGGAACAGGGGGAAAAGCCAGTCAGTGACTTGAAATGAGAGAACCAGAGAGAGAACAAAGCAGTGAGTCCCTGGCAATGATTCCTACTCTGTAAAGGTATCAGACGTCAGTGGACACCACCTAAAGGAACTGCATGACAAAGCATAAGGTGACCAGAAGTGAGAATTATGACCCACAATTACAGACACTGAGGGGGAGCTGAGGGGAATTCTTCCCTCCCAAACCCCAGATCTGCTTGCCTTGGCTGCCTGAGACTTGCAGCAGCTTCAGGGAGCTCCTCCACAGCTGGTTTTGCCTCAGCTGCTATAAGCCTGAGGCAAAACAAGTTGCAGGGGAGCAGAAGAACTTCCCTCTGCTCCCTGAGAATGCTCCTGAGACTAACAGGAGCTAAGGCAAGCAGCTCTGTGGCTTGGGAGGGGAAGAATGCCCCTCAGCTCCCTGGTCTGGGGTGGGGAACATAAGGTGGGGGCTGCCCAGTGCCCCCATGCTTGGCTGCATGGGCAGGCACCTGGCCAGAAAGACTCCTTCTCCTTCCATCTTGTGGTAGTGGCTGAAGCAATTAACAATTGGGAAGAGAGAGGTGGGCAAATTTCTTTGGCTCCCCAGGACTGCCTGGGCTGGGGAACCCAAGCTGGAGGAAACCTCCTGAGAGGGAGGTTCCCCCAAGGTGGGCCAGGACTTGGATAGGGGGCTTCTTAATCCCCTGTGGGGGGACAGCAGAGGGTGGGGGCATGTGCTAGAGAGACAGTTGGGGATACTTGGCTGGGTTGGCAATGGCCAACAGACTGAGAGATATGCTGTAATGCTCCTTGCCTACTTGTCTCCATCAGTGCAGACCTTCCCCTGCCTTTCCCAACTGAAAACTGAACATCAGTTCAGTTGGTTATCAGTTCAAACTATGCAGCTGAGAGGAAACTGCCTAGATTGTATTGATTCCACCTTGGGCGGACAGTGGGGCAGCACAGCCCGCCACGATGTGCACATGCAGTGACCGCCAGCACAGACCTGATGCTGGAGTTGTAGTGTGGCGCAGCTGTTTGCAGGCTGCTTGCTGCAGCTCTGGAGCCTGGGCTGGCTACAAACAGCTGTGCCAAGCTCCAGAACCCTGTTATCACCTCTGTGCCGGGAGCTGGGGAGAGACCAGGGCTGCGCTGCCTCAGGCCCCTCTCACCGCCCATGCATGCGCTGGTGCGGAGCTGATGCTGGAGCCTGGCACAGCTGTTTGGAGCCTCCTGGCTCTGAGGAGCTGCTGCCAACCGGGAGCCTGGGCTGCCTGGGACACTGCAAACCCTGCTGGGAGCAGCCCGGGCTGGGGCTGGCTGTGGCATGCCAAGCAAAATGACTTTGCGTGCCATGCTTGGCATGTGTTCCAGGGGTTGCTGACCTCTGGCCTATACCCTGGTGGTATAGATGGTTTTGTTACCCAGGATCTGGAGGAGGTACAAATTCTGCAGTTATAATACAGACAACATAAGAGCTACCTAATACTCAGATTGGAGTTAAGTTCTTGACTACTTTACCAACAAATTGTGGGGATAGAAGTCTTAAAGAACCTCATAGCTATAACTGATGTGTATTTTCACCTTACAGTTATGGTATACTATAGTACAGTCAACCTTTTTTGGTAAGCATTCTACAAATTAAGCCCCACACTAAATAAATGCACAGTAACCACTACATAGTAGCATCTCATGTTTCCTAAGTACCACTCCAATCTCCTTCCCCAGCCCAATTCACTGCTCTTTCTAACCCCTGCTGCCCTATCTTCTGTTCTACTTTCTGCTCCCTGCTCCACCTGCCACTGTACTGCCTGCTCCCTCCCTGTTCTTCCATATGCTATACACAGAGGCTTCCTGTACCACTTATGGCATGTATGTTGCAGGTTGGCTACCCCTGGTATACAATAACTATCAAATTCATAACATACTAATTTCAAACTCATTGGACACATTGGTCATGTTATTCAAACTGGAATAACTGTCATGGAGTTAACTCTGAAAGTGGGTGGAAATTTGGGTGTGGCTGCTCAAATATTACATTCAGGCTACTGACAGACATGAAAAAAAGCAAAACCAGCATTTTACCAGAAGAGGAAGTGTGTTTGATTTGGCTCCTCAGTGTCTGTGTAGATCAGGTAGAATCAGCTATTGGATAAAAGTGCCAAAAAGACCTGCTGCAGGGCACAATCTATACAGATGTTGGGTGAGCTGGGTCAAACTAACACTAACACTATGAAACTATGAAACTATGATGCCTCTTCTGGGCATGGGGGGACATCAAGCTTAAAGTAAAGCACTGTTTTTTTGTGTTTTTTTCATGTCCATAAGCAGCCATAATGGAGAAAGTACTGGGAAAAATAATCCTGGGCCCATGACGTAGTTGCCATGTAATACTGTTCTGGCATTTACTGGGCATATCTACATGAGATGCTAACTGTGCAGTAGCCAAATAATATGTGCAGTAGTGCATCACAGCACAAGCAGTCCTAATATGCTACTATGCTACTGCATAGTATTATTAGGCTACTGTGCAATAGGGCTGTGTAAAGCTTTGGGTGCTGATTTGATTCAGAGGAGATTCGGAGGCCAAATCTCCAAATCTGAATTGAATCAGGAAACCAATAAAAAGGTCCAAATCAATTCAAAGATTTGGGCAGTCCCAGCTCGCAGCCACAGGGAGCAGGACCTGGACTCCATGCCAGTAAGTGGGGGGGGGGCTGGAGGAGTGTGGAGGGGACCATGTGGGGACCCCGCCCCATCCCCTGCCTGCTCCTTCAGCCCCCCGAGTGCCCTCCAACCCCCACCTGATCTCCCAGCCCCCCCACCCACCCCATTGTCCCAGAGAAATTTTATGAGTGCTGGCAACATGAGTTAAGTCTGATCATGCACAGATAACACTGGCTCATGGAAATTTCCACAGTATGCCCAGCACGTGCCCCCTGGGTGACCTCAGGAGCTGTCAATCAACCCTGAGCTACTTTTCAGTCTTGCGCGTGCCCAGTTACCACACAGAGCTCAAACTTACACATGCTCAGTTCCCTAAGAGCATGACGTCATCATTCCAGAAAAGTCTAATGGCTAAGCAGCCTGATTGGCCAAGGGGCTGCTTTATTAGTGTGTGAGCCCCCACCTTGGTGTGGGTTGTGTGGGCATCGTTGGTGAGAGAGTGGTGAGAGACCGTGCGCTACCTGTAGCAGAGGCTGCTTTCAGCAGGGACTGCGAGGAAGAGAGCATATTGGGATTCAATCCCCGGTTCTCTTCACAACTTCACGCAACAATTCATACCCTTGATTTAGTTTCTCCTCGTATTGATTCTCCTGATTACTGGACTGTTTTGGCTTTGACCTTGACCTCGATTTTGATTACGTCTCTGCAGCTTCGATACTGATTCCGGCTTTCACTTACCTGGCTTTTTAACTGACCTCGGCATCCATCATCGACTACAACTCGGCTCATCCCTACTCACCCCAATTGTATCTCCGCTGCATCACATCCCGGCTCTCGACCTTGGCTTTCTCTTCGACCACCCATTGTCCATTGGACTGGCATCACAACCACTTCGCTCTTCCCGACGCATTACAGTTTTGTTTGTGTTATTCTTTCGACCCTTTATGAGCTGTTGACCAGCCCTGAGACTAACCAACAGGCAGCTGCACCTAGCTCCGGCTAGAAAGCAGGGCTTGTTGTGGAACCTTATGGGCCAACAGACCCCTTTGTTCTTGTTCGTTCTGTTTTGCAACTTTAAACTGTAACTGAAGTGAACAGTTGTGAAGTACATCACAACCTACGCCGTCAAAAGCGTAAGTCAAATAAATCTCCGTCTGTTTTGAAACCACTACATTTTCGTGCCTCAAAACTCCATGCCAAAAAATCCAGCCTGTTTCGTGTCCAATCCACCACCCGGCCGCCCAACTGTGACACCGTGAGCTTGGTTTACCAACTCCAGGACACCCGCCATGGCTGTCCTGCTCAGTCCCAGCTCCTGCTTCTTTAAAATAAAGAAAAAAGCCCTGCACACACCAGCTGCTGCAGCAGCCATTGGGGTTTCTGGGGGCTCGTAGAAGAGCCCTGCATGCACCATGGAGTATAGTGGGGAACGCGTCCCTACCTGGCAGGAGCTGGTGAGTGCAGGGCTTTTTTTTTTTTAAACTAAAGAGCTGATGCTGTGGCTGGGTGGGGCAGCCATTGGGGGGCAGGGATAGTGGGTGGGGGTTTGGGACTTGTGGCAGAGCCTCCCATGCCCCACGGGGCAGTGGGGTGCAGCAGGGATTACCCCTCCGCCTGGCAGCAGCCACTGAGTGGGGGCTTTTTTTTTATTTTTAAAGAGCCAGGGCGCTAGGGCTGGGAGAGTGGGTGGGGGATAGAGGCTTGTGGTAGAGCCCCCCGTGCAGTGCAGGGCAGTGAAGTGCAGCAGGGATTGCGCCCCCTGCCTGGCAGCAGCTGATGTGCTGGGCTTTTTTTTTGTTTTAAAGAGCTGGGAGGCTGGGGCCAGGAAGGGCAGCCACCGACAGGTCTGGGAGAGCAGGAGGGGGATGGGGCATATTTCAATTCGGAAATTTGGCGGATTCAGCAGCAGCTAAATTTCCTAATCAGATTTGGCCGAATTGGTTCCGGACAGTGAATCACTGAATCAAATCACTGTCCCCCAAATCAGCCAAATTCAAACCTGAAGCAAATACTAGCCTCTTCGCACAGGCCTACTGTGCAACTGCATCACTAAAAAGTTGTTTGCTGGCAGTACTGCACAGTTACTCCAGTTACTGCACATTTATTTAGTACTTGATTATATAAATACTAAATAAATGCACAGTAACCACTACATAGTAGCATCTCATGTAGGAGTGCCCACATAAACTAAAAAATATTACAATTAGGCAAAAATGTGGGTATATGAGCATGCTTAAAGACATTGTGCAATGTGTGAGAGAAATAGTAAATGAATCACTTCCTTCTGCTGTGAAACCCATAAGATGGAATTTAAAGAGAAGAAAACTGTTAATGATCCCCTTATGGAGTGCCTTCCCTGCTCTTGCAGGAAGACAAGCTTTCATTTGCCTAAAGAAAGACTCTAGTGATTTCCAGAGATCAGGCCAAATGCAAGGCAAGAAGGCCTACAGTAATAGGCCTGAATTCTGGTAATATGGGTGCAGCTGTTGAATGAATGTTCTTTTGTAAATTTATTCTCAATACACAAGTCTCCTACCTGTCAAATGCTCTCTTCCCTGTCCAAATCCTCTGTCCCTCAGTCAGTGCAGTATAGGTATACAGAATCAAAAGCCTTCTCCCTCACTCTGAAGAGAATCAAAGGGATATCTACACATAGAATTTAGGGTAAGAAAACCCCACAGTACACAAGCTATCTACATGTTATGGATCGATTTCTTTGTGGATTAAGGAAACCTAGCCCTGAAGAGTTAATATATCAAATAAAAGATAACTGACAATGTTTCAAGTCAGATGAGTTGATTTCTTGGAAATCAAAAATAATTCAAAGAGAGAGAATTAAGTTAGAGACCACAATTTCATGAATAGTTTGCATTCATCCATATTTGCTTAAAGCCATTGCCATATTCTTCCTATTATTTTTTTAAATTATCTCCTTAGATTTGAATCACAAGTCTTCATAACTCTTAATTCCACACATACTAACAATTTCTGTCCGGAAAAAAATTGTTTAAAAATAAAACATAAGATTTTATCTGGTTGTTGACTAGTAGTCAGACTAGGGATGGATAGAGTAGGAGGCCCTGTACATGAAAGAGCAATGCAAGGAGATAGGAGAGACCAAGAAGAAACAGCTAAGGGGGCAAGCAGCCGGAGCTGGTGACATCCTTCAAGGTAAGCATGGTGGAGGTCGGTCACATGTGATTACTAGCCTCCTTCTACTGCATTGCCATTAGGCCTCTCTCTCAAAATCCACAGCCCACCTGGCATTCATTGATCCTTATCCCAAGTTGCCAGAACAAACATGTGCCTCCCCATTTCCTCTGCGCAACAGGCTCAGGTTTCTTCTATAAAAAGAAAAGCCTATGATAATGGCTTAGCATTTCCATGCTTACCCAAGACCGGGAAGGGTCCACAGGAATGGAATTCCAAAACTAAGGAAGAAACAACATTTTATAACTGCTGGCATAAAGGCCACAATTCTGATTACATCTATTTGACTTTTTTTCCCTTCTGTTTAATATCTGACACACTGAAACAATCACAGAAATGTTGCTAAGGTCTGTCTGAATGCTAATTCATAGATTGACAGATTCATAGATTGTAAGGGGCTGGAAGGAACCTCACAAGATCATCGGGTCCAGCCCCCCCTGCACTAGGTAGGAAAGACAACTGGGGTCAGGTGACTCCAGTGAGGTGACTATCCAATGTCCTCTTGAAGACCTCCAGGGTAGGTGACTGCACCACCTCAGGAGGGAGTTTATTCCACAGTCTGGACACCCTGACTATGAAGAAGTTTTTCCTAGTGTTAAACCTGAAATTGTCTTTCAAGAGTCTGTGACCATTAATCCAGGTTTTCCCCAAGGGTGCCCTGGTGAACAGTGGTTCACCGAGCCCCTGATGTATTACTTTGATGTAGCGGTAAACTGCTACCAAGTCCCCACTCAGCCTTCTCTTTTTTATCCTGAAGAGTCCCAGGTCCCTCAGCTTTTCCTCATATGGCTTGCCATGCTGGTCTCTGATGGCTCTTGCAAGTCATGGGTGTCTCTTCTCTGGACTCTCTCAAGCTTTACCATGTTCTTGTTGAAGTGCAGCACCCAGAACTGGACGCAGTACTCCAGCTGCGGTCTCACCAATGCTGAGTAGAGCAGAAGAATCACTTCCTTGGTTTTGCTTGAGATGTATCTGTTGATGCATGTCAGAGTATTGTTTGCCCTGCTGGCTACAGCATCGCGCTGATAGCTCACATTCGTACTATGGCCTATTATTACCCCTAGGTCCCTTTCAGTTGTGGTGATAGTCAGTAGGGCTGTACAAAGCCTCAGTTGCTGATTCAGTTCGGTGGAGATTTGGCTCGATTCAGTAGCCAAATATCCGAATCAAATCAGGACACCATTTAATCTCTCCAAATCAAATTGGAACCCTCCAAATTGATTCGGAGCAATTTGATGATTTGGACATAGACACAGCTTTAAATGTTTTTTCTACATACCTCAAGGTACCAGGTGGCTTGTGAATGCTGAGGCAGATGGAGCGTCCCACAGAAGCGCGGCAGAGGTGGGCGGGGGGTCCCGAGTGCTCTCAGCGGTGGACCCAGAAGTGGACCAGAAGTACTTCCGGTCCACTTCCAGGTCTACCATAGAGCGTGTGGGGGACCCTCCCTTTGCCCCCAGCTCAGCAGCTGGTGCCTCCTGGGTCTGGGGGGCACCCAGGGTCCCCCTGTGGCTGATTCCTGAGCCAGGGCGGGTGCAGGTGTGGTCCCTGCATGCTCAGCAGTGGACCTGGAAGTGGAGCAGAAGTACTCCCAGTCCACTTCTGGGTCCACCGCTGAGCACGTGCGGGGGGGCCCCCTGCACTCCTGTGAGACGCTCCATCCACCCCACCATCACAGTGTTCACGAGCTGTGCCTGGTACCTTGAGGTATGTAGGAAAAACATTTAAAGCTGTGTCTATGGCTGAAACGCTGACACTACAGATCAGCATCAAATCTTCAGATTCAGCCAAATCAAATTGAGACAGTGATCCGAATCAATGAATTGAATCACTGTCCCCAATTCAGGCCGAATTCCAATTGAATACAGCCTATTTCACACACCCCTACTAGTCAGTATGGCGCCACTGAGCCTGTAAGTGTGTGGGATTGTTCGTCCCCAGATGGAGCACTTGACACTTCTCAATGTTGAAGTTCATCTGGTTCTGATCTACCCAACTTGTAAGTCTGTCCAGGTCCACCTGGTATCTGTAAACTATTTTCAAGCGTGACCACACTCCCCCATAACTTGGTGTTGTCCACAAATTTGGCCAGTGAGCTCTTCACCTCTACATTCTAAATCATTGATAAAGATGTTGAAAAGCACTGAACATGGACCCCTAAGGGACACCACTGGCCACTTCTTGCCAGGATGACACAGATCCATTCATTAGAACTCTCTGGGTCCTAGCCCACAACCAGCTTCCTACACACCTGACCATCAAGCAGTTAAGCTCACAATCCTCCAATTTTCCCATGAGAACATCATGAGATACCAGATCAAAGGCCTTTTGGAAGTGTAGGTATACAGCACTGACCTCCTTCTCTTACCCATGTGCCGAGTTACCAGGTTGTAGGAGATGAGATTGGTAAGACAAGATCTGCCCATGACAAAGCCATGCTGGCTGTCGTTCAAAATCCTTCCTTCTGTAAGCGTACTGCACATAGACTCCTTGATGAATTTTCCCAGGATTCTCCCTGGGATAGAAGTTAGGCTAACTGGCCTATAGTTGCCTGGGTTTTCTCTCTCCCCCTTCTTGAAGATGGGCACAACATTGGCCTTCTTCCGGTCTTCAGGGACCTCCCCTGGGCACCACGAGTTTCGGAAGAGTTTTGCCAGAGGTCCCATGATGACTTCATCCAGCTTCTTCAGCACCCTCAGGTGAAGTTCATTCGGCCCTGCTGACTAATAAATGTCTAACTTTTCTAACTGATCACACACTAGCTCAACGTCAATGGTAGGAAGGTGGTCATTCCCACCATGCTCATTCCAAACCTTATCTAGTACGATTTTCCCCTTAGTTCAGTTAAATACTGAAGCAAAGTAGTCATTCAGTTCAGTTTTCTCCTGAGTGTTGGTAACCAGCTGTCCTGAGTTGTTAAGCAATGGCCCCACATTCCCATTTATTTTCTTCTTGTTCCCAGTATACCTAAGAAGGACTTCTTATTGTCCTTGATTTGTGTTGCTAGTTTAAATTTAGTCACCGCCTTAGCCTTTCTAATGTGCTCCCTACAAGCATGGGTTCTTGTTGCATAGTCCTCCTTGGGGACTGTCACAAGCTTCCGTTGTTTGTATGCCTCTTTCTTCTTTTTCAAGGGGATCATGATATCCCTATTAAGCCAAGGGGGATTACCAGCCCTTTTGCTACCTTTCCTCTGCATGGGAATGGACTTCTTTTGTGCTTTGAGGATCATGTCCTTGAGGAATGACCACTCTTCATGCACTCCTTTTCACCTTCCCTGGTCCCACAGCACTTCTCCCACTATTGCCCTGAGCCTGTTGAAATTTGCTTTTTTTTTTTTTTTTGGAAGTCCAGAACTTCAACTCTGCAAGCTGATTTGCCTGCCTTATGACTGACAGTGAACATGATGATTTAATTGTCATTGTTACCCAGGCTACCCTTTTCATTCAAGTCACCCACCAGATCGTCTCCTTTGGCCAAAACCAAGTCTAGCAGAACATTACCCCTGGTTGGCCTGTGCACTTCCTGAGTGAGGTAAGAGCTCTTCAATACAAGTCAGGAAGCAACATGACCGATCTGACTTAGCCAAGTGTTCCTCCCAAGAGATGTCTGGGTAATTGAAGTCACCCATGACGACCATGTGTCACAGGCCAGCTGGGCACTGTGAGCATATCAATTCTATCACAGGCCAACTGGGTTTTTAGGTTCAGTTTCGGATTGAGGAGGCAAAGTTGGGAATGGAGTAAAGGCAAATTTACTATAGCTTACACACACACAACAGTTAACAGAAAGATAAATCCGATAAGCAGATAATGTAGTATTAAAGAGGTAATAGTAAATAATAACAACAGATAATAACTACAGATAGATCAATTCTGTCGCAGGCCAACTGGGCACTGTGAGGGTATTAGCCAGTGGACTGTTCAAAACAACAGACAGACATGGGTTGGCAACTTATTGATAGTTCCTCGATGCCTACGTATGCATCAAGTGATTCCAGCAAAGTCAGGCATCCCCGATCGATGCTGTCAGAGGGATTACCGGGGAAGGTCCCTTGATCAGGATCCGATCCTCACTCACACCAGGAGTCCAGGGTCCAGGCATGGAACAGCAGTGACCGTTCTGTTCCCTCCTTCCTGCTGGTCACCTGATGCACACGCTTTTTATACCTGGTCTTATCCTAATCTGTTGGCTTCAGAGCAACTCAGAGCCTATGGGACCTAGTCAGTTCCACAAACAGTTAATTTTATCATTTTGGTTAAACTTATGACGGACAAGTTACATTTGCGGTTTACAAACTTACAAGCTTTATATTAACTAATATTACCTGTTTAGGCAAAATACCAAATGCTTCTAAGAAGCACATACTTATTGCTTATTAATCCCTCTAGTTCTGGCCATCGCACCATGTCCCGTGAGCACGTGGCCTCTACCAGTTCTTGAGAGAACTCCAGATTGAACTCCTCCCCCTGGTTTGATGATCTTTAGTATACACCTACAGTTAAATCTCTCTCAATGTGCCCCTTACAGGGAAAAGATACTCAAGACATGACACGTTCAAAGGACTCTTCTGCACATCCCAAGAGAGAGATAAAAGAGAGAGATGGACAAGACAGAAGGATTCCTGAAATATCATACAGATGAGAAAGAAGAGGACCCTTTTTCACTGATGAACACTCATATTTGGTATAAAAAGGAAAGAATTGGGACACAGGTGCCATCAGTGCTCCAATACAATTTAAGACTCCAGCCCATAAATGATCTCTTGTATACTGCCCAGACATATGACTTAGGACAGCACCTTCTTCCTAGCAGTACATACCTCCATTACAACACCCCTGATGGCTGAATGACCAACACTAAACTGGTAAGGTATTCTGTGGTGATAACTAGAAGTCAGAAACTTCTAGATGGTTATGGCCCCATGCTTCTCCTTGCCATGGGGAATTCGCATCAGTAGAATACCTACATGGACTTTCAGAGTGAGTTCTATACAGATTCCTAACAAAGTGGCCTTTGACATCCTGAAATTCTGCTACTTAATTTCAGAATTTACTAGTGATAGGAGGTTTAATCCTCCCTCACTCCAAAGCCTGATAGACTCACAGAAGCAGAGATAAATGGATATAAATGGTTTAGATTCAAAACTTCAATACCATTCCAAACAAAATACTCACTTGAGAGAAACAAACATAATATTTGTGTGCATCTGATTAGGGAAGGGAATACCACTTAGATAATTAGTGTGTCAGGGAATGTTAAATATTTCTTCTTTTAAACAAGTTATTTAATATAAATATTATTTCAAAGAGAATCTGCTTTCTGTTGTCTTACATAAATTAACCTTGAGACTTTCAAGAGACAGCAAACTGTTTTATTTTTTGAAAGGATACTTAAAACAAAAACAAAAACAAAAAAGCAATGCTTTCAACATTACATTGTCCCTGTTTTATACTTGGAAATTTATTGTCTAGAGAGATCCATCTTCTGGAATCTTTTCTGTTTGTAGAGCTAACTGTAAAGCATTGTAAAATCCAAGGGAGAGAAGGCATTTTCATACCATGCACAATGTACGAAGAACTGAAGCATCAGTTCAGAACGGTGGGATGACATGGTTGGTGTAGCAGAAATGCAGAAATGTTGCCAAATGGCAAGTATGCCATTATCTTTCTCTATGCTGCTAAAGATAAGCAAGAAAAACTATCTGACTGTCTAGGGCAGTGGTTCACAATCCTGGGTCACGACCCAAATGAGGGTTGTGGGGGCAAGGCCGGCAGTGCCGCACAGAAAAGATAAGCCATGCTGCATGCTAGGAGCTCCTCTGCCCCCACTGCAATCCACTCCCAGCAGCAGGACATGGAAAAAAAAGGTTGGGAACCACTGGTCTAGGGAGATGAGCAAGATGAAAGCAGTTGAAAGTCTGTTTCTGCTGAGATGAAAAAGTAGCTTGTGGGACAGAAAGGCTTCTGGCTAAAGTAGGTATACAAATGGGTTCTGTCCGCAACTACTAGAAAAATGTGACAGGAAAACAAGTTGCTGGGAGCTTGAGAGTGTAAAGGATAAAACCCTAACAGTCCCAACTTTGTAAGCAGGAAGAATGAAACCGTACTGTGGTTGTTAAAAAAAATCCTGACACCCAGACAGAACAATCAGTAAGAGTTAGCCAGTTTTGATAGTACATGTGTGGAAGAAAGGATAAATTGAAGACTGGTATATTAGTGAGGGTACAGGCTAGACCTGAATGAATTCCCTCTCTTGGGCTTACTGCTCTTAAACTAACTGGAGATTTGAGATTTGCTAGCAGAAAAGTCAGTTTATTGCCCCATTGTCAGGAGTCATGGTAGTAGGCAAGCCAAATCGCCCCGAGCTGGTTCTGGCCCTGGTTACGTAAGTGTACCTGGCTGCCAGTCATCTACTTCCAGCTGTCCCCAGTTGCCTGCACTGTCATGCTGCCTACTTATAAGAAGCAGTCTTTCAGTGGCCGGCAGACTATTCAACAGGATATATGTTTTCTCTTTCTGAAAAATTCTAGGCTTCTGACTCCTTGTTCCAGATTCCACACCAGACATCATTTTTCCAGACTTGTCAGCTCCAGTCTAGACTTCTGACAGTTGGATCCTGACTCATGACTTCAGTTTGCTGGTTTCCCAGACCTCAGTCTGATGCAACTATAACTGCCTGCTCTGCACCCCCTGGTCAATGACTGGCATCTGGATCCCTACTTACCCTTCCTGACATAGGTCTGCCCAAAACAACTGTTCTTTTCTTGATCTCTTAAAGTAAAATGTATAAAACAAACAAACAAAAACAAGTTCAGTTGCAAACAGAAATATATGGATTTAAAAAGATGCTACCACACCTCTTGGAATTTGGATTTGGTGTCTAATACTCCTTCATATTCTGGTCTCTGTGTTTGGATTATCTCTGCTATGATGCATCACTTTCCCTGTCATAATGATGAATGGGAGCTCATTATAGGAGCTATGACCTTACTGCATCATAGGAGATGTACTCAAAGGAAAGTGTACCATCTCTTCTTATAATCCTTTCAGTAAGCATCCCCTTTATCAAATGACATTTTTCAGTTGTCACGGTATAAACAAAAAGTTCCACATGTAGTTACCACCAGTTCCTAGCACTGGAGTTCACCTATACACAGAAAGCATAAGAGCAGAGAGTCTTTGTTACTGTACTAGTTCTTTAATTTTGACTTTCTTGGAATATGTTCTCCATTTTCAATGTCATATGGCTATTTAAAAACCACACTCTATTCCTACCAAGAAAATGTAGCTGGAAATGGAAACTCTTGGATGCATGTGACCTTAGAGTTTGCATCTGGCATATGATTCTCATACTCGATGCAGCATTTAATAAAATCATTAGTGCTCTTTTGAAATAATTCTAAAATAATTTAACTGCTCTAATTATCTTGAGTAAATTTAATTCCTTTCCTGTGAGACACTTTGTGCCAAACTACACATGACCCTCTCCTGCCTCTAGTTCTGCCAAATTGCATTAAGCTAGAGGAGGAAGGGTCCCTCAGTGGTTTTGAAGTCTTACTTTTTCCTCTTTGGAGGCTTTTGCTGTGTGTTTCAAAGAGAATAGCATTAAGGGGAGATTTGAAATATCTATCTTGAGAGGTACTCTTGTGTGTCATCTACATACAGCACACAGGAGCAATATGTCCCATCAGCTACAATTTGGTACATATGTTAAAAAAATGAAAATAAAAAAAAACATGTCAATTGTTTCATGTCAACTGCTCCAAAGTCTTTCTTTCTGGCCTTCCTTTATTTTAAATGTTCTTGCTTCAATCACCTCCCTTCCTGCCGTTCTCATGCTTTTACTTTGGAATTACTCCCTTGGCTTATTTGTGCCTTGCACATCAAGCTCAGGCTTCTGATCTTAACATACACTGTACATGTAGCTTAATCAGAAAGATGAAAAGCTATCATTTTATGACAAAACTAATAATTTATGAGTAACTTTAGTGATATGTTTCAAAAGAATATTGAGCTGTGGTTCTGTACTGAGATTACTGATAAGTGAACAATACTTATTCTGAATTAGCATTGTTTGTGAGGTTGTAATGAGATACAGGTTTCTTTATACTCGATAAAAATAATGCTTTGTTTATGTTAATAGCACAAAATTTATGATATTCTTAGTTATTCATTCCTTGATTTTTTTAAGTGCATAGATTTTGAAAATGTTTAACTTGGAACAACAATTAGCTGACTTCTGAAACAATACTTTGGGGATTTGAAAATTTTCCCATGTAGTTTTTTTCTTTAATTTTTTTAATTTATTTATTTCTCTTGTATCAAAAAAGCTGCTACGGTAAAGCACATAATAACATCATGTATATATAATGTGATTACAAAAAATTGAAGGTCAACTGATTATTCAATTAACACAGTGATTATCATGATAATAAAGTCCAAGACGCATAGTTCATGTAATGCACTGATTCACTAAGGCCATCTATAAAGATGAATTCAGATATTTAATACTATACACGCAAATACCTCCATTTAACCCTAGTTTTGGCAGGACAGTGGCCAGAAATAGCTAGGTACAAATATAAAGCTTGCCTGCCTTTAGTATGAAATGTAAAAGTTTGAATGGGTAGTAAATAAGATATTTACTTACTTATTTGAATGGTAAGCTATTTTTGAGCTAGAGATAAATAAACACACAAACATTAGATAGAAGGTAAAATATTCAAATCAGGGTAATTTTTAAAACCTAAGTCATACATTTTCTTCATACAGTGAAGAAATAATTTTCTTCATGAGCAAACTTGACAATTTTCAGATGTTACACATTATCTTAAACCAATATTATAGAATAGCTAAAATAAGTTTTCTCATAGCAGATGCTTGCAACTTCAATAATAGATCATGAGAGGCTGTCATTCTTCTATATAATTATTTGAATTCCTCTACAGACTCACAAACAACATTATATTGGTCTCCTTTCCCTTGCCTCCCCACTCCAGTGAAAAGGTTCTCATCTTTTTATCTGGATCTTCCAATTCCTTGTTCCTACATCTTTCTTAATTGTCATTGGTGGCTGGCTTCTTTCTTCCCCTGTTTTGCCATTCATGCTGATTACAATTCTTTTGCTCTACTTCAAACAGCAGCTTGTGCTTTGTACCCTCAGACCATTTCCCATTTTGTCATGGGCCACCTATTTATCTTTTTTTAA
Source organism: Crocodylus siamensis (assembly GCF_052110815.1). Lineage (NCBI taxonomy): Eukaryota > Metazoa > Chordata > Crocodylia > Crocodylidae > Crocodylus > Crocodylus siamensis. The sequence goes on along the minus strand of NC_143400.1, from coordinate 56,794,481 downwards.
AAAAAGGAAGGGACTTTCATTTATGTTAGGTTCAAATTTGAAAGGTTTTTCTTAAGTATAAAAGAATAAGTAAATCAAACAGATTATGCAAAAATGGTGGGGTTTACAGCAATCAGAAAGGTTTGGCTCTGTGCCATGCAGTACTAGTTTATTAAACTGACCCCAAAAACAAAAGTTAGCTGGAAGCTCAGCATAACTCCACCAGAGTCAACAGAACAATTAAATTCATGCAGTACTAGCTGATGTTCTGCAAAGAGACTGGGTAACGGTGGGGCTGGCTGGAAGGTAGGTGACCTGGCCTCACAATGGCAGCACACTTAGGTTTCAGTTTTTAGGATGAGGGGATGGATTTGGGAGCAGCAGCAGTTATACAACTTTAGGAAGTGTGAAAATCACCAATGTATTTATAAGCCAGATGCTAGAGGGATATGCTATAACACACACTGTAGGGCATTGTGCAATGGGACTATTACTGTCTTGGATGCCATTGCCATGCAGTAACACTATTCTGCACACCATATATGACACCATATAGTTGCAATATGCCCTGTCCCATGGGAGAGTATACAATGTTGTATTTACTCAAACCATCTGTCCTCCAGTCAGCAGAGGAGAAACCCCTGGCCTTAGATTTGTGTCCAAAGTAGGGGGGCAGACTCCAACCCACAGCAGTCTCCTACCCCTTGCTCTCTGCAGCTTTGGCCCCTGCCTCCCCCTCTCCCCCTCCCCCTTGATGTCAGGCACAGCTTGGCTCTGGCTCAGGTTGGATTCTCTCCTGGGCACAGAGCACATGAAACGCTGTCCCCTGCCGGCCCAATCAGCAACACCACTGCTGCATGGCCCAGCAAGGGCTGAGCTTCCCTGAGCTGTGCTCCAGGGAGGGAAGTCTGAGCAGTTTGTCGGCAAAGGGGGGTGGGGGGGAAGAGGCAAAGACTGTGGGGAGTAAGGTGGTGAGGAGCAGAGCTCATGGGGGTGGGGGCAGGAAGGCTGCAGAGGGAAAAGCAGGGCTGTCCACCCCCCAGCCACTTCTTTCCCTGCTGTACCAAGGGCGGGGGTCCAATTGAAGAGAACCCTCCACATTTAAACTCTACACCTGGAAAACAGTACCACGTAGTGTCATTTTCTATATTTCGAATGTAATTACTGAAGGGTCGCCGGAAATTCAGGGGCACCTCAGACTCCAGTAAGCACGGGGATCCCTGGCGCTTCCCAAAGGCACAGCCTCCCCAGCCTGCGCCCCCTTGCTCACCCGCGTGAAACGCCGTGACGCGCCGCCCCCGGCCAATGAGGGCTCGGCGCCCGGCGGGGCGGGGCTGGGCGAGGGGGCTGCCGCGCAGTAAGCAGGAAGCCGCGGTCGCGCCGCACATAGATGCTCCGCGCAGCGAGCAGGGAAGGACGCAGGAGCGGAGCAGACGCGCCGGCACCGCCCGCCGGGGACGAGAATGAGCGAGAATGAGCCAGCGAGACACCCTGGTGCACCTGTTTGCTGGAGGGTACGTGCGGGGCGGCGAGGCCCAGCCGTGCGGAGCCGCCGCCTCGGGGCTGACGGGCGATGGTCGCTCCCGGGCTACCTGCAGGGGTTGCGGGGCTGAGGGGTTGCGGGGCGGGTGGTGCCCACGGGAGGCCCTGGCTCCCCGCCCACGCGGCTACGATCCCCGTCTTGGTTGCCCGGGCCCGGCGCAGGCAGGGGGCTGCACGGGGCGCTGCCGAGCGGCTCCGGAGGCCGTGGCCGCGCCCCTCAGCCGCGCGGCTGGCAGGCGGCAGTGGCGGGCCGGTCGGGGCAGGACCCCCCAGGGTCTGCCCGGGTCACGTGCCAGGGGCCTGACGGAGCGAGACGGTAACGTCACGTGCCCCTGTGGCCAATGGCAGGCTCTGTTTATCTGGGGCCCTGTTCCAGGCGCAGGAGCCTGGCGCCCGGGGGTCCCATCGAGACCGGATTCCCAGGCTGCGACATCCTGCCTGCCGCTGCCCTCGGGCCCGGGAGCCCGCCCTTAGCGCCTCCGGGGCTTGCCTGGCCGTCCGCGGGGAAGGGAAGGCGCGCCCAGTACTCCGGGCTGGGAGACAGATGCGGTGGGGCTCAACCTTCTGGCAGCAAGGCTCAGATAAGAGCCGGGTGCGGGCTGGATGGGACCCTGCATGCCAGGATCAACCCATGTGCCAGTATCGGGCCCTGCTCCAGATCTGCAGCCTCCTATGGAGCCATGGTGAGCCCCACAGGCCCGAGGAGAGTGCTAGAGCTGTGGTCAGTCTGCAGGCTGGAATTGAGTGCTCCTGCGGGACACTGGAGGCAGCCTGACTTTAGCTTATTTCTCATGGGACAGCTATCTGGCAGGTGCTCCTGGTTGTGGTGGTGGGAGAGGCCATACTGATGGGATGGTAGTTCTGGTAGAGGAGAGCATAAGTCTGGCCTGAGCCGAGCTTGAGTCCCTACACCCTGGGTCTCAGTGGGCAGGATGTGCACTGATCCCCCAAGTGGTGCTAGGCAGGTGGTTACAATTTCTGCCCTCCTCGTTTTGTGAAAGAAGGAGGATTATACAGCAGGGCCCGGGACAGCTCCTGAAATCCAGATCATTTTAAGTTTGCAGAACAAAAAGAGTAGACTGATGCCTCATCTTGGCACCTTGACTTGACAGCTCTGCAAAAGGGAGGCCTACAGTGAGAACTGGCTTGAGAAGGAGGCCTGTAAACATAATGGAAGCTAGATGCAGATTTTTTAGCTCTGCAGCTAGTATATTTCCCTGCCTTTGTTGAGAGACCTGGTCTACAAACCCTTGTTGCCTGGCTGTTAGCTCCTTTAAATGGGTCAGAGACTTTACTGTGCAGGAGGGACTGAGAGGTCTTTCCTTGGGTGCTAGCCATGGATTTGCCTCTAATCTGGGCTCAGTATGTCACACTTAGTAGTGTGAAAGTTGCTCAAGGTCATCACATCAGGAGCTGCTTGGTCACTGAAGAGTTGCATCTTAACTCAGATTTGGCTGTAGACCATAGGAAAGCATTAGGGGCCTTTCTCAGGACCGTTTTAGTATCTAACATGTATCTAACACTGTAGTCAAAATGTGCTTGTGTGCACTGGGAAGAAAATGGGAAAGCAGGAATTTTGCTTTTAACTCTGTTCTCACAATTTTTCTGTATAAATGTAAGGTTCCAAGTTTATAACTCCAGAAACTGAAGTCTAGTTATTCGTAGGGCGAGTAATGCAGGATGGTTATAACATCTCTGTTCAATAAAGCAACATGAAAGAACTGATCATAAGCATGTGTAGCATTTCCATGTTATCCTTGACGTTTGTATTGAGACTATGGCTGAAGAAGTCATTTGTGGTGTCTTAATAATATGAGATGATAATATCCTCGCAGAACTGGATTGTGACCAATAGCTTGCTTCAGAACAGGGTCCAAGCAGCCATCAGACAGTAATCCAGCTTGATCTGATTTTAGACTAGAGTTGTTCTATTTCTTATAGTCCCCCGCCCCCCGTTCCCGCCCCCCCAAACTGCGTGTTCTACCTAGATCCCTCTACAGCAGGCTTGGCTGATTTTGTTTTGTTTTGTAACAAATACCTTTGGAACAAGATATTCACCAATTATAACTTGTTCTTCATTGTTAAAAGTTAAAGCCATTTTTACTTTAGTAGAACATTCTACAAAACTTAGTGGGACTTGGAACTGTGTTTAAACACTAATTATTAGGGGTGTACAGATAAAGATTTTTTTTTTGGCTGATACTGATAGCTGATGATTGACCATCCATACCAGCCAATGCCAATCCGATAACTGATACTAGTAATAGTGCAAGGCATTTTAAACTGTTGACATCATACTTTTTTGTTTTGCATTTATAGCACATGCACGTGTCTCCTGTCTGCTCTGGCCTTCGATGAGGATGGTGGTGATTCCCTTATTTCCATGCATGTTGCCCCGGCTCCTACCAACAGCTCCACTCCCTGCACAACCCGTGCTGCTATCCTGGGTGGGTGGGGCAAATGTTGTGCAGATAATGGTGCTGGGCACATTTGGAGCCCCAGAGCATGCCACTGCTTCAGCACCAGCAGGTCCCACTCAGGTGAGCTCCTATGGCTGCTGGGGAGAAGCTGTTTTTGCAAAGGCGCCTGGTGCCCAGTGGAGCGGAATGCCCCTTGCGGGGTACCTTACCCTGACTGTGCACAGCCCAGCATCTCTGCAGCAGTCCTGGTGCTCAGGCCCCTGCTGCGTGCACAGCATTGCCATGGCAGCAGCAGCAGCAGCAGCAGCAGCAGCAGCAGGAGTTGGTAACAGTCCCTATGTTACTGAGCATGGCACTCCTTCCCCTTCCCATTGCTCGCTGGGACTTGTAGTTTGCATGTGGTGGTGCCGGCGGTGGGGCATGGGGACCAGACAGTGCTCACCAGGGTGCTCTAGGCATATGGCTATAATTATTGGCTACAATGAACACCAAAAAACCTGATAGCCAATAACATTGGCTTTTTTCTTTTTATTGGTACCAATCTGATAATCAGCCAGTATATCAGTGCACCCCTATATATTATCAATATTTTAAAGTGCTGTTAGGGTACTTTCTTTTCTTGTCTTGATCTCGGATGAACTCTGTTTACACAGGTGGGTCATAAAGAATACCCTATAACTTTTGCCAATTAAGAAAATTCTCCTGTTTACGTATGCTGGAGTAGTTTGTACAATTCATTTCCAGTATATAAATGAAGTGGCACTTTATTATATGTGAAAATATCATTACTGGTTTTATAGCAAAACGTGTTTTTGACTTTTTTACAGTTTTTAAAGATGAAGTCCTTTCAAAAGCCTATGAAAACATGGCAACACATACTTTTGCCATGCTATTGATTTCCTACTGGTAAAGTAACAAAGATGCATTAGATCATTTAGATGTTTAGAGCATGTGACTGAGATTCAAAGATGGTATGAGATGAACAACTTTTGTTTCTTTAAGAACAAAATACAGACTTTCCAGATAAGTTTTCTACTATTGGAATATGTAATCTCCAAAAAAAAGATAAACAATTTTAACCAAAATAATTTGAGAGAGAATATATTCTTATAGCAAGGTCCCTCTGCCACTTCATGTCTGCTTGCTTTACTGTTTCTGTACTGAAGTGTCAGACTCTAGAACTTTTTATGCTCCATGGTTTTCTTGGAAAATTATTTCAGTAGTTTATATCAAAGGTACAAGAAGCTGATTAGGACTGTAATGTCAGTAAACTATCAAGCTAGCGGTAAATGTTGAATTCTGCTTGTTACTGGAGGGTTGCTTCCTTTTATGTTACTCTCAACCTTGTCAAAGAATTTGAGCATCAGTATTCTACTACTATCAGTTAATTTAACCCCTTTTGTTTTCAAGCATCTTACATTATCAGTTCCTGATTTCTAGTGCATCTTATGCTAGCAGATCCTGATATAGGGCATCCTATAGCAAGGCGTCAGTATCTTTTAGGCAAGGCTTTCAGTTGCTTTGTTGCACTGCCCAGGATTTCTTTCTTACTTTTCAACCTAGAGACCATGGTTATCATATGAGCTCAATCACTTTTATTTTTATTTCAGGTTATGAGGAGAAAGCTATGGAGCATTTAAGTCTTAATATTAGAGGATCAGGTTAACAAACTTCTATATTGGGTAGCATCCAGCTCAGTATAGTCCAGGTTAGATGTGTGCATTGCAGATGCAATCTTTAAAGGTTTGTAGTAAGAAGAATCTTAAAACATTTTGTTCTTTGTAAAAGACCAAGGCCTTGGTAATTGGCTTCAGAAATTGTATGGGGAATGAGATCATAGTAATTGAAGTGACCCAAGTGGAAATTAGTTTGGTGGCCAGCACTTCAGTTTTCAGTTGGGGATGACTTGCTGTCTATCCCAGAAATGTCTGGGACATTGGGGCTGCATACTGTGATTAGTTCTCTAAAAATGTGCAAATCTAGTCTGGCAGCTTGTCTGCAGCAAGACTGTAGAGCAGCGATTCCCAATCGGTTCCATGGCACCCTAGGGTGGAGCAAGATCTTTTGAAGGTGTCTCAAGGTGTGAGGAGATAAGTGTACAGCAGGGGTGGACAATTATTTGGGCTGGAGGGCCTCTTAAGTTTTGAGTTGTTGAGGAGCGTGTGCACTCTCTCTTGCACATGGTGCTGGGCAAGGTCAGACTCCATCTCCCAGGCTACCGCTTTGTTTCAGGTATGCAGGCAGGGCTGCTTCCACCCAGCGTCCCCCATGGTATACTGAGAGATGGAGTCCAGCCCTGCAGACCCTGTGCGGGCCAAACTCCCATCTCCCAGGCTGCCGTGCTTTGATGGATGGGTGGACAGGGCTGCTTGGGCCCAGCATCTGCTGTGGTACCAGCTGAGGCCAGAACCAGACCCGCTACCCATGCCAGCTGCCAACATTGGGGCCCAAGTGTGACTTTCCCAACCATATTTTGCCCATCTCTGGCTATTGCCCCCCTCACTGTCTGGCCCCTCTGCAAGGAGGTAAACACTTCAATAAATTAGTTTTTGAAATGGGGTGCTGCTCAATTCGCATAAATTATGGAGGCCTCAAATCTAGATTAGAGAGATCACTCTAGACCAGGACATTTCAGTGCTACATGTTAGAGGTGAGGGACCTTTTCTGGTGGATGGTGCATGTAAGTTATGCAGTTCTCTGGCTTTCACTTTTTTTGCTCTCTACAGCAAGTGGACATTTGTTCAGAATAGGTAGATTGACTACAGAGACAGTCTCCTTGGCTTTCTGCAAGCTGTGTATATAGCTAAAAGTCTTGAGTTATTTACTACAAATAACTGAAGTCTAGCAGCTGCTTGACTGGCTGCAGTTACTAGTGAGTTCTTGTAAAAACTGAACCTGAATAAGGGTTTGAGACTCAGAATGTATGCTGAAGCTTCATTGTACAGCTGTACGCTGCTAAAATATCTTCAGTGGAGAATTAATGTGTTTTGTTTTGCAGTTTCTTCAATTTAAAAGGATGTATTTTTTAAAGTTGTCCAGTGGTTTATAAAGCTATTTTGGGGACTTTAATTTGTAATTAGGGAAAAAGTACTGCTGGCTTCACCTATCTGAATTATCCAGAAAATTGGACAAATTCTGTCCTCCTAAACTTAGACTCGTAGCACAATTCATACAGTCTTTGGATATCTTCTAGACCCGACTGAATTTCTCTTTCTTTCCTTGCCCACACTAGTACCCTTCCTCATCCATCTTACTACCTTGCCTAGCTGTTCTTCTGAATAAACAATGAGTTTTTCTGAGACCTTGGTCTCAGAAACTCTAGTGTTGCTCCATGAATTGGGTGTAGTTGTATTGAGCTTCTATGTCTTCATAAAAATAGCTGATGATATTTTAAGAATTGTGAAATCCTGACACTTCTAACATTTTTCTTTTGGTCAGCAGTGCACTGTTGTAAACAAATAGGTTTACCGCCATCACTAAAAGGAAATCTAATTTACTCTCTTCCCTCTTTCTTCACCCCTCCCCACATGCACACATTGTCAACTTTTTTGTGCTGCTGTCAATTTAAACAGTGAAATTATTTTTTGTCAGACCGTTTTCTTACCGCACTACCCACTTCTTGTAATTGCAGTGTTTGGATTACCAGAGAATTTAAAAATGGAATATCCTTGCGGGGATTTAATTGTGGAAATATTTCCAGCATTTACTCTGAGATTTAAAAAAAACAAACAAACAAAAAAACCTTACATGCAATGAGTGGTCTAACAGGGAGTCTTTGTCATCTGGCAAATACTTCTGGTTGCCATGTTAAAAGTATGGGTCTTGTGTATATTCCTTGGACACTGCTAACCTTAACCATAGAGTAAAATAATACGGCCCACTTATTATTTTGATGTCTAACAGCCTTGTGCCCATATAACTTACCTGTAACAGGTTTCATCTTCCCCAATGTTTGCTTAAATTTCCAGCTCTTACACTAGCACTGATATAATTCCTCCTGTTGGTGCTGGAAATGTTAGTCCAGCCTATAGAATATCTGAATGGCTCAGTGGTTACAATTCTGGCTCTCTGTCCATGATGGTATTTCCATCTGTGGAGTTGCACCTTTGCTAATGCAGCAATGAGAGGTAGTTAAGCAGAAATGTTAGACTACACATCTCTGATAACTTGTCACTTGCTGTGTTCTTGATTGGCCAACTGTAGAAACTTAACTTGTCAAACTAGGTATTTTCCTTCTCACATCATTGCCAGTAATAAAGTTTCTGTAGGAAGAAGTAGGCCCTGGCTGTTATTATATAACTTCATTGCCTTCACTGAGATGGTTAAGAGAGCAACAATGATGATTTTAAGGTATTAATTGAAAACAGAACAAGCAAACAATAAATAGGCTCCTTTTTGTTCCTTAAGTGGGCAGATACTTTTTTTTTTTTTTTTAAATATGCAGTGGGGTCAAATCTATTGCATCACAAAAGTACAGTTTTCATGTGGTAATTTTTCCTTCTTGGCAGATCCGTAGCAAGGTACCAGTCATGCAGTCTTTAAATCGATAGGGTTTTACATGGGGACTCGGAATCCTCTTGTATAGACTGCACTATAGGATCAGAAGCTATGTCATGACATCTCTGGTGAGAGGTAAGGTTAATAGGCTACATGAGGAATATGTTGGCAAAGCTGATAAGACGTGGTAAAAGTACAGTTAAAAATACTTTTCAGATTTTAGAACATGTTCTGTAGGGTACTCTGTGTGAGTGCTGAATTCATCCTTCACAAAGCAGCTTGCAGACATTGAAAGGAATTGGAAGAAGTGTATTTTAAACTTCTTTGTAGAAACCATTGCTTACAGTCTGCTTGATGACAGTGTTGGTAAAGATTTGATCCCATAATAAGGATCGTTCACTGTGACCTGCATTTGAGTAAAATTACTTGTGGACATAAGTTATTGCAACTTTCTTTGTGGGGGTTAAAATTTAAATAAACTATGTACCGACTGGGCTTTTAGGGAGGAATAAGTTGGCTTTTCCCCCCCTGTAAAAACCATTCTGTATTGGGAGATATTATGGCTTTTGTTAATGCACAAATAGGAAAGGTTTGTCCCCAAATTTAAAGTCTGTCAGGAGTGAAGGCAGCATGATAAGTGCTAATTAGAGGTGGCTTTGCTGGCAGCTTACAGAGCATCTCTTACTAAACTGTAGTTGCTGGCCATCTATTAATGGCATGCCAGCATCGTGAATACAAAGAAGAGACTGTTTCTTTCACAGTATTTCTGTTAGCTATCCTGTTAAATCGGCAAGCCAGGAAACAAAAAAACTAATGATGGAATTTGCCTTGTACATGTGTACAACACGTGTTTTCTATTAAAATGGACATTGGTCTCATTTATGCTATTTGGAATGGCAGCTGACCTGTTTAATAAATAAAGCTTTTCTTGTCTGCACAGATTATAATGCTTACCACCATCTAATATTTGAATTCTTTGCTCACAAATTCTGTGTATTGAATACCAGTTTTAGGATAAGTGAGTTTTGATAATATGATTCATGTTTAAAATTCAGAATTATTTTATTTAAATAAATCCATTTTTTCAGGACCTGGTGTTCTCCTAGTACTTAAATACCTGTTCAGTGAGTTGTAACTGCAGTTAGGAATTATATCCAACTGAAGTACTTAAGTGGTTGTAGATTTTTTTTTTTTTTTTTTCCATCCAAACTGGTAGACGGCCAATGAACCACTGGTCTACAAAAAACTTTGTAGCCTTACTCTCTTCTCTTTATTGTAATTAAAAAAAAAATTGAACATTTCTCTCCCCTTTTCTACTCTGTGACAGGGCAGGTGCAAAACCTGGGTTATTCTGTGTTTTGCAGAAAGCTAACCTAAATAAACAAGGTGATACGATTTTTTTCAGTGGAGGTTTTGATCTGGCTCAGATATTTCCTTGCAACTGGAATGTTGCAGCTTTGTGCTATTATATGATAATAAAAATAGTGTTTTTGTGTTGGCAGAGTTGAAAGAAATGTTGAAGGAGCATAAAATAAATATAAGGTACTGGAACTAACTATGCTAAAACTATTGTAATAAGCTTTTAATTTTGACCTTTTGGTGGCTCTTTAAATTGTTTACTGTACAGGAGGTCAACCTGCCACACATCAGGTCCTGTTTGTGGCATGTAGCAGATCAGGGAGGGCACAGACAGCACAGTGGCAGATAGGGCAAGGAGCTGAAAGAAGAGCAGCAGGGCAGAAAGCAGAATAGCAGGTTGGGCAAAAGAAGGGATCCTTGTGGTCCTCTAGAAGGGTTTAGGGTTAATTTGTGTCATGCCTGCCAGAAAAATTGGCCCCTACTGGTTTACTCTACTTAGCAGTAAGAATAATCTGTCAAGTATTACCTAGAATCTCTGTTTTGTTGGCGAAAGATAATGTAGGAAAGTATATTCAGGCTTAAAGTGTTTCTGCAGTGGTCTGTCTGTCTCTGTGTGTTGATAACTCATCTGAGCACTGAGTAAACCTGCTTTCCTATATCAGAAAGTTCTTTTCACTTTTGAAGTTTATTGTTGAATAAAGTAATTGGCTGGTATGGTATTTTCTTGAATATAGTGAGTCTCGTTTCTCAGTGATACAGGTGTTTTTGGAGAGATGAGTATGAGGACAAAAACCCAGTCTCCATAATATTCATTTAGGGTTCTGTGAATTTCTTCTTTGTAGACTGGAAATAGAGACACCAACATTGAAAACTAATAAAATGAGGTGTTCTTATTTTTCCCATTTTTATAAAATGTTTTGTACCTTAAAAAAAATTAAGATCTAAACTCTGGTTTGGTTGTCTCTTAGAAAGAAAGTAGATTTAGATATCCATTTGAAGCTCAGGATGAGAAAAAGTGACAGTTTTTTTCATAAATGTGTATCAAGGTCTGAACAAGCAACTGTAGCAGCCTTTAGCTCATCTTACTGGCTCAGCTTGCACACTTCCGTTTTAAGAGCATTTAATGTTTGAGCAGTGTTTTTTTGTGCAGCTTATTTATGACTTTCATAAGTTACACAGATCTTTCCTTGTCTTTCATAAAAATACATAACAAGTATCTATGGTATTTCCATCCTAACATTTCTCCTCTACATCTGCCAGCATATATTAATGTGATATGGTATTATAAAAATTTTTCAGTGAAAAGTACCTTTTATTTTTAAAGGTACTGAAAAAAATGCTAGTATTTTGGCTAAAGCACAGATGAAGAGAGGAAATCTGGGCTCTGAGCCCAGCTCCGTCACTTCCTGTGTTGTTTTGGCAGGTTACTTAATCACTGAGGATTGAGTATGCTCTGACATGCTGGTTTTCCACCAGGTTGGACTAGACAAATGTTGCATATCAATCAATGCCCATGATTCAGTTACCTTGTCCTGTTGAAGAGAGGGGTAGTTAGTAGGTGTGTGCAAAATAGGCTGTATTTGATTTGGATTTGGCCCAATTTGGGGGGGACAGTGATTTGGATCACTGTCCTGATCTGATTCAGCCAAATCGGAATCTGAAGATTCAATGCTGATTCGGAGAATCAGCAGTTCGGCCATAGACACGGCTTTAAATGTTTTTTCTACATACCTCAAGGTACCAGGCACGGCTCGTGAATGCTGAGATGGTGGGGCGGATGGAGCATCCCACAGGAGTGCAGAGGACCCCCCTGCATGCTCAGCAGAGGACCCAGAAGTAGTTTCGGTCTACTTCTGGGTCTGCTGCCAGGGGACACCCCCGCCCCCCCCTTCCCCCCCGCTAGGCAGTTGGCTGCGAAGGGACCCTCAGTGCCCCCCCAGACCCAGGAGGCACCAGTCACCAAGCCGGGGGGAGGAGGGGGTTGGTCCTCTGCACACTTCACAGCAGACCTAGAAGTGGACTGGAAGTGCTCTTGTGGGGCACTCCATCTGTTCTACTATCTCAGAGTTCACGAGCCTGGTCCCTTGAGGTATGTTGAAAAAAGTTTAAAGCTGTGTCTGTGTCTGAATCATTGAATCTCTCTGATTCAGAGGGTGCCAATTTGATTTGGAGAGATTAAAGAGTCTTCTGATTCAATTCGGATTTGGAGATTCAGCCGCCAAATCAAGCCAGATCTCTGCCGGATAAAATCGGCAATCAAAGCTTCCCACGGCCCTCTTAGTTAGCTGCCTGAAACAGGTAATATTTGCATAAATCTTGAGACTTAACCCCCAAACACTTGTATAATGCTTTTACTGCTAAAGAACAGCATGCTCTGGATGACCGATAATTTGTATGCAAAAAAAGAGAGAAGTTAGTTTATGCTGCACATGACTTTCATTGAAGTCAATCAGAGACTTCAACATAAATGCTACAGTTTATCAGTGAGGTGTATGGGCAATTCAGTTTTATGTTTTGCATCTACATCAATGATAAGAGGCAAATACTTGCGTGTCAGTAACATGCAAAATCCGAATAGCTTTTCTTCAGAATCATAGGCAATTAGAATTGGAAGGGACTTCAGGAGGTCATCTGCTCAACCCCCCTGCACAAAGCAGGACCGTCCCTATCTGGAACATCCCAGCCAAAATGCACTGAATACACTGTTATTTCTTTTAATTCTCTTTCTTCTATCTGCTTATATTTAAAAATAAAACTAGTCTAGTTCGCATTAGAATGGGATTATTTTGGATAAAGTGTCAAAGCATCTGAAACCACATTATTTAAGTATTAAATTTAACTGCATTTGTGCTGACACTTTACTTTGAAAATCACTTAAAACACTTGGATTGTCATCAGAGTCTGATTAGTATAAATGAATTCTTGTACTCTTCCCTAATTTAAATTTCTGCAAACTTTGCAGATTAATGGCTTGAACTTGCTAAAAGTTTAGATCAACAATAAAAGGCTCATTTGTAGTTCGACTTTTGTCTTATGGAACTTTTTTAAATCTTGGTTTTCTTATCCTTTCCCTCCCTCTTCCAGCCCTCAACTCCCTTGTGCATTTGCACATGTAGTTACATTACAACATTCAAGTTCTAGTTGGAAGAAGTCCCAAATAAAATAATGGAGAAAACCTTGAAAGGGGGAAACATGTTTCCTAAATCTTTCTGAGGTATAGGACTTTTTATCACTATATATGAGCTGAGTGTAATTATCATCAGCATAATGCTGATTTTTATATGTTTTTGTGGCTATAAAAGAAACGTTTTTATTTTTACTAGTAGCTTCATTTGTAATGAAGATATGTAAAGTTCATAAGGTAAGTTAATACCCTGTTGTATACCCCCTACATACATAGGCTGTTGTAGAATTTGTCTGCCAAAGTATTTATGTACCTCTCACTGTACAGTCTGCATGCTAATTTTGAAATCTCTTCAATATTTAATGCACAAACACTCTTTAGTATGTTGAGGCTCTTAATCTTTCAGTGATATTATAGTGACACAGATTACTGAAAATAGAAGGAAAAAATTCTTGACACAGTTTCTATTTTTAAAACTTGGAAGGGAATTCTTTTTAGGATAATCTTAGTCAGAAAGGGCTGATTCGCTCTTGGGATCAGTAACAGGATTCCAGCACATAGCTAGTTTTAAATGTAGCCCAGCTGAAGATGACTAAAGGTTATGATTATTCTCTGTATATCCTTAATTGACTCTGTGAATAAATAGTGCCCTGTAGTTTCATGAAGTTTGCAATACAAATTGTAATCACAGTTTCCATTAATTCCCTGCAGAAGGAAGGGATCAGTGTTAGATACAGAAACAAAACCTCTTTTGCGTGAAAACTAGATCAGGTCTCCTGCAAGAAAGTTTTAACTCTTTGGAAAAAACCTTGGCCTGGTTTGGAACATTTTTGGAACATAGTCAAGTAATGTTAGCAGGCAGATAAGAGCTGTTGAATAAGGCAGCAATACTTATAAGAGTCATTTCCAGTGTTGAGAAGCTTTTAGGTTTCTAGCAAGAACAAACAAGTTTTGACGGCACTTTGCAACTGTCTGTGGGCCCTGCATGCACAGCCTTCAGATAAGTGAGCGCTAGCGCCATTAAATTCAGTGGGTATTCAGCAGGTATAATCAAAATTGATGCTCTTGAAGGAAAACTCTTAATAGATGTTCAGAAAATCACTATTTTCCCTTTGCAACCTTCAAAACAAAGTGGAGTCCTTGAAATAAATGAAGATATGTAAAAATAGCTCTTAAAATATTGTGCCCACCTACTTTATTTGCCTCCTCTCCCTTTGCTAAATGTAATGCCACATGTATTGTCTCTGAATCCATATACCCCATAGTTTTATAAATGAGATTTTTAACAGGTTTTTTTTTTTCTTTAATCAGGCATATGCCAAACATTACAAGAGGAAGGTTGAGACACTAGGTTGTCTTCCAGAGTAGATTGTGTTCTTGTGCAGTTCTGCTATGGTCAGTTACTTGTTTTGTCAGTAAGTATATTTACTCTAAGCAGTTAAATTAATGGAGAGAAATTGATTTGTGTCTTTCATTGAAGTACAAGTGATAACTGCAGTATTGTTGTACAAGTTGAAAGCACAGGCATCCTCTTTCTGACTATGATATTGTGTCAATTTGTATGCATCTAGTTGAGTATTAACTTTTTCTGTTTCTGTCGTGACTTTAAACTACAGTAATCTTCCTCCTTTTTGCAGATGTGGAGGCACTGTTGGGGCCATTCTGACTTGTCCGCTAGAAGTTGTGAAAACACGGTTGCAGTCCTCTTCTATAACGGTCTACATCTCTGAAGTTCACCTCAACACTGTGAGTGGTGCTAGTGTCAATCGAGTAACTAGAGTTTCCCCTGGACCTCTCCATTGTTTGAAGTGAGTACCACATGCATGTTTCTTGTTTCACATACCCTCTTTCGTTTTCCAGAGGGGATTATTTTCCTTTGTGGCAATATTACAAAATCTTAGAAATAGCGCTTTCTAGGGGAGAGCTGATTTTGTACAGTTGTTGAATGTGATAATGTTAATCACAACTCTACGTGCAGTTATTCAAATGTAGCATTTGGATATGTTTTGGGGTAGTAAGACTGAACTGGTACTTCAGCCCCAAAAGAAGGCCCACCAAAGGATGGCATTGATTAAGTAATCGGTTCATTGTCATGAAATTCTGTTTCCGTGTAGTTGTTCATCAGCTTTTGATGATCAGAGAACTCTGGATCAAGAGAAGAGTCAGCAAACTTATTCCCTCCAGGATCTCAAGTCCAGCACCCAAAAAGTGAGAGAGAAGCAGTTATGGTCTTGGTTAGGACATCACATTGGGACTCTGGAAAAGTCAGTGATAGAAACCAGTTCCCTAGGAGTTGGCTGCCTTAGCCCTAAAACCACATTCCTGCTCCTGCAATTCTTTTCTTCACAGCACACATTCCTACTTCATCAACAAAATCAGCCTCCTTTGCTTTACAACCCCATTCATTCCCACTGTGGGTTCATCTTGTGTACTGAATGAGGCAGGGGTCCTGTTGAGCATGGATCTTTGATCAGGAAGAATAGGAGGGGGACTTTTTTTCTTCTTCCAAGAGCAGATGTTTTTCCCCCTCTTTTGTTGGAAATAGTCTTCATATTTATGAATGAGAATTGTTGTTTCTACCTGTGCAATAGTGTGATTTTTAAACTTCGCTTATTTGGAAAAATGAAGAAGTGACACCCATTTAGAGAGTCCCTTGTGCCTGTTGATCACCTTAGCTGTCCAGCCATGTTCTTTTTCTGGTACTGTTCCAGGCAGCATTCCTTGGCAATTGCAGAGAAACTCAAGTGGTTGTAAACCTGATCCCCTGTGTTGCCTTGCCCTGCACAGAATTTCTGTGCATGGGTCAGTGTTAGATCTTTGGGAAGCATAGTATCTAGACCAGGAAGGTTTCATATTTAACATAAAAGTAAGACTTCTGATGGGATGCATTGGGTGAAACAACTTGGCACCCAAAGTCTGAACTCAACCTTTGCTTAGCAGAGTAGGTCTTTAATCAAATGGTGGTGGTTTTGCATGAATGTTAGTAGTATTCAAATTTGACTGTTACAGTTTTACAATTGTTGTTTGTGCAATAACTAGCACTTCTGTCCTGGCTAGTGATCTGTGCAAGAGAGGTAAAATCCTGATCCTAATAGGGGAATCAATAGGGGTCTTACCCTGGAGTACTGTTATTAATGGCACAGCATCCTCTGCAAGGGGTGCTGTTGACTTCCAAGTCTGGATTTCAGAGAAGTCTTTTGAAATGAGAAGTGGGTAACAGCAGTTTTGTGGCTTCTACTCTCAGAAGGTGAGAAGGTGGATGAGAAAGTGTTGATTAAGTGAGGGGTAGGAGGGAGGCTTCTGTTGGTCCCAGAAAGTATTTGCTCCAAGGCTGATGTAAAAATGTGCTTGAAAGCAGTGGAAATGTACTACCATCTGTTTTAAGAAGCAAGCCCTGAAGAGCTTATTAGTTCTGCACCCCCTGCCAAGAGCAGTAACTACAACATAAGAACTAGACTGGTAGCTGGCTGTTCTGAGGATGTGAAAACCTCTCAGACTTCGCAGTAGGAATAGCTACTGTACAGTTGTGGACAGTAGTTCTATCAGTATACAGGAGCCATACGCTGGCATAGCTATTCACTGAGGGAGGAGGAATATGCTGTGCAGATCTGGAGTATGTAATTGTTTACTGACTGCATCTGCTGTGTTGCACCTTAAACCAGATAATTGTATATTGGGGGGAAGGTGGGCTAAATGTTTTTCTTTTGACTAAAATAGTTTCAGATAAAATTTACTAAGCAGCTGTATGTGCTTTCTGAAGCAAACCCATTCTATACAATGTTTCTAAAATAAAACATGATGATATTCTTGGATAGAAGTGTGCATTTCATTGGACCATCCAGCCACAGGGTGCTGATTTTACATCACAGCGCCTATCAGAATGGTTAGGTGAACTCTCTTTGCAGTAAAACTTCCTGTTAGCTACTCCATGTGGCCCAGGACTCGCCATCAGTATTGTTTCTTGGTTCAGGCAGCAGATGTATCACAAAAATCTTGAATGAAGGTATAGCTGTTTGCCTTTTGGTAGCAACTCTTATCTGTCTTTAATTTAAATAATGCAGGTGAGGCTGCAGGAGCCAGCTGTACAAATTTTAATGCCATTGACTACTTCCTGAGTGCTCACTGGTAACATGTTCTTTTTACATTTTGTTTCTTTCAGAGTTAATCTCATTTACTTTGCTTTCAGCAATTGAGTGCCCTTCTGCATATATACATTACACAAGCTCATTTCTCTTTAGAATGGCATGTTTTAACCAGTCCAGTTCCACATATAATAAAATCTAAGAGCTGTTGCCAAAGTTGAAATGGAATGAATTGTTAAAAAGTAGCTTAAATTCAAGTATAATAAGAACTAGAATAATTTTTTTTACATTTAGATGTAATGCTGAACAGTTGCACATTTCCTAGTCTATCAGATTTCCTCATTGTCTGTGTAAGACTTCTACATTGCAGCTAGAGAAGGAAAGGACAACTCCCACACCCCACTCCAACCCCTCCCACCTACACGCACAAGATGGTGGGTATGGTAGTTGGGGGGGGGGGTAGTGGGAAGAAACGTACACACACACACTAAATAACTAGGTGCCAATTGCGCAATAAAATCCTCCTCCTTTCTTAGTTTATATCAGTGATGGTAATAGATGTCTGAGTTATCCACAGCAACCCCTAAAAGTTATCCTATGTTACATACTCTTACTTTCAACCAAAATATTTTAGTAGTTCAAGAATAAGTCAGTTGTTTAAAAGAAAAAAGCAGTTAAAACCTAGGTTTTAGCACTGTTTGTCCAATGGCAGCCTTTTTCACTGTGGGTGAGTCTGTTAACAAGTAATTGTATTTAGATTTCCTGACTATAGCTCTCTGTTATTGTTTCCTTCTTCAGATAAAGGTCTGAATAAAACCCACAAAAACATTATTAATAGAAAAGGACATTCAGCTTTTTAAGTGATAAATTTCCAGACATCCTAATTCCTGGAGCATCCCTTTCAGTATAGACAAGCTCCAGGTGAGGCCAGTCATACTTCAGACTTATATTCTGAAATCTGCTGGTGACTTGAGAGGTGGTTTTACTACATGCAGTTTCAGGTGAGCCGTTCTCTCCTCCACTATAGGTTGTGAAATTACATCTAATTTTTTCAGCTGTGGGATGTGGACGAGTGCTCTTGTGCAAGAAGCACAAGAGCAACTGATCATAAAAAGCCCTCCCATTATATGGAATGCACACGCATCTGTGTATATTCTACATAATAAAAAAAAAAAAAATCAAATGATCACAAATGTTCAAAATGCTGGTTTTCAGAATACTTTGAAATCCCCTAGAACACTGACTTAGATGTATGTGTATATTCAGACTAATCAGTTTAAACTTCTCTAAACAGTTTACGCAACTATGAAATTTGTACAATTGACTGACTCTGCTGTCATTAACCTGTATATCTTTTTGAACAAGGAATATGCCTGAAAAATACTGTGTGTATTGGATGGCTTATCTAAGCTGATAAGCTTGGAGTCCTACATTGCAACATCCAGTTGAGTGGTTAAAATTTCTTCTTGCAGTGGTACTGATATCCTCTCTTTTTTTCCTCTGTATCCAAAGCTGGAATTTTATAATCAAGGCTTAAGCTTTTAGATACATTTTCTGTAGGGCCAACAATGTGCACGTTCAACAAAACCTTATTGTATCCAGGCATCTTGGAACAAACCCTGTGCTGAGATTCATCACATGTAATATAGACTACTTTAAAAAAAAAAAAAATTACACCTCAGTGGAACAAGTATTCCAAATCCTTTAATGCTGACGATAGTAAATTGAAAGTACTGTGTTAATGCTCAGTATAAAGCTTATTAAGCTAAAGTGTATGTTTCTTATTCCTTTGTCTATCCTCTTAAAAATGTCTAGTGGCCTTTGTTCACCCCCACTGTTCCCAGAACTGTAAGGTTACTAGTCTCAACCCTGCAAAATGCTGCACATCTTATTCCTGATCCAGCAAAACTCTTACACACTTACTTAAGCTTAAGCATGATTAGTCTGTGTGGACACAATAAGTTACTCATGTGATTAAGTTCATTATATACTAAAGTGCTTTGTGGATTGGAGTGAGAATACTTGTGCCTGGTAAGGAGTCAAGCTATACAAAACAAGGGCTCCAATTTTACTTGGATTTACAGTTGGTAACTTCCATAGGAATGCATAGGATGAAAAACTAAGAAGAAATTGATCCCTTAACAGCTAAGCCTTAATCCTGCAGAGTGGTTGGGAAGAGATGGGGCTACTTCAGTACATGCCCTGTCTAGCTGCATTTGTTGTGAGGGAGTTCCCAGATCAAAAGGAATAATGTGTCTGGAAACTGTATTTTAGGATAGGGGTCAAGAACTGGACCTTCACTTGTGTGTCTTACAGTTTGATAAATCTTTTGAGTGACAGTAGAATTTTTCATGAGACTTAGATTCCTCTAAATCTTATGTTGGGTACAGGGAAGAATTGGAGAAAGGTGCAATAAAATTGAATGTTTGTTCCTGCCTTCTGAGAACAAATGTGAATCTATAGTACAGCAGATGATCCAGTTCTAAGAATGATTATTAATGTGTTGTATTTACTATGAGAACACTGCTTGCCAGAAAAAAACATTACGCATGGGTGATCCCTGTGACTTAGATGGTTAAATCTGTTAAAATGACAAAATTAGTAGTTTGTTTATTTAAAAAAACCCAAAAAACTATAGTACTGTGTACTGCAGTTATCCGCTTTTAATATATAGTTTTGGTTTGGTTTTTCTGTTACAACTTCTTTTGTGTTTGTTTTTCAGGATGATCCTGCAAAAGGAAGGTCCTCGTTCTCTCTTTAGAGGGCTAGGTCCTAATTTGGTAGGCGTTGCTCCTTCCAGGTAAAATAAAAATGCCTGTTTGATAGGTGAAATGACTCTGCCATATGTTAGACATTTGAACTATATTGAGTGTTTTTGTGGAACAAGGTAATATCTACATTTGTAGTAGTAGTAGTATTATTCTTTATTATTTTTTGCATAACATAGAGCATTAGTTTATAACTTTTAGCTGTGGGCTGGGAGAAAGTCTAACTAGAATTTAAAAGGCTGGGGCCTAAAGTGTCTTTTAAGTCCACTTGACTAATTCCCCTGAAAATGCTGAGGAATACTTTGGTATACTTGCCTCAAATTGTGTGTGCTCTCAAAAGTGATTTTAAATTTCTCTCTCTAAGTGGATTCTTCTTTATGGGGTGCTCTGTAATGGTCGGTTAACTCTTCTGAAACTGACAGATGAAATATTATAGCTTGTGTATGTGTGTTTGTTCTTCTTCAGTTTTCACATTAGAGTTGTCTGATTGATAATGTATTTAGCCTTGTGAGTTAGCACATCCTGGCTTTTTTTCCAGTCTTCAGCTTTCATCAAACACTTTGTTTCAATTAAGCTTTTGCTAAGTGACTTTCACAGCAGCTCTTTGTTTGAATAAGCTGTTAAAAAAAAAAAAAAAAAAGTTTTATAACTCATATAGCATATTCAGCTGGGTTCAGATCCCATTTTAAAAATTACATCTCAGAAAGCAAGTACTTTATCATTTTGTTCTGAAGAAAAACATGTTTGCAGAGCTAATCAGATTAACTTAATGTTCTGTTTAATGAAGAACGTGGATATGTATTTTGATGGGGGCTTTTTTGTTTGTTGGGCGGGTTGATCGTGTAGATTTTGTATAACGGTTAAAAGTGTTCAAGTCATTGCTTACCTAATAATAATAATAAGCACATAGATGATCGCAGAAAATAATTTTTTATAGCTATTGTGAGGTTAAAACAACCTTTCTAAAATTTGCATGGTAGTCTGTTTAGATGCTAAAAAACACATTGGTCATTTTTAGTATAATTTTTGATTGAACACAATTTGTAAATACTTGTATAGTTCTTTTGTATTTGGTAAGAAAATTTTGTATGAGTCATTTCAGATAGGTTCAATCAAAAACTGAAAGGAAGAAGTGGGAAGGATCTGTTTCTAGTGTACTATGTAAAACTCACACTCTAAGCAAAGCAACCCAAAAATAAAAAATGGTTCTTTGGATTTCTCTCTTACCTTCTTTCTAAAAAGTAGAACCAGTGTGACAATGTAATATCATTAAAATGAGTATTTTGCCTAGTACAGTCTGGTGTGGCTTTGTTCTGTGTTTTCATAAGTAATAAGACTGCATGTTAGTTAAGCAGGCCATTGCCACACAAGATGACCCAAAAGCTGCAGTTCTCAAGTTCACAATTAAACCCTTCACGCTTGTTATGGCCAGTATAGATTTTGGAGTGTTGCAGAAGGGATGAGATGAATAAACACCACTCCATTCTCCCCCCGCAAATTCTCATTCCCCATACCTCAGGATTCAAGTGCTCGTGGAATTGCAGCTTGAGCTGCTTTCTTTATAGTAATATTTTTGTCATTGTATAGTATCTCTAAATAATGAAGCCAGAGATCTATCTGTTCTACATTAGCAGTGCTTTGTAGCTACATCTAAGTAAGATACAGAATTAAACCTTGGATTTCATTCTGATTTTAGAGCAATATACTTTGCTGCTTACTCAAATTGCAAGGAAAAGTTGAACAGTATTTTTGATCCAGATACCAGTCAGGTACACATGATTTCAGCTGGAGTGGCAGGTAAGAATCTGTAACTTTTTTGCCTTCCTTATTTGAGATGCTTAGCTGTGACTGTGAGGCTGCCATATATGTGAAATAACAGTGCTTGAATGATTCTGATTTCAGTAAATAGACATGTAGGTGACTTGCTTCTTGAGTATGGAAGGCAGCTTAAGAATAAATGCATGGAAATTGAACTTTACATTAATAGGTGTCTGTAGGTGTGTGTGTGAATGATGTATTGTCTAGATGAACTGACATGCTTTCTTTGATATTTTTTGTGAAAATATAAAATATTCACCAAGTTCTAACTCTGAATAATTTAACTGTGCTTTGCAAACTAGAAACAGTGTTGTCTATGCTGAATTTTGGTTCAATAATTTTTAATATATTCTTCTCCCCTTCCCTTGATTTTGTTACTTCTTATGTTTTATATATTTTCGCCTTTTTGAAAGATATTTACAGGTCTTTAAAATATACCTGTCCTCTTCTCAAATGCTAAAACATTTCTAAAGTTTGCTCTCGTACTAAGTAATCCAGTTAACCTTTTTAAACCTTCTTCAAGAAGGAGTAAAGTTGGAAGGTGTGTTTAATTTATTGGATCATTACTTTTGAAAATTTAGATCTGACTTAAGTCTTAGGTCCAAAATAAAATTGACTTGGTGGCTTAAATGTAGTCCTTGGTATATTCTACCATTACAGAGATGCAGTGGAATGGTGCATAGTTGGTCATCTCCATTTGGGAGTAGTAAACCAAAGATGTGAAAGGTCAGGCAAGAGCAACATTGGCAGAGGTGTTGCAGAAACTCATCATCACCTGCTAGTGTAATACCTGCTGCTGACAATATCCCTCATGTTGAGGTGTTTTAAAAAATATCTTTTTTTTTAATGCAAGCTATAAACATTTTAAATTCTCACCACTCAGCTTAAGTATGATAGAAATTGAAATGGTTATTTAACTGAATCGTACATACCAAATTATACAACAAGTATATGATGCTTATATAAGTATGTCAAATGTAGAGTTAGTGTTAATTGTGTTAGATATAGATCAGTAGAAACCTCTGGTATGCCCTAAAGCAGATAATTGACTATGATGGCACAAATAATTTGTTGTCTAGTATAGGAACTTAAACATACATGAGATTCATGGGCATATATTGTAGTGGTGGATACCATAAAAAAAAATCTAGAGGTATATAAATATGAGTAATGTCTCACTTTTTTTCAGAGAATGAATACTACAGCCAATAGGTCAACTGTTGAAAATAGAAAAAAATATGCTAATGCATTTGCTGGAATAATAGTTTTTATGCTACTATATGTTTTTGGTATAAATAATTAAAGGAGGGAATTAATTATCCAATTAAATCCATCTTATTCAATTAACTGCTTCAGGGATCCTTCTTGTATAATGCTACTTTTTCGATTACCTGTGTTCTTTTTCCCCCCAGAATTATAAAGAGATGTAACTTTTCTCTTGACAAAAAACTGAAGACATGGAAATGTATTAGCACTGTCTCTTCTTTTTTTTTTTCTTTTTTTAATTTTTTAACTTGACCACTTTAATCTTTCATCTTGCATAGATTATAATGTTGATTCAGATGACCCTTATCTTTGGAAGTTCCATACTTGTTTCATAGTGAAAGGAACCTGTGCAGATATGTTCAAATAGCAGCTTTCCCTATGCACCTGAAGATGCAGATCCTGATTTGTCAGTGAGTTCTGTGTCTGCACTTTGTTTACCACCTAGAAGGGTGATGCTACATTTTGCATTCATGACGATTGGATGCTGGTTAAATGTCCTTTAAGCTTTAGCTGTTTGCCTCTCTTATGGTTGTACTCAGAGACTTTCATATTGTGCACTAGCTTTAATACTGAGAACGCTTTCCCAATTCTGTAGCTATTTTTTTTCCTTCAGTTTATAACAGGGTAGTAGTGCAGTACTGATGCGCATTTAACATTTAGCTTCACAGTTATACACCTAAAAAAAATGGTTGGTGAAACTGAATGCCCCATGCAGATTCACAGTGAAGGTAGCTATTTTTTTTTCTTTCTTAAAATAGCTTAGCACAATGTTTTCTAGAACTTGCTAAAAGCCATTTACAAGCAAGTTCTGTAAATAATCTTATGATTCTTTGTACTGGGCATTAGTTTGATAATTAATTGAAAGGGTTGTTTTTAAGAATTAACATAGCTTCTGGAAAAATGCTAACCTTGTCATTTTTGTAATTAAATTCTAATAAAGCCTTTAAAAGAATACTAAAATTGGCTTTTAACAATTTTGTCTGCACAATTTTTATTGCTACATAATGTCAATAACTTATGAAGTAAGAGTACGGTGAAATCCCAGGGAGAAAATTACTAGTCTTAGTAAGCACTAACTTATTTGATTCTTGAAACTATTTGATATAAAATCGTTATGATCTTCTTTTATAACTTAAAATTGTGCATTAGCCAGGTGAATTTGTTTTTCCTGCTTCATGGCAAAGCTATCTACTCTGACATTTTTTCCACCCAATTTCCCTGTTTGAGAACTGACTTGCATTATTTAATTAATGTCACAGAGTAATATTTAATTGTTCATATACTATTTACATTAGAAAAATCTAAAACTAAGCACTCAAAGACTACATGTTGCTTTTGAGCTATACAGTCTTTTTTTAAGAAGCCACACAAGGCTGTGAAAAGTAACGTATATCTTTAGTGGTGCACCAATACATTAGTCTCATATTGGATCGGCACAGATATTATTGTCTATCGGAAATCAGCCTCTTGTGTCCAATAATTTGGCTGATAAATGGCTCATGCGGGCACACAGCCGCAGCGCAGCACGTAGGCAGTGAGGAACGTGGCCCAGCAGCTTGGAGAGCTGCATGGAGCTGGTAAGTCTGTTGTGGTGGAAGGGGTGTAGAGGGAGAGGGCAGATCAAGGCCCTTGGGGTGAGGGAGGGAGTAAGGCTGTGGCAGGTGCTGCCCAGCTGGGGCGGGTCGGGCACAGGATGGAGCCACGGCTCATCTGGGGAAGGGAGGTGTCTCCTGCCGCGCACACCGTGGGAACACATGGGGGAGACATGTGCCCCCGAATCTGCACGGGGAAGGCTGGGGCCAGGACTGCACCAGGCTCTTCCTGGCAGGGACTGGGCTGGGCTGTGCTGCTCGGGGCAGGTGGCAGCTGTGCTGGGAGGGAGGTTGGGGGAGCTATGGCAAGTTTTAGGGTGGCTGTAGCACCCCCGCCCCCCCTCCCCCCCCCCCCCCGCAGCCCTCCTCCCAGTGCCACTGCCCACTCTGAACACAGTCTAGCCCCAGCTCTAACCTGTAGTGACAGCCATCCTGCCCCATGCAGACCTGGGGGGCATGCCTCCTCCCCCTGTCCTCTTGGGATGCACGCAGAGGCAGGAGCTGCTGCCCTGTCCCACCCCAGCTGGGCAGCACCTACCTCAGCCCCGCTCTATTCCCTCACCGCGTGGGCCTCAATCTGCCTCCCCCCACCTCCCCTTCCCTTCAGCCACAACAGACTTACCAGCTGGACACCACTCTTCAAGTTGCCGGGCTGATATCAGAAATCAGATTGGTATTGCCCAATATGCCTCCTTAAAAATCAGCTATCAGTATCGGCCCCCAAAATCTCTATTACTGAACCTCTGTATACCTTTAATTAAAGAAAAGCTCAAGGCACTTACCTCTAATTTTCTGTGAATGTAACTTAGAGCTGTGACTCATGAAAAGAACCTTATTTGTGGCACAGTATGTAATGTGTTAGTAGCTATTTAAGTAGTCAGATTAAAAACGTATTGTTTTTGTGTCCCATACTTCTGAGCAAGTATCTGAAGCTAGACTTGGACCTTATACTTAAACAAAGTGTGGAAGAATTCTAATGCCCGTAGTATTTTTTTTGGAAGAAGTTGAGCTACCTCTTTCATTGAAGAAAATGTAAAAGTATGCTTATTCTCTTTCTTGCTCTCTCTTCACAAGATGGAGTAACTCCCTCATTCAGGTCAATAGTAGTTATTCTTATCCTGTGGAGGGAGTCTGTACTCTCATTTTCTATTAGTTATATGTGCCATGTGTAGATGGAAGGTCACGCGTGTTTAAAATTTGAGAGACAGCATCCCTGTTGTTCAGCATTAGCCTACAGCATGCAGTATTCATTGACTTCATTCCTAAAGTATTAAGTTTTGGATTGAATGTGGTTTGGTTTTTTGTTTTGTTTTTTCTTATAATATGCAGTAGCACTGCATCTTTCCCCATCTGGTACATTGTGATATGTTTTGTATAAAAACCTTAATGTGTCAGTATAAAAACCTTTAATATGTCTATGAATGTTAGCTGCCAAGTTGCATTTAAAAGATTTAGCATATCATTTAAACTCTGTGCATCATTTACTGCTGTGCAGCCCTACTAAAGTAACTGAGGATATTTTTTCCCTATTATGAGGAGTTGAACTATTCAATTCTGTTGTACTTTTAAATTAAAATAAAATAAAATAAAGATTCACAAGCTAGCTTATGACAGCAGATCTTTTAGGTGTATAGGCATTGTTCTGCCAGTTCTAGAAGACTGTTTAAACTACAGTTCAGAAGCTAAACACAATTTTTTTAAAATACATTTTTGGTCCACTTTAATATTAGTGCACATAGTAGGCATAAACTTTTTAGTTTTTGTGACTTTAAATAGCATGGACACATTTATCGAACCAATAGGCAATAAATAAATACATTTTAGTTCACTAGCCAATGACTAAAATTTGGAAGTCTGACCGATACCGAAAGACATCTGTTTTCTCAGCCCTGTGACAAGGTTAGCATTTTTTTAATGGGATTTTTGGGTACTTTTCGTTTTTAAAATTTGTGAAAAGAGGTAAGTATTTTACAATCTGTATAATTGAACTGCTGCAAATGGCAGAAATTTCAGTACTCAGTACACTTTACAAAACTTTTAATATCTGTGGCCTGTTTTGGTATTTTTTTCTTTTTCTTTTTTTCCTAAACTTTTAACCTGAAAAAGTTAGATCTCACAATAACTAATTCACAAATCCTTCCAGTGGGATTCAATTTGTACACATGTGTCTGATGAGGTCACTGCTTGTTGTTATGATACAGAAAAGCCTGTGTCTATTTTAGGCATTTACTGTACATTTCTCCCGTGAAAAGAGTGAGATCGTGTCATCTCATGCTCCCCATCCGCAGGTCACTTCCTGCAGAAATATGGACTAACTTAAACCTCGTGAGTACTGAACTGAGCGTCTCTTGCAGCCTCTAGTGTAAGAACCACACCTTGGGTTTGTAATATCTATTAAATACAAAAATAAGGGGAATTCACTTCCATTATCTGAATACAGAATATATGCATTTTACAAAAGCATCGCTTTTCCTTTAACTCTTAAACAGAGTTAATTCTTCCAGTGCAGTTCAGGGAAAGGTGGAAAATACCTTTTACAGATAGCTGCTATATTATTTAGCCAAGTTGGCTACTATAACATCCCCTTCACAGACTAAAGCCAGGCCATTCAGTCTTTTAGCGTCACACAGCTGCATTTTAAAATGCTGCAGCTGGTTTCATGTTACCATACTGTATCAAGACCTCCTCCTTTTTTTGTTTCTTTTTGTTGTTGTTGGGGTTTTTTTTTCTATTTTACTACTTTGGATTTTGAATCCAGTATTATATATTCACATGCGCCTCTCAATTCCACTTGTCTTACAGTTACCATTTCAAATATGATGCAGAATAGGAATACCTGGGATCTTACCTGTTTAAGCTTTTTGTCGGTGTGTTCTAAAAGAGAAACTTAGAATAGTTGTTTCCATCTGAAATTCAGCTGTACTTTGTAGAAATAATTGAAGGTGAAATTAGAAGTTCTTTTTTAATAATGAAAAATAGATCTACATTTCTCAAGTGTCCATTTTAAAATTCTGGCAGTAATAACTTAAAACCAACCATAGTTTCTTGATAGAACATTGTTTATAATATTCACTTGCTTCTAATTAGTGAGTTACTTAGTTATAACCATGACATTCCATAACTTTTCCAATTTGACATGTGAAGCTATTGTGGGGGAAGTGAGGAAAGCCTACGTAACTTGAATTGTGACTGTCCTTTTAAATGATAGTTTTGACACAGGCTGCCTGTGTGAAGGTAGATAAGATGCTTAGACTTCTTAATCAAAGATATCCAATAACTTTGGATGCTTCAGTCTTAGGTTGCTTTAGCTGAGGCCTGCAGTGTTTGATCTTTCAAAGGTACTCTGCAGCCATAGTACCTGTAAGAATTGGGCCTCTGAGGTCTCAAGGGGCTCACCCAAAATGACTGGACAGTTGGGGTGGGTGTGGGGGGGTTGTTGTTTGTTTGGTTTTTTTGATTGAGCCTGGGGATTAAGCCTCTATGAACCTCGGTTTTTCATTCTTTTAAATATATTGATAGTTTTGGAAGAGACCTTTTATGTCAGAATAACATTTCCTTACCACACGAGGCTGTTGTAAAGCTAAATTAGTTAGTGCTTTGGGAAACTGATATTAAAATAATGAATACCATCATGTAATAATCCTAGAAGACTTCAAAAAGCATGGATAGGCAGGCTGGGACACGAGTATACCCTGTTTCTGCCTGTTTGATATTGGTAATTGGCAGAATCAGAATCTTTTTATTTTTCTATTTAAAAAAAAGAGACTAGCAAAGGTGCAGGCAAATATACCACTTGCCTAGCACTTCAGAAGGCATCTTGCTTGTGACATTCCACTTGTGTACAGTAGTGAATTTCCTCATTGCCCCTTTCGTTGCTCAATATTGCCCTGGACCTAGGAGCCTTAATTGAGCCCTTTAGGTTTAGTAGGAAAGAAAGCACCTTAGAAGATAAATCATGAATTCAAGTAGAACTTGACACTGACTAAATAGTAAAGGATACCCCTGGCATGCCATCATAAATCAGCAGTGACCCATGGAGTTATGCTAGTATAATGGCATGCAAAATAAATCAAGTCCTAGAAGTGCTTTCTAAATGGATGTTATAGCTGTCTTGCACTATGCTTTTTAAAGATCTTCTGTGCATCAGTATAGAAAACCAGTTCTCCATTGCTTTGTACCTTGTGTAGTCATTTAAATGTGTGCAAAATTGGTGTAAAGTAGGACTGTTGGGATTTGATGGCATTTTACATACAGTTATAAAGGACTGCACATGCAACTTGGCCATGGGAGAATAAGGTGCTGGCTCTTAAACACCAAATCAAGCTGCCTTCACAAAACATGTTATGGTCTGTATTTCATGTAAATGATAGGGTGACATCAAAAAGGGTTTTTACAAGAAGCTAGTTTGGAAAAGCATGTTTTTTTGGTTAAAATTTATCAACTTCTCATTTAGATTAAATCATGTTTATTAGAAGTTATCCTCTATGCTAGTGTAGTGTAGCTAAATCTTTAGAAAATGTCCTTTTTTAATTTCCAAATGTAAAGCTAGTTAAGGATAGTCTTCTGTTGTTTGAAATCTCAAATTAGGATTTAATCACCCACTTTTAAATTAAGGCTTATAAAAACCTTAAAACAGTTAAGATCCTTTGGCATTTCTGTTTTTGAGTATTTCAGGCATTTGTGTATTTTTTCAATGTAAATGTAGAAAGTGATTTGAACAGAAGTAACTGGTATGCAAGCAGTTTATATTTACTGTGTTGTAGTATTACAATCTGGTTGTAAATAATTTTCATTAAGCTTATCAAACCCCGTTGCATGTAGCTGCAGTGTGCATCAGAAATGCACTGAACAAGAGACTCTTGCTTTCCCAGAACCCTAGTCCATCTTGCAGGAGGCAGCATGCCTGTATCATGATAGACAGCCAGTAGTGTGTTGCTCGGGAAGCACAGTGTCAAAATTAATTACTGCCTGGCAAATGCTTCTGCTCTTCCCTTTCCCTGTCCCCGCCTGTAGACATGTCACCTCATTAATGGTGCATGTATCCTACTATAACTGTAAATTTATCCAGAGCTGTCTCTTAATCTGCTCTTCCATTCTCTGTGGTTGTGTAGAAGTAAGAGAATCTCTTTACTTTCCTTCTTTCTTTTGAAGTGGACAGAAAACCAAAGCTTTTACCAATAATCCTAATGCATCCCAAATACTTGTCTGATTAGTTAGAAGCAGTACTGTTCGTTTTTGTACAGTTTAAATGTTTGTATGCTTGTACAAGTATTCCTGGGGCCAAACAACACTCTTTGCTTTTGAATATTGAATAACAAAAACTCTCCAGTTTAACTGTTCTTTAGAATGTAGTATTAAAAAGCTTTTTAATGTACCTTGTAACTTGTGCCTTTTAGCTGAACCATAGTAGCAGTTATTTAGTTTGCATGCTTTTAAACTCTCATGGTATTTCAGGTAGTAAATTAAATCTACATAGAATGCTTTATATTGTTTTAATTTGCTTTAGTTGCATTTGCACTATGTGTTTATTGAAATCTTTCAAAATTTGATTGGCTGATATCAATCTAGCTAGTCTTACTGCTTAAAAGTGACAAAATGGGATTAATATGAATAGATTGGCAGAAAATCAGACTGCTTTTATATAGAAAATCTTCTTTACTAAGAACTGAACTTATGAAATATTAATGTAAAACGAACTTGAAGTAAGAAAGTTTATTGGCTCTGTGGACTTGTAAAAGTAATAATACCAATAGAGGCCTACAATGGGAACCGTTTTAAAAATCAGCGTAGTTCGAGTTGTCACATCTACCGTACCTTACTGCACACATTTCAGACTTAACTAAATCTGTTTTTATTATGTTAGCAAATCTAATGTTTTTTAAATAATATTTCTTTAGGTTTTACTGCAATCACAACAACCAATCCTATTTGGCTAATAAAAACACGATTACAGCTTGATGCGAGGTAAGATCTTCTTAATAAATAAAAAAGGAATTTATTGGGGAATGTTTACCGATATTATTGTCTAATAAATAGAATAGAGTAATGCAGTAAAACTGATTGTCTTCCAGAGGGTGCTTTTAATAGCTAGGAAATCAGTTGATACAATTTGATCCTGAAGTTTGCATGTTTTTCCAGTAATTAAATAGATAGCAGTATGATCCTGTAGATTCTTGTAGCCAGCACTGAATAGTTTCTAAAATGATCAGTACTTCACTAATGAAATGCTACCTAAAGTATGGAATCTTGTGCTTTTTTATTCCTTTGTATTGTGGACTTACTAATTGAAAAAGAGAGAAATCATGGATCCAGATGCAAAAATTAGTTCCATGGCAGGCTACTATTAAAAATTGGCTGGATTTTTGGCATATAACATTAGTAGACATAATAATATAGGGTGATGCGGGCTGTTTTTGGATTTTTTTTTTTACATTATTAGCCCAGAATGAATTGCAAATCTTTACTGCTGGGAGGAACTTAGGCAATGTTGGATAAGAATAATTTGTTCCATTGGGTTTTTTTTCAGTTTTTTAACTCCTCCTTTCTATGTTAACTTCACACGTGTGTTTTTTAGCTGACAAGTCATAAAACTGCTTTACAAAGCTCGATTTTAACTTGTAGCATGTAAGTGTAAAGACAGAATAAAAGCTGGCCAGTGCTTAACTGTTTCCTTTCCGGTGTGAGTTTTATAGGTACCTGAATGGCTCAGGTACCAAAATTCCATTGAAGATCAGTAGAACCTAGGTTCCAAAATAATCTATGCGATTCTGAAAATTTTACCAGCTGTTTGAATCATTCGTTGATTACCATAGGTAGAGCAGAAAGTATAAGAAATAAACAGCAGAACAAGACCACGAATAGTCTGTAGCTTCTGACTTAGTTTCATAGTTTGTAGGGTCGGAAGGGACCTGAGCAGATCATCTAGTCCGACCCCCTGCCATGGCAGGAAAGAGTACTGGGGTCAAATGACCCCAGCTAGATGTTCATCTAACCTCCTCTTAAACACCCCCAGGGTAGGAGCCTGCACCACTTCTCTTGGAAGCTGGTTCCAGACCCTAGCCGCCCTGACTGTGAAGTAGCGCCTCCTGATACCTAACCTGAACCTACCCTCTGCTAGCTTGTGACTGTTATTCCTGGTCACTCCTGGCGGTGCTTGGGGAAACAGTGACTTCCCCAATGCCTGCTGATTCCCCCCTGACTAGTTTATAACAGGCCACAAGATGCCCCCTTAGCCTTCTCTTTTGGAGGCTGAACAGGTTCAGGTCCCGCAGCCTGTCCTCATAGGGCCTGCCCTGCTGTCCCCTGATCATACGAGTGGCCCTCCTCTGGACCCTCTCGATGCCGTCGACATCCCTCTTGAAGTGCGGCGCCCAGAACTGGACAGTACTCCAGCTGCGGCCTGACCAATGCCGCATAGAGGGGAAGGATCACCTCCTTGGACCTGCTCGAGATGCATCTGTGGATGCATGCCAAGGTGCGGCTGACCTTCCTTACTGCCTCTCCACACTTGAAATGAAATAAAAGCAAAAGCAGTCTTCATTGCACTATTGAGAGGGCTGGAAGGGACTACATAACTAGGACATGGTTTAAATCGAGATGTCACAGTTTTTGTGCAAATCACAAAATTAGGTGATTTGCACAAAAACTGTGATTTGCGGTGAAATGCCGTGATATGGCTTCTTGCTGGGGAGTTCCCCAACCAGCAGCCGTATTGTGGTGCTTTGTTGCAACAAGGTGGCTACTGCAGGTTGGGAAAAGCATTCCCATATGTCAAGGCATCCCCCAGGTAACCCCATTCCCAAGTTTTTCCCACTTGGAGGAACAGACAGCCTCTTCCCTACCTGGCACTAGGGCTGTCTGCCAAAGCAACTTCGCATGCCCCAGTTTTCCCACCCAGAGGAGCAAACAGCCCCTCTTCTGCCCATTCCCAAATACTCTCCTCCCCCTGTCCCTTTTGCTACCCCTCCCCCCCACCCTGGGCTGCTAGGCTTTTGCCGCTGGCTGAGCTTTCTGCCTAAGGCAACCAACAACTTCCAAGCCCCGGAAAAAGCTTCTTACCTCCAGTGGTGGGGGCACCGTGATCTAGCCCCCAAAATGACGACCTGTGCCACGATTGGGCCACAATATTAGTGGCCGGGGCCAGCAATTTTAAACCAGGCCCTACTCATAAGGTTATCTAGTATAGTCCTGTCATCAAGGCAGGATAGTCCCTGACTAAACCATCCTGGCCAAGTGTCTGTCTGACCTGCTTTTGAAAATTTCCACAATTTCTCTAGGTAGCCTGTTCCAAGGTTTTACCACCCTCATGGTCAGAAATTTCCTCCTAACTATGTCCTACCTAAATTTTCCCCGATGAAGCTTGAGTTCATTGTTCCCACTCCTGTCCCCTGTGGTAATGGAGAAAAGCCTCTACATGCAATTATTCCATCCCAAGTGCAGGACTTTGCACTTGTCCTTCTTGAGTCTCATCTTCTTGCAGACCATTTGTCCAGTCTATCCAGGACATTCTGGATCCTAGCCCTACCCTCCAGAGAGTCTGCAGCTCCACCCAATTTGGCATCATCCATAAATTGGCTGAAGTTGCAGACCCTTTGAAGTGTAGGGCTAGGATCCAGAATGGCTTGGATTGATCTCAGACCACATTTCTAGTCTATCATATGGATTATTCTTACTGAACTTCATCTTGTTCAGATTTTCAGTACTCGCTGTCTTGCCCTTTTCCTTTGCATTTTAGCTCTGAATATATTTTAGTAGTGGTTTGGAATTGATAAGTTAAGATTTATCAACAGATTTTGTATTTAATTATTGAAGTTCCATTTCAAATAGATTCATGTGACTGCGTGTGACTTCTTTTAATACACAAAGAGGTAGTTAAACTGAAAAGAAACATTTGAGAAGTTAACCATGTAAAATCAGGATTATGATATAGTTTGGCTGGGCTCTCTGTACAGTATGTAAAGGTAGCATTCTGATGCTTATGTTGCATGTTAGGTTCATGCAGCTAACAGTAATAATGAAAATCACAGACCTCCTTAGCATCATGAGGTCTGTCTGTCAAGTTACCAAATGACCAAGATTGTAATTGTAATATAGTACCTTTTCGGCATTCTTCATAAATTACCTTAAGGTAAGGAATATTAACCAAGTGAATTGCATAATTTTCTTGGATGCGTAGCTGTCCTATAAATGATGCATATAAGAATTTTTTTTGTCATACATGGGAGAAGGGTTTGCTAAAAAGCAAACAAGTAGCTACTACTTTGACTAGTATAGGGTTGTCTCTGTATATAGATAGGTGTTTTGAAGTTGTCATAGCTTTCTACATTTTCAGTTATAATGCAATGAATGTTGTAGCAGAGAACATAACCTTAATACCAAGGGATACTAAGAAGCCACCTTATGTTGCTGCCACTGAAGTTGGTATCAAAGCTTCTCTTGACTCAAGCTAGGTCTGTCCTTTCCCCAGTAGTCATAAAATGACGTTTAGTAGAGCAGTGATTTTTCACACAGGACATTATGGCACCCTGGCACACTGCAAGTTTTTGAAGTGTGCCACCTAGCAATAAGTGTGCAAACACCTAAATTTAATTCACAAGACTAAATCCAGAGATATCAAATAGGAATCCATAGTTTCAAAAACATTCTGACTAGACATACACCAATATATTGGTCACATATTATATCAGCACTGATAAAAGGAAAATTAGCAATCAGCTTTTTTTGGCCGGTGTAGCTGATAATGTCACTGATAAATGCTGTGCGCAGCTGCAGCATGCATGCAGCCTGGCAGCTTGGAGAGCAGCCTTCTGCTAATAAATCTGTGGGAGGGAATGGGGTGGGGGTCTCAATCTGCCCCCCACGGTGAAGGAGGGAGTAGGGCAGGGACAGGTGCTGCCCAGCCAGGGTGGTGAATATGATCGCAGAAGCAGGACGGAGCCACAGGCAGTTTATCTGGGGGTGTGGAGGAGGGATGGGGCCTGTGGCCCTCCCCCAGAACTGTGTGTGTGGTGAGGGTGGGCTGTGGGCTCATGGCCTGTCCCAGCCTCTTCCCAGTGGGGAGGCTGGGCCAGGGCTGCACTGGGGCAGGTGGTGCTGGGATGGAAGGCTATGGGGTGGGCTGTAGCCACCCCAAAATTCTCTGTAGCCACCCCTCTAGGCACTGCTGCCACCCTCCCTGACCCTGCCTGCTCAGAGCCTGGCCCCTCCCTGCTGGGAAGAGGCTGGCACAGCCCCTTGCCCTGACCCTCAGTGGGCAGCCCGCCCACGCACAAGCCTGGGGGATGGGACACATGCCTCCCATGCTCCCCGGGGGGTGTGCGCAGTGGTGGGGAGATTACCCCCCAGATGAACCACCTGCAGCTCTGTCCCGCTTCTGAGGTTGCATTCACTGCCCTGGCTGGGCAGCGCCTGCCCCTGCCCTGCTCCCTCCCTCACCGTGGGAGCCTCCATCTGCCTGCCTGCTTCCCCCTCCCCTCCCCCCCTGGACTTACCAGCAGGAGGCTGCTTTCCAAGCTGCTGGGCTGCATTCCTTCCTGTAAATTGGCCTTCAGTACTGGCCAAGAAATCCTGTATTGGCACCCCTAATTCTGACTTGTGCTCTTTCTGAGTTCTTTGCCACAGAAAAACAACTCAATGTTTTTTAGTCAAGAAATGAGTGAAAGCTGAGGGGTGCCTCATGTCTAAAAAGGATGACAACTACTGCAGCAGAGAAACTGCTACATGTAGGTTTACACACATCCCTCTTACATACTGAAAGACTGTTTCTTTTGTAAAATTTGCCTATGTGGATCCCTGTTTTTTTTGTGTTTATTTTGCTTGTGCACAAAGAACTGGTATCTTTGAATAGCAGTGCCCTCAGGGGTTTCATCTACACCTGGGATATCTTTTGTGTTTCTCTACCTGGCAGCAGGAGCAACCATAACCCACCCTAAATTTCTTGTTAGTGAAAACCCCCCACAAACCCACCCATACCCCTACAGCCCCCCACAATATAAAAGAGTAAGACTTCATTTTAAGCCACTATACTATCACCTCTATGTACGCTATGCAAACTCATGTAAATCAGGACAATATTTTTTTAAATGAAATTAATGTTGTAGGACATGTTTGTTTGATTTTTAGAATATAATCTAGTATTTTTCTGGTTCCAAGGTGACAAACCCCCTTGATGAAAGGAGTACTTCTAGGAGGCAAAGGGAAGGACTTCTGGTAGCAAAGGGCCAAGGGGACTTCCAGTCCCAAAATGGCAACCAGGGTGCAGGGCACCTGTCAGGAGGCGGGGCTGTCCTTCCAGCCCTCAGTGGCTTGCCAAAACTCGGTAAGCAGCTTTCCACCAAAGATAATTGCCTTCCCCTGCTTTAAGCTCTGTCTGTCCTATGACAGTCTAATTCTGCCTGATATCGGGGACACTTGTAGTCTTCAATCCAAAAGAAAGCTAGGTTGCTAGTGACAATGACCCCCAAGAATAAGGGTGCAGAGGAGTTTGATTTCCTTAAGAGGAAAGATGGTTCTTTAGTCTTGCTTCACCTACATGGAGAAAATTACCAGGTATTTTTTGTGAAAACAGAAAATCCCTGACAAAGGAAAAAGGTTTGTCATTTCCTTCAAAATGGTCCTTCATGGAAGAGTTAATCTCTGATTTGCTGAAGGAAAAATTGGAGTTAAAATCAAGTGACCAGGAGCACTTCAGATATCTAAGCTCAGTTCAGGATTATCAGAATGATGATACAAAAGGCATTACAGATTGCAAGTGCTGGATATTCCAGACAGCCAGAGAATGCATTTGGGGATAAGCATCTTTAGAGGACTGACTTCAGTGACTGATATGGCATTACAGTTGTGAATTTTAACACAGTCTTACATCCTTTTATCTGCTGTGGTCCATGAGGGAGTCCCAACTTACTCCCAATAATGAATTTACCCGGTCAGCAAGGGGGTGTGACAAAGCTCTTGCTGTTATATGCCTCCCCGGGAGCACTGTGGGGCTGCGCTGGGCTTTTCTTGGGGTGGTGTGGGCCCCTGGATCTGCACATGGGACAACAGCAGGCTGCCACTGCAGGTTGGGGCCGGCAGCACCACTGGGCTCTCCCCGGTGCTAGGTGGACAGGAGGCCAGGGCAGGGGGAGGGGCTGTTGCAGCCTCAAAATTTGCAGGCCTCAGCCTGTAGCAGCAGCCTGCTGTTGTCGCATGTGCAGATCTGGGGGTCTGCGCCGCCTGCCCCCCCCTCCCCCCCCGGGAACAACCTGGTACAGCCCGCAGCCTTGCCTGGGGCGCATGTAGCAGCAACAGCTGCACCCCTGCTGCCTGCTGTAGGCCCAGAAGCTGCCAACCGGCTGCGCTGTACCCATCCCCTAATCACAGCCTTACTCCCTCCCTCCCTCCCTCACCACTGTGGGAACATATCCCTATCTGTTCCATTCTAAACTAGGGTATGTTCACTTTATGCAGATTTGCCATATGCGCCATTCTCCAGGAACGCATGTACCACATAAATCGAGGGAAACCTGTAATCTGTTCTTTCTTGCACAAGACCTCTGGTGGCAGAACCTGTGTATAATTCAGGGATCTACGAGCAGGTTCAGAACCAGTCTGGACAACTCCATGTTAAGCATGTTGGGGCTATACCTTTTGAAATATCAAGCTGGACAGCTGGAATACTTTAACTCAGTATTAACTGATATTATCTGTGACATAATAATATATATCCTATTATGATATGCTGTTTTCTAATATATTGAGTTTATTTGTTCACTTAATCTGGCAGTGTTGAGGGCTAAAACGTTCTGTTTCTGTCCTGTTCATAGAAGTGGCATTTGACCCAGTGGCACTTGACCCAATGTTCATTTAGCATCAGGTGTGGCTTAGTGTGATTAACATACAAATAACTCGTTATTTAATTTAGTTTGTTTACTCCTTCTGGACTTCAAGTATCTGTTGTGCTTACTGTAGGTATCCTAGATTTCAGTTCTTTAGTTTCCATTTTGTAATGATCACACATTTGCACATCTTGATTGTTGTTCTCTTCAGCCTTTTTTAACCTTAAAAGGGCGGCTCAAGATATGAAGTTCCTTGGTTCTTTTAAGTTACAGTACATATTTTGGTTCCAGATAAGCAAAGTATTCATGCAGACATTGTATTGAAGTAAATTAAAATTATAATGTGGTTTTTAATTGGAAGCCTCAGCATTTGTTTGAGAACTGTGACCTGAGGCCCCTTGTCAATTCAGAAATAATATTTGTAACCAAAAATGCTGATTGTGGACCCTGCTCAATGTTTTGAGTTGTTTTTTTTTTTTTCCAGGAATCGTGGGGAAAAGCGAATGAGTGCTTTTGAATGTGTCAGAAAAGTCTATCAGTCAGATGGCATGAAAGGCTTTTACAGAGGAATGTCAGCATCTTATGCAGGCATTTCTGAGACTGTTATTCATTTCGTTATTTACGAAAGTATTAAGCAAAAACTACTGGAATATAAGTCTGCTTCTAGCATGGACAATGAGGATGAATATGAGAAAGAAGCTTCAGACTTCGTTGGAATGATGATGGCTGCTGCCACTTCCAAAACTTGTGCCACATCCATAGCATATCCACATGGTAAGTGGGACAGTTTCATTCAGAAACCGATCCAGTACCCGAAGAAGACAGATATATTGATTTGATGGACTTGGGCCAGATCCTACTCGCAGGAACAGTTTGTTTTAGCTACAATTCTATATTTGTTTTATTTAGAAAACTGGCACAGCCAACTGGAAATTCAGCAAGTCAACTGAAGGCTCCATGTTTAGAAAACATAAGTAAAAGAATTTTTAAACAGACACATAGCACAGTCCTTTTTGGTAATGACAGTCATTTCAATGGGGGCGGGGTTTGGGGAGGGTTTTTTTGTAGCACTGCAAGTCATCTTTGACTGCAATTCTGTGAAGCTGTTTCTGTTTGGGTTTTGGTTTTTAATTATAACATTGAGTAGTTCATAGGCAGTTACTTGCATAATTAACATTAAACTAACTGCACTTTGTCATGCATCCACCAGTGCATCACAAGCAGGTCCAAGGAGGTGATCCTCCCCCTCTATGTGACACTGGTCAGGCCGCATTTGGAGTGCTGCATCCAGTTCTGGGTGCTGCACTTCAGGAGGGATGTGGCCAGCATCAAGAGGGGCCAGAGGAGGGCCACT
Source organism: Crocodylus siamensis (assembly GCF_052110815.1). Taxonomy (NCBI): domain Eukaryota; kingdom Metazoa; phylum Chordata; order Crocodylia; family Crocodylidae; genus Crocodylus; species Crocodylus siamensis. Next base: position 56,755,865 of record NC_143400.1, on the reverse strand, counting down.
CGCATGATCAGGGGGCAGCAAGGGAGGCCCTACAAGCGGAGGCTACAGGACCCAAACCTGTTCAGACTTCACAAGAGAAGGCTGAGAGGGGATCTGGTGACCATCTACAAACTGGCCAAGGGGGACCAGCAGGCTGTGGGAGAGTCCCTGTTCTTCCGGGCACTACCAGGATTAATGTGTAATAACAGCCATAAGCTGACAGTAGATTTAGGCTAGATATCAGGAGATGCTACTTCACAGTCAGGGCGGCTAGGATCTGGAACCAACTTCCAAGGGAAGTGGTGTTCGCTTCTACTTTGGGAGTCTTCAGAAGGAGGCTAGATAATCACCTAGCTGGGGTCATTTGACCCCAGCATTCTTTCCTGCCCATGGCAGGGGGTCAGACTGGATAACCTACTCACCCTTCTGACCCTACCTACTATGAAACATATGGGGCGTTTATAGATGTGCTGGAGATGGGGCAGGAAGGGTGCTTTAATTAAAGTGGCTCCAAGAGCCGCTCTAATTAAAGTGCCCAGAGTGTCATATGCATCAGCATTCCTGTGCTGAAAAATGGTGCCTCTGCACATGATGTTGGAGTTTGCTGGAGCACAGTAATTACCATGTTCCTGCAGAATCAATTAATCGGGTCTGTTCCCTCATGCTATAATTACAGTACATTGGAGTAGCCTTATTACCTGGGTATAGGTTCCCTTGTTTCAGTATTTTGCTAGTTCAAAACCAGTTAGGCACCTTAACTACACTTTATTGACTGGACATCTCTGAATGGCCAAAATCTCTGGTAAATATACACTGAAAAGTCTTGCCAGCATTGTTCTGTGAACAAAAAAAATCTGCCTTAAATATAGCTATTCTGATGGAACTTTTTATTGTAGACTTGCATCATTCAATGACCTGCTTTACCTATACCAGCAGAGAAATTGTCAGCATATGCTGTCTAACCTAGGAGGGCTCTGCTTACATAGCTATAATGGAACAGACTCCACTGTAGATGGGTCCTCAGGTTGCTTTGCCTTCATTGTATTGACCTAGTCTGTTCAGATTCCTACCTGTAATAATCTTTATGTTGTCTTTTGTTGTTACATAAACATTTTCATAGTGTTGAGGATTAAATGTTTATGCTATCTTTCAACTATAATTTGTTGAAAAAAATCTGTTGCTAAAAATGGATTGAAAAATGCTGGTAAAAATAACTGATCATTGCTCTCTCTATGCAGAAGTTGTACGTACAAGACTACGAGAAGAGGGAACAAAATACAGATCTTTCTTCCAAACACTGTCTTTGCTTGTGCGAGAAGAAGGATATGGATCCCTCTACCGTGGTCTAACTACACATCTGATCAGACAGATTCCAAACACAGCTATAATGATGTCAACCTATGAAGTAGTAGTCTACTTACTCAATGGATAGCAATATAATGAGGCTATCCCTCAGAGAGTGGAAGACCAAAAGATTGCAGTGGACCACCAAATGTCAATGCCAGTATGGTGGGCAAAAGAAAAATACCTATCGGAAACATGCAGCTATGGACAAAATAGAAGACTGATTATAGGCAGCCATCAGTAATTGTGTTGCCTTATTGTATGGTCTCTTGACTATGTGAGGAGCTGCCCCAAGGGAATGCCTTTAAACACCTCTGACTTCAAAATTGCTATTTTCTCTATTTGTGTTAATTTACATGAGGCAATACAGTGAGCTTCAGTGATTTGGAGGGATGAGGATTACATTCTATTTATTGTAAGAGCTAACCTTGTTCTACTGTTAGTGATTGGTCTTCAGTACAGTTTTTTTACTGCACAGTAACCAGTTAGAAGGAACCATTTAGGAGAAGATTAAAGCACGAATTCAGAACTTTTCCCATCTGAAACTTCTAATCGATTCCATCTGAAGTAACTGAGGGATTGGATTCCATCCAATAAAGTAACTGAGGGTAGTGATTGTGATGTGTGGTTTTCCATGTTACTACCTCAATGAATGTGGCACAGGGGCCTGGAATTGATGCGTTTTTATCCCTACAAAAGATATATCTTTTGGGATTGAGGGTATGGTGTAAACTGTTTGTGCAAGAAGCTCTTGCTTTTTAAATCTGCAGGGTGCCAGTCTTCTGGTTTGGGGGTACTTGGATTTTCAATTATGCTGGGTCCTCCCATATTTTCTTCATCAGAAAAGTCCTCTCCCCTTCAGAAGCAAAACAGGGCCATACAATGTATTTGATGTTGGAACAGATCATAGATTCTCTTAATCTGATGTACAATATGTGACTTATGCTACTAAAAGGAATTACTGAGCAGTAATTTTGTAGCGTCATTAAAAAAATCTTAGCCAGTTGATAAATTCTAGCAAGCCTGACTTACTGCATGTAAAGGCAGAATATTAATGGTTCAGTCAAACATAGCTATATGCTCCTTAACATTAAGCTTTACTATCCTAAAATGACTTCCTGCAAGCTTGGCTTAGTACTGTAATACTTAAAGTACAAAGGGGAGCAGGTGGTGCTTCACTAGATCCAAAGCTACAATGAAGCATGTGGTGGACAAATTCTGGCATCATAAGAAGTTGGAGCTGTTGTAGAACATTTTCGGTGAAGTCCAGGCTACATACTGAGTGGTGGAGAAAATGGTAATTAAGAATGTTTTGTTTAAGCATTCCCCTTAAAAGTTGCTGTTTCCCTTCTTTCAACTCTAGGCTTTGCACAGAACTGCAGATGACAGTATAGCTGCTCTCTAAATTATCTCAATATTCAAGCACTCATTTTAAAATGTTCTGTAAAACTAGTTACAGAACAGCACATTGCATTTGACAGCAAATATTTAACCTGGTGTACTTGTTCTGAAACTAGTTTCCAAATCCATACAGCTGGAGTATCAGAGTGTTTCATGTTCTACCAATGTTATGTAGCTTTTCAAATGCATGATTAGGCCTTTCATCTGCACCTTGAATACTGTCCAAAATGCCTATAGCCCTTTGGAATAAGAAGTTCATTATAATTTTTCTACCTATAAAATGCAGCTACACTGGTGTAATAAAGCAGTATAGTTAAATCCTCCAGTGTGGTACTTCAGCATACTTAAACTGTGCATTGGTGTGCAGTGGCTTTAACTTATGAATGACTCCTTACGCACTTTGTGGCCTTTTTTTGGCTTGTGACTTTCTCCTTTTTAAGTATTGGTCATGTGTAGTTAGAAACAGAAAAAGTGTTCAGTATGCACAGGTCCTTTTTAATCAAAGCGTATGGTTTTAATTTCTATGTAAGCTGCGCGAAATAAGATACTGTGTGCAGTAGATTACTAAGATCTATCTTCCCAGTAGTTCTGAAGATTTTTTTATAAAAAGCTTGAAGCATATTGAACAACCAGTTTTGTTGTTGCTTTTTATGTTGTTCATTATAATATCCTCCACCTCATGGCAGAAATATTTCAATACATACTTGTGACTCTTAGTATAATAGCATCTTGTAACACTTGCCACTCCTTCTGAGGGCTGCCTATGGAGCACAGTGACCACTGTGATGTCCCTGCAAGAGAGATGTCACAATATTGACGTGCTTTCCTTAAGATACTGAGTATTTTGTCATCCTAATATTAAAGGTTCTCTTGTGTAATAGGAAGCACACATTAAACTAAATTGGTAATTGGTACATTCATAGCACAAGAAATTACTTTAAATAAATCTATTAAACGGGGTATTTATAGTGATCTCCAGGGAGAATCTGCTGCATACCATAATACTTGCACCCTACTTTCCAGTTCCCAGCTCTATGGTTGACTCCATCAGATCTTGCTGCTGTCACCAAAATTCAAGACCAAATGTGTAAATGCTGTCATGTAAAAGCCAAAAGACTAATAAAGTAAAGGCTACAATAAACTACTTATTAAATTTTAAGTTTATATAGAAAGTGGGTTTCTGTTCAGAATATCCAAAGTTTACTAGCCAAGTAGCTTTTGGACTAGCAAGCAAACAGAAAAGACCAAATTCAACCTTGGGGTAAATGTGTCCCACTGGACCTATTGGATCTTCATGCATGCACATCACTTCCATTAATGTCGAGGTAGGATGTGAGGCTTGCAGAGGAACAACAGATCCCAGGGAATCTTGCTCTTAAAATTAAGGTATTTCCATGGAAAGGTTTGGTTTTTTTTGTTTCGTTTTTGTTTGTTTGGGTTTTTGGGTTTTGGGGGTTTTTTTATACCTCCTGTATTTACTTGTGAGGAACTGGAGACAGACAATCAGCCTCATGTTCTGATGTGTGCATTTGTTTGTTTTTAATGGAGTTTAACCCTTAAGATACAACCTTTTTCTAACTTCTTCAGTGGTGAACTTTTTGTATAAAAAGAATTATGAAGCCAAATTAGTTGGAGGGAGGGGTTGTATTTAAACTACCATTTTGTGTGTGTGTGTATTACCTCTGAAAAATTTCCCAAAGTTACTGAAATTCTTCATATAATTTTCTTGGTGGTTACTTTTTAAACTAAAAAGGGGGTAAAAAGATGCTATATTCAATAATACCATTTATTGCAAACTAGAATGAGGATTTAGTTTTAGTATTTTATTGTTTTGGGTAATCAACTCTCATTGTTTGTAATGTAGTTTAGTACCAAGTTATGTCACCATGTACTTTCTTTGCCACAGAGAGCAGATGAAATAGCAGCTTTCTGGAAAATGTAGCATTTTGATATTGCTTCAATCCTCTCACCTAGCCAAAATATACAGACACTTATTGAAAACTGTCTTGATTTTGAGCTGGTTAAGATTTTCAAGAAATAGATTGTGAAATAAGGTTACAGCTCTTAACTTCAGCCAGAAGATGGCACTATTGTATATGCTGCTCACAATAAATATTGATCTCCACCTCCTCCAAAATGTCTGGCCTTAGTAGTTCTTAAGTATTTGTGCAGCACATTATTACAAGAATACTTATAAAACAATAAGTTAGCACCAATTACTATTGGATGAAACTTGGAGACCCATGGAAGTGCATCCTCACTAAAGAGGGCTCAATTCTATAATCCCTGTAAATTAATCAATCGATATTCTGGACACAGAAATCTTAGCGTCATGTGAAATAGGTTTTTGGTTGTAGCAGTGTTGGTCTTTTCATTCCTTGGAATCTCAGAACAGCAGACTTCCTATGCCTGAAGAAGGGTGTTTGCACCTGAAAGCTTGCAAAGAACTTTTTTCCAGCTACCCAGTTGGTCTAATAAAAGATATCACATCTACCCAAAGAACCTTGTCTGCCAGTAATGTGAAATGGCACTATGCTAGGCATAGTTTTCTACACCAAAACATGCCTAAACTTTAAACTGACTGCAAGATGTTTGGTTCAATTCTTTTATAATCTTTTTCTTTTTTTTGATACTGCATACTTGTTCTTAAGTAGGTTTACACTAGTAATTCATGAAGGTTTTAATTTCCTGTATATCATAAACAGTTGTAGCATTAGTCTGTCCATTGGTCTATTAACATTGTATATACCTAATTCCCTGTTTACATAAAACACTCCACACATTTCCTTTCAATTCAGAAATGTTGGGGTTTTTGTTTGTTTGTTTTACTGCCTTTGTTTTGGCTGGTCATAATTACAAATGTAACATTCCTCAGAGTTGGTATTTAAAACAAAATCCCTGCTTCCAGAGAATACGGATTGAAGACATACTTTCAAGTCATTGCTTTCTTGCAAGCTATGTTTTATTCTGGAAATGGAACACTGAAGTGTGACTACGTAAATGTATTATTTTCCAACTCCTTTTCTTCCTTTTTATTACCTGACTCTTTTAGAACTAAAGTCATGCAAGGTTTTGATTGTTCTATTTATAAGCATCTGCCTTCCCTGCATATGTGAACATAGTTTATTTTATACCCCAGGAGTCATAGCTAAACACTCACAAGTGATGGATTGAAAATTCTTTCATGTTCATGTGAGGTTTGCTATTATTCTTGCATATATGTAGTTGGCTGTAAACAATATGCATTTACTTTGTATTTATATTATATAGCTAACTTTTGGGGGGCTGTTTTAAACTATACAAAAATTAAAATGTGCTCTTACTCAAATGTATGTTACACTGTCTCTGCTTTGTTGTTTTTTTTACTTTGCTGTCCATATAGCTGGAGAGTTTAGGTAAAACTTCAGAAGCTAGATGGGAAATCACCATGAATTATCTCTGTAAGTGTTAGTTTTAAGCACAGCTGAAAATAATTGCATTAGAATTGTGTAAAACCTTGTTATGGCCTCATGGAGTTCTCGGTGATACTTAAGTCATTGCCAGTATTCTTGGATTCAGGTCAGTGGTAGCGTCCTTGTCTACCACACAAGAAACCTGGGTTTGATTTTTGGACACTTATATAGCTACAGCCATGGAGGCAACAAACCTCTGAACTCAGCCTGGTCTCTGGATTCTGTCCTAGTGGCCTAAAGGGAGGAGGGAAGTTCTGGGCAGCCTCCACTCCTCCAAAAATTCCTGTCCAGGCAAATGCATTGAAGGTCTGGGTGGCCCTCATGCATACACCATGATCCAGGAGGATCGATGTTTGCCATAAGTATCCTGTAGCATTTTAAGAACAGGCATTTGACATGGGTTCATTCATTGGTTAACATTTCTGTGCCCTCCGCTGTTTTGCAGCAGGGTGGCTGTCCATTTAGATAGTATTCCATACCACATTGGTCTGCACGTCACCTGACAGCATGCCATGTAGTAATGGGCTTATTTCACTGATGTACTGAATGCTGCATATAGGACATACTATCATGTAAGATTCTTGAGGATGGCTAGTACAATAGGCCATAATGGCCTAGCAATGTAAAAGGTTATATCGTTTAGTCAGCAGATAACTTGCACAGCAATACAGCTATCTAATGCTCTGCAAGACATGGAGGGTTTCCAAAGCGTTGTAAGTACTGCCAGTGGTGGAAAATGCATTATCTTACAAACACTCCATATCTGAATAAATTCTCCCTTGAAGCAAATGCTTATTTAAAAGGGGGGGGGGGAGGCTAAGGGTATACATCTGTGTGTCTGGCCTAGTAGATCAGTGACCCAACCCAACGTGTTTAGGGCCTCGTTGTGTCCAGCTGCTTCCACTGGTGCACAGGATAGGAGTCCCCCATGATAAAGCACAGAAACATTACCTATGAGCATCTGTGCCAGGGCATAAGTGGCAAAGAAAGTGGGTAAGGCCTAGGTATCTTCTGTCCCCCTTTCCCTACCAGGGTCCACCAAGTCCTGTTTGTCAGTTCATGAAAGCATCAGGTACCATTCCTATTTAGTGTCTGTTCTAGGGCTGTGCACCTTTGCCTGATGCCAAAATGGAGCTGCATTTAATTGGAATTAGTGAGCTAGTTCCTCCCAGCCAGATGCACCACAAACTTGTTGTAAATCAGCTCATTTAAAATAAACTGTGTTCCACGGTCTGCTAATCTTAACTGATAACAGGGCTCTACAGCCCTCTGCTACAATGTGCAGAACAGAGAATGATTCAGCAGAACCAAGAGCAGACAGCTGCTAAGGGACTTCAGTGCCTAAATCCAAAATGTAGATCACCAAAACACCTGCTTGTCTGCCACATTACTCTGGAAGTACTTTAAATTACTCATACTGGGCATATGCTTACAGTACCAAGAATTGTGATCTGGATAGATATTTCAAGGACATGTAGTGGGCAGAGGGGGCGTGTCCCTACCCTCAACAATCGAGTGGCTAGATGTTGCTGGGCCAAAGACAGGAGTGTGACTTTGTAGCCTAGTAGTCAAGACACTACCGTTCTAATGAATATTTTAAGTATATTTATGAATACTTTGAGAGTTTTCATTATGTGTGGCCCGCTAGTGTTGGGGCTGACAGTCAATTTGTTCCTGGTCAGTGTCTACACGTGTTACTGTGAAATACATACTGCACGGTTACTTTACTACCTGTACTTACAGGTAGTAGCCTACTGCTCAGTTAGCTAATTTACTACAGTAAATGTGTGCATGTGCAGATGGTGATGCTTTACTGCTTCGTAGATTAGTCTACTGCACAGTAAAACATCTTGTATAGACATGTCCATGCACAACTACTCTAGTCATAAAAGCAGCCAAAAAGAAAATCGTTCTCCCAGCCTGCCCAGGAGAGCTTGATGATCCAGGTGGCTGAAGGAAAGATCAGCCAAGTGCCCAGCACTGTACATTGGACACAGGTGAATTTTATGGCTAAAGTATTGACCAGTTTGCAGTTTTTGGTGTAGTGGTTGTGAATATAGAGGTCAGGCAGAGCAGTCAACAAATCATCTGCTGGAAAAATGGCTTCTGTACGAGTCGTGACCCTTCCTAAACAAGTGTCTGCAGCCTAAGTGAACATGCAAGAAACTCCATTGCATGGAGAGACTCAACACATGCAGTGTAATAATTGGATTGGCACTGAGCATCATATGCTCTTTGAATAGTAGTATGCTCTTTGAATAAAGCAGTCTTTGAATTTGGTACCATCATTTTTTTTAAAAGATTGGCAGGTTCAAAAGTGGTGACTGGTATGCTAAATTGGTGCATCTAAAGTGAAGTTCAGTAGCACAGGGCATATTTTTCCCTTGGAGTCTTAATTTCCTTTGCCCTTTTAATACTGCACATATCAAAAAGAGATCAGTCATTTTGGTACTTCTTTTAACTGTTTTTTTCCAGTCCAAAAACCCCTTCATCAAGTCTTTTATGCGCTGCTGCCAGGGACTATTAATTTGTATTGATACAGAGCAGTATTTCATTAATGACCTGTAAGATGGCATAGAGTGCACCCTCAGCAAGTTTGCAGGTGACACTAAGGCAGGGGGAGCAGTAGATAGACTGGAGGTAGGGCTAGGATTCAGAGGAACACAGACACATTGGAGGATTGGGCCAAAAGAAATCTTATTAAGTTCAATAAGGAGAAACACAGTTTTGCACTTAGAACAATGCCATGCACCAGTACTGGGTACTGATCAGCTAAGCAGCAGCTCTCAAAAGGACCTGGGGGTTATAGTGGAGAATAAAATGAATGTGAGCCAACAGTGTGCCTGTGTTACAAAAAAAGCTAACAGGATACTGGGCTGCATTATTAGGAGTGTTGCCAGGAGATTGAGGAAAGTGATTATTCTCCTCTTACTTGGCACTGGTGAGGTCACATCTGGAGTATTGTGTCCAGTTTTGGGCCCCCACAACAGAAAGGATATGGTCAAGTTGAAGTGAGTCCAGTGGATGGCAACAACAGTGGTTAGGGAAGTAGGGTGCATGACTTCTGAGGACAGATGGGGTGAACTGGGCTTATTTAGTCTGGAGAAAAGAAGACTGAAGGGGGGCTTAATGGCAGCTTTCAACTACCTGAAGGGTGGTTACAAAGGGGATGGAGCTAAACTCTTCTCAGTGGTGGCAGATGACAGAACAAGGAGCAGTGGTCTCAAGTTGTAGCAAGGGAAGTTTAGGAAAAACTTTCTCACTAGGAGGGTAGTAAAGAGGAATCTCTAGCCCTGGAGGTTTTTAAGACCCAGTGAGACAAAGCCTTGGCTGGGATTTCCTGCTTTGAGCAGAGTTTGGACTAAATGACATTCTGAGGTCCCTTTCAATTATAATTTTATTCTATGATTATTTAACATGTTTTCTGTCAAATGTCAAGAGTGTAAAACATCAGGGCAGTAACCCAAATATTTTATGCATAGGAGGATGCAAATACAAAAATAAGTTCAATGCATGAGGCTGAGGAAACAACTCAAACACAGAGCAATGGGTTCTAGTTGCAGAAAAGGGACCTGGATGCTGGTACTAAGTTACTGTTCTAAAATATATTTTAAAAAGAGAACTGCATAATCATAGTTTTAGCACAAAATGTAGGAGCGTAGTGATGATGGAGTAGTAGGTATTGTCAATACAGAGGATCTGGACAAACTGGATGACTGAGCATTGGACCAATAGCACTAGGATAAAATACTTTTATATGTGCTTATCCTAATGGTGAATGTAGCCAGTGATATATACAATCAAGTAAGCCTGGATGGAAAGGCTTCATTTTATCTAGAGCAAAAGTGACCTTTTAAGGAGAATTCATTGGAAAGTTGGAGGAGGATTGGGCATGTATATATTTTTTTTCTATACACTCACTTTATTTATCCTTTACACCAGGGGTAGGAAATATACAGCCAGTGGGCCACATCCAGACCACCAGGGGATTTTGTCTGGCTTGAGGCAGGTCCCTCAGTCCCACCCGGCCCAAGTGCAGGGGGCAGCCCAGGCCTTGGCATGTGCAGCCAGTCCCACCACCCCCAGATGTGCAGCAGGGCTGGGGCAGTGTGGTGGCTGGACTCCATTTCCCTGCAGCCCCAGCAATAGCAGCTCCTTCTGCCTGCCACTGCTGGACTCAACCCTGCTGCCTGGGCACCCCAGCCTATCCACCCCGCTCCTACTGCTGGGGGCAGGACTCATGTGAACAGGGTGCTCGGCCAGCCTGCAGGCCAGTGGGGTGTGGCATGTGGGATTGTGATGGCTGGGCAGTGCTGGGGAGACTTGAAGACCTTGAGGCAATAACAGCATGAGGCCGGCGCCAAGGGCAGAGCCATAATCTGCCACATGCATGCCTGGCTACGGGGCAGGTTCTACAGAGGCATCCAGGGAACAGATTGTGGCTCTGTCTCAGGCCTGGACACAGCTCCCCATCCACCTGGTCACATTCCCTGCCCACATGGCTCCCAGCCGGTCTCCATGGAGACCTCAGGATCTCAGGATGGTGACAGCAAGGGCTCCAAATGGTTCTGCAGGCAGGAGCATGGAGATCACAGCTCTTCCCTGGCCCCACCAAGGCCCGGGACCTCCTGGTCAACTTTCTCCTGGTGCTGGCCAAGCTTGTCATCTGGCGGGCCAGGCAGGAGGCTCTGGCCGGGAAGGCTCCCGGAGACCTTGGGGCGCTTTTCCTCGGTGTCCTTCGCACGTCTCTGGGCGGAGTACCACTGGGCAGTAGCTGCTAGCGAGCTCCCTCAGTTCACGAGCCGGTGGGTACTATCCAGGGTGCTCTGCTTGGTGTCCCCCAGGGGAGCACTAGTTTTGACCCTATGACCCGCACGGACACATCCTGTTTTCTCTTTTGTTGTCCCCCGTAATTTATTTGTGTTTTTAAGGTGCTGGTCGCCCTACCCAGTGGTGGCCCTGTGGCGGTTTTAGGCTTTTCGCTTTTTTATGCTTTTAAGCTTTTAGCCTTTTAGAAAACTGCCAGAATGACATCAAGCACCGGACACCGACAAGATACCCTGATCCAGACTGTTTTTAGTTGATGTCTTCTGGTGCTGGTCGTCCCTCGCCGCAACAACATGCATGACTGACGATGACGACCAGCAGGACCCACCCCTTCGGGGGTGGTTTTAACATCGGATCACTCCCTGCACCCCCAATGCGGTGCGGGGGCTGCGTTCACCACTGGCTGCCATCCACAGGTGGCCCACAGGGACTGGCGGCCTTTGCCACGTGACTGCAGAGACATCAAATAGTCCCTGGCCCCACGCTGTCACTGCTCTGTGATCCCAGCATCTCCGTGGAAACTGGTTGAGAGTTGCGCATGCAGGGTGTGTGGCCAGGCAGACGTGACAGGGCTGCAGCCAGGCTGGGAGCATCTGGAGCCAGGACCTTGGGGCAGGGCAGAGTCATGTTCTGCTCCCTGAGTGCCCCTGGTCACAGAACCCACACCTGTTGTGCAGGCATGCAGGGAGGAGATTGCAGTCCTGCCCCAGGCCCTAGTCCCACCTTGACCCTGGTCCATGATCCTGGCCTTACCCGCCCATCCTGCTCGCAAAGAACATGCCCCACCCACCCAGAGCCCATTCCACATAGGGACTTGTGCCAGGATTGTGGCGCTGGAGGGACAGGTGAGAGAGCTCCAGGTGAAGGTGAGCAGGCTGTGGGGGCTTAGGGCCATGGAGGACAAGATTGATGGGTACTTTCTCTCTCTGCAGAGCCTGTCCCCTCAGGCTGTCACCACCCAGGAGTCTGCAGAAGGCGAATGGAGGACGGTCACCTCCGGAGCCAGGCAGCATTGCAAGCAGCACGTAGCTGCATCAACTGTCACCCCAGTACAACTGGGGAACAGGTATATGGCCCTGGCAGCACTGGAGGTGACTGAGCATGAGGAAGAAGGTAGGGAGGAAGCCACACTCTTATCCAGCAAGCCGGCATCCGTACCAACTGAGCATCATCCAGTGACCCAGAGGAAGAGACATTGGGTCATCATCATAGGGAGCTCCCTCCTCAGAGGAATGGAGGGACTCATCTGCCACACGGACCCCAGTGTGAGAGAAGACTGGGGACATCACAGGGAAGATCACTGACCTCATCTGGCCTTCTGACTACTATCCTATGGTCCTCATCCATGTGGGAACCAATGATGCGGCCCGGAATAGTCTGGACCAGATCATGGATGACTACAGGCCTCTGGGGGTCAAGCTTAGAGAGTTGGGGGCCCAGGTGATCTTTTCCTCCCTCCTCCCGGTTCGTGGAAGCTGTCAGTGGCAGAGCGCCTCTGGAGTTGGTGTCGTCAGGTGTCGTCACGCCAGATTTGGCTTCCTGGACCATGACCCGCACTTCAGATCAGAGGGTGTCCTGGGGTATGATGGTCTCCATCTGTCCCCCAAAGGTAAGAGTTTGTTTTCTTACAGGCTCGTTGACCTCCTCTGGTGGGGTTTAAACTAAGTTCGTCAGGGGATGGGGATCCACAGGAGGAAGAGAAAAGTCAGCCAGGTGTAGGACCTGCCCAGGTAAGAGCTCAGGTATATACCAAGGGACCAGTTATGTCTCGGGTGGGGGGGTGCCCAGGGCTCCCACAGGGGGGATTAAGGTGTCTCTTCACTAATGCAAGAAACATGGGGAACAGGCAGGGGGAGCTTGCTCTCCTGCTTGCAAGTAGTAAAATTGACCTGGTTGGCCTAGTGGAGACATGGTGGGATGAAACATTTGACTGGGCATTAGACATAGAGGTCTATAGGTTGTTTAGAAGAGATAGGAAGGGGAAAAAAGGGGGGGTGGGTTGCGCTCTATGTTAGGGAACAGTATACCAGTTCTGCCTTCCAAATGGGACCAGAGGAAGGCTTAACTGAGAGCCTGTGGGTCAAACTTCAAGGAGGGCGGGGGCAGAGGGATCTGGTGGTAGGGGTTTACTACAGGCCACCACATTGGGAGGAAGAGCTAGATCTGGAATTCTCCAGGCAGCTGGGGGAGGCCGTGTGTGCAAAGGATGTTGTGGTCATTGGTGACATGAATTACCCTGACATCAACTGGGAGGAGCAGTTGGCCAGATCTAGCCACTCATGAAGGTTGCTGACGTGCGTACAGGACCTACACCTCGTGCAGGAGGTACTTGTCCCCACTAGGGGAAATGCCATACTGGATCTGGTGTTAGCCTCTGGGGACGACCTGGTTGGGGAGGTGCTAGTACAAAGGAGGCTAGGGGACAGTGATCATGAAATGATCTAGTTTGCTATTCAGAGAAAAGTGGGGAGGGTAACTACCACAGCGCAAATGCTTGACTTTAGGAAAGCCAACTTTGATGTGCTCAGGGCAGTAGTCAGGGAGGCACTCAGAGCCCAGTGTGTAGCTAGTATGGGGGTCCAGGAAAGGTGGCCCTTCCTCAAGGAGGCTATCCTTGTGGGGCAGCAGGATGCAATTCCTCTGCACAGGAAGGCGGGAAAAGGGTCCAAGAAACCTTCATGGCTGAGCGCGGATATCCAGGCGGGACAGAGGGCAAAGAAAAAAGCATACTGGCGATGGAAGCAATAGGCAGGGACAAAGGAGTTGTACACCTCCCTGACCCAAGCTTGTAGGGATTTGGTTAGGGAGGCTAAAGTAGCACTGGAGCTTAGATTAGCTTCTGGGATTAAGGATAACAAAAAGTCCTTCTTCAAGTATATAGGTAGCAAGAAGTCTCAGGGTAACATTAGACCCCGGCAGGGCAGGGCAGGGCAGGGCAGCTGGTGATGGACGCGTGAGAGAAGGCAGAACTCTTCAACAAGTTCTTTGCCTCCGTGTTCCTGTCTGCTGACAATGGGGTGCTCTTGGGTGACAGCGTAGAGAGGCCCAGGAAGGATGCGAGCCCCCCAACTGTTAGGTCAGACCAGGTTAAGGATTACCTGGAGGGCTTAGATGTGTCCAAGTCGGTGGGCCTGGATGACCTTCATCCACAGGTGCTGAGGGAATTGGCTGGTGTCATCGTGGAGCCATTGGCATGGCTGTTCAAGGACTCCTGGTGCTCGGGCCAAGTACCTGAGGACAGGAAAAGGGCCAATGTGGTCCCTATTTTCAAGAAGGGGAGGAAGGAAGAGCTTGGCAACTACAGGCCAGTCAGCCTCACTTCTATCCTGGGGAAAGTCTTTGAAAAAATTATCAAGGGCCACATTTGTGAGAGCCCTGCAGGGGAAGTGAGGTTGAGGGGTAACCAGCATGGGTTCGTGCAAGGCCAATCGTGCCTGACTAACCTGGTCTCTTTCTATGACCAGGTAACAAAGAGCTTAGATGGGAAGGAGGAAGTCGATGTCATCTTCTTGAACTTCCAGAAGGCCTTCGACACAGTGTCCCACCCAATTCTGGTGCAGTCACGTGGTTGGCAAACTGGCTCCAGTGGTGCACCCAGAGGGTGGTGGTGGACGAGTCGATGTCAACCTGGGAGGGTGTGGGCAGCAGAGTCCCCCAGGGCTCGGTCCTTGGGCCGGTGCTGTTCAATATCTTCATTAGTGACCTGGACGAGGGTGTGGAGAGCACCCTGTTCAAGTTCGCTGATGACACCAAGCTGTGGGGTAAAGTGAATACACCAGCAGGCAGGGACCGCATTCAGGCAGACCTGCAGGTTAGAACAGGATGCGGTTCAACAAGGACAAGTGCAGGGTGCTGCACCTGGGGAGAGGGAACCAGCATTTTGGTTATAGGTTAGGGGCTGACCCTCTCGGCAGCCCAGAGGCAGGGAGGGATCTTGGAGTCAGGATTGACTTCAGGATGAATATAAGTCGCCAATGCGATGAAGCAATAGGCAGAGCCAACCGCACCCTGTCCTGCATCAGCAGGGACATCACTAACAGGTCAGAGAGGTCTTGCTCCCCCTCTATGCGGCGCTGGTCAGGCCACCACTGGAGAACTGTGTCCAGTTCTGGGTGCTGCACTTCAAGAGGGACGTGGGGAACCTGGAGAGGGTCCAGAGGAGGCCACTCGTATGGTTGGGGGCCTCCGTGGCCAGCCCTATGAAAAGAGCCTGAAGGACCTGAATCTCTTCTAGTCTCCACAAGAGGAGACTGAGGGGGGATCTTGTGGCTGCCTAGCAGGGGCCAGCAGCAGGGACTTGGGGAAAACGTGTTCACCAGGGCCCCCCTTGGAGTCACCAGGAACAATGGCCACAAGGTGAGGGAGGATAGGTTTAGGTTAGATATTAGGAAGAACTACTTCACTGTAAGGGTGGCCAGAGTCTGGAATAGGCTTCCCAGAGAGGTGGTGCTCTCACCTTCCCTGGAAATCTTCAAGAGGAGACTGGATGGGCACCTGGCTGGGGTCTTGTGACCTCTGCCACACCCAGTGCTCCTTCCTGCCCATGGCAGGGGGTTGGACTCAGTGATCTGTCTAGGTCCCTTCCCACTCATTAATTGTGTGATTCTATGAGCTGTTGCGCGGGGAGAGCAAAGGGTACTGACCCAGCCCGCAATAGCTCAGCAAACTCCCTATGTGGTCTGTGCTCCCAAATAATTGCCCACCCCGATTATACTCACAGAAAATAAAAATCTATTACCTCTCTAACATCTGTCTTAGATATCTGTTTGGCAAGTTTATCTTTCTTCTTTTTTCTTGACGAAGCATCAAAACAAAGCATATTTCAAAACCTTTCGTTGCCAGTCTGATTTTTCCAAACCCTTTATAATATTTGTGGCTCTTCTAAGACAGCTACGGTTTGTCCACATCTGTCTTGGAAGTGCCCCTTCAGGTACACAGCTCCCGTGAAAGAATAAATTGCCTTGCTTGTCCTACATGCAGTGAACCAAATTATTTCCTATTGTTAATCTACTTCAGTCAAGTTACAAAAGGCCTGAAATCTGCTAATACTGATGCAAACAATTTTAGCCTTGTATTTGATTAAGCTACTTTGCCCTTGAGGAATCTAATTGTATGGATTTCAATCCATCATTCCCATTTAACAAGATTATGCATTATCTTAATTGTATCTTCCAAACTAATCACTCTTAACTACATATAATTTGCTAATTATTAGACTTTGCTCCTTCCTTGCTTCTTCCTTGCAATTCAAACTATGGTCCCTTTTCCTCCTATGAAGTGTGTTTTTGTGGGGGAATCATGGATCTGTGATGACATGAATCTGACATTACTTTTTTCCATGCTCTTATAGCCAAATCCAGGAGCCAGGGGTGGGGGGTGAGGGACAGGGGGTTCAGCCTCTTGTAAGTGGGCATTTAAAATTATTTTTGCTATGTCCTTATGTTTTTAGCAAAGCCTCACAAGATTTTTTTGTCCCACTTGTCATGTGCAAGTAACATCTATTTTCTCTATTATGATCATTACTATGTGCTAAGGACAGTTAAGCAGAGTTTGTTCCTCTTCGTAAATTTTCATTGCAACTGTACTCAACTGTTTCTACAGGTAGTAGTGTGAAATCAAAAGACTTGGCCTCCTGCAAGTGCCTCTTCCTTCTGAACCTCTTCTAACAATATGTATCAATAAAAGACTGTAGGGAGGGTTTTTTCCACCACTTGAAATGCTTCCAAGTCCTCTCAGTGATTGAATGATTCACAGATTGCTTAAGGGACTTCCAGTCAAATTGATACTGGATATGTTTAAAGACTTGGGAATATGGTTTAAATTACCTGAAGCAAAAATGATCTATTAACATTCATTCGTTTCCCTAAGAGACCAGGGGAGGGAAAATGCTGAAACAAGACAAGCATTTCGTTATGCTTTTAGGGTGGTCTAATGTTATTTCTAATTCGTTCAGGCAGTGGATAAAAATGGTAAGTGCTTTCTTTGCAATAATAAATATCACAAAATCAGTATATTAGAGAAAAGAATATTTACCCCAGGCCTTAAGCAGTGTTACTAAAAGAGCCATTGCCAACTCCTTAAAGCTCAGATGTAGATGGAATATTACTTTTCCTTTCAACTAAGGTAGCTTGGGAGCTATTAAAACCACACACACTGAAATGCCTTGACCACACATGGGAAAGTAGTTTGACTCCACTTTCGCTTCCTGAACATACCTCCCCATAGTCTCACATTAGTGAGGATTATACTGTTTTTACTCCCCTTAATATTGACAGACTTTTCCTAAGGGTGCTCGGGTATCAAAGGAGTATTTAATTATGGGGCAGTAGCTATATTGTATCTCAGGATTCCTGCCTATTACAGGAACAGTATCAAATTAATGTGGGGAAAATTTAGTTTTTCAGAGATGGGAGATGCACAGACACTGAGAAAACCTCCAGCCACCAAGAGAAAGACAAAAGAGTGAAACTCTTGGAGCTCCACACCCCCATGTGGAAAGTGTAAAGAATATGCCCCCCCCATCTCTTGCAATGAAGAGCCTCTACTATAGAGGATCCTTGAGGATGGCTGAAGGAAAAGGTACCTGATGATATTCACATACAAATACTATGCCTCTCACTGGAGAAAGCTGCAGGTAAGAGGAGCAATGCTTGCAGGTGGCGGGTGCCAGGATAGTTTGGAAATGCTTAGCTGAACTCCCAAACTACCAATATCTCTAGAATTGACAATCATACTACGTTAATATTATAAAAGCCTTAGTCTGTCTGTCCGTAACAGTTTATTCGGACTCTGATTGGTTGTCTTGGCAGCCAGTCAGAGTACTCTGCCTTGTGTCACTGTCTGTGCAGAGTGCCACTATGACAGCAGGGACTGAGGGGCTGGAGCGAGGGGTCCAGCAGCGCTCCTTGGAGGCAGCAGCAGCACAGGGTGCTGGCGGCACGGCGCTGGCCTTGCCCCCCGACCCAGTGGAGCACTGCCATGACAGTGGGGACTGAGGGGCTGAAGCAGCCCACCCCCCAACAACAGCCGGCAGGGAGGGGGAGGTGGCGGGGAAGAAGGGAGGGGGGTGGGGGTTACCGGTGGCAGCATGTGGCCATCCACCAGCCGCTGCTGCCTATGGTCACTGCCACCTGCCGCTACCCGCCACGGCTGCTGCCAGCCACCACCGCCACCACATGCAAGCTCTCCTCCCCACCCTCTCCATTCCTGGGAGGCAGTGGCAGCAGCGTGGGGTTGAATGGCTGGGGGTGGGGGGGCATGGGCCCACACCCAAAGCAGTGGGGGTAACCACACCTGAAATGACAGGGGGTGGGGGAGCAGGCCTGGACTCAAAGCAGCGGGGGTGGGAACGAGCCTGGGCTGGAAGCAGCAGGCAGGGAAGGGAGGGAGCAGGCCCAGACCTGAGGCAGTGGGGTAGGGAGAGGGGACCAACACAGGCCTCTGTCCCCAACCCCCACCCCCCATCATGTTTGATGGGCAACTTGCTGGTATTAACATAAAACTCCCTAGGTTTCAAACATGGGAAAACATCGGATGGATGCTCCATCAAGTGGGTACACCCTCTCACAATTTATCCAGGGCAGGATTTGAAAATGTTGCCAACTACAAGGGAGGTAAGATAAAACTGCATTTGCTGCTGTAAGCGCCCTGTGTCCTTTCTAGGCTGTGTCTCAGTTGGTCTCCACCCTGGTGTTTCAAAGAGATGGTGCTTGGAAAAAACTAGCTGCACTCTTCAATCTTTAAATTGAAACCCTTTCATTAAAAAATGAAATCAAGGACTTTTAAAAATAAATGCACATTTAGGCTCAGTCTTGGTTTGACTCAAGATTTTCATTTTAACTCAGTTACAGGGAGACTTGGGGGTTGTTCCCCCTCCTTATTCTACCTTTCCTGTTATGGAGCAAAAGATTTCTAAGGGTTCCCCAAACAGGCACTTGTCCTCTTTCTAGCTCTCATTGATCTTTATATTTTTATCTGACATTGTTTGCAGACAGTTGGGTAGGTACTAGCTAGGAGACTTGGGTATTTCAGACAAAATATGACAACTGTCAAACAGCTCCCAGTCTGTTAAGAAAAGAAAAGTTCCAGCAGATTTTGCAACTGATATGCAGCTGACTAACACTTTTATATGAATCTAATCTAGATCTTATAAAAAATGGGGGCCAAACTTTTTGGCAGATGTGCCACAAATTATCCCTGCACCCTCCCCAAGTGCTTTCTGTCTCCTGCTTTGTTATCCCTCCCTGATCTGCTGCTCTGCTTCCTGCTCCTTGCCCTATCTGCCACTGTGTTGCTTGTCCCCTCCCTAATCTGTTGAATGCTACACAGAGACTACCCGTGGACTTTGTGGCACCTGTTCCACAGGTTGGCCACCCCTGCTATAAAAGATGCAGCATGTGGATAACAGCTGTTCTTAGTTGTTGTATCCCAAATTACAGCTGACTGGAGTGGTAGAGAATGGCAATTCTATTTCACAGCAACTTCTGAGATTTTGACATTTGTTTTTGTGTTGCCCTGGAACAAGAATGGGACTTAATATTTTTAAAGTTTTTGTAAAAAGAAATGGTATCAACATCTCTTGCAGATTGAAACCTGAGCTTTTTCATTCATGGTCTTGTAATTGTAGCACCAGGCTTATGGTGTGGGATGTGATACACCCAGATTCAGCTCCCTGTTCTGCCTTATTTAGAGCAATTTTTCATCCCTAATCACTCTGAACGTGGCAAAGCAGTTCCTGCAAACTGGGTTTTTCACATCACAGGTCAGTGTCCTCACCAGTAGGCTATAGTGTCTCACCTTGACTTGGACAAAACTAAAATATTGCCATTCAGTGATTTAATAAGGTTTCATTTTGTTGTAAATATTCCAAGTGGCTCTAATCTAACTCTAAAATGAATTTACTTAATTTTAACCTTGCATATTGCAAGTAACAGTTGAGAACACCAGGATGCAGAGCAAAGATTTAGTATGTTTCAAGGTAACAGTCATCTTGAATGGTGACACTACTATCCTGTCATCACAAACAAGTTTTGTAAAGGCATGTTTAAAGTGGTTGCATTTGCCTGAGCCTACTTATGCCAGTCCCAGATGCAGATTTGAGATCTGAAGGCAGCTGCATAATTGAGAGGTCTGAGGTTCTTTGTTTATCTTTGGCTGAAGTCTTTCTCAAACTGTTTTCAGAGTTGTGTTTGCATTGCAGGAGGAGACAGTGGGGACAAACAGGGAGAGAAAGTAGGATGCAAAAGGAATCCCTGATGATACTGGCCATTACCAGGAGTTAATGGTTGCTTTATTCAGTTAAAAATATACCAGCCCTTCAAATGAAGCAGATTTAAAGAGAATCACTACTGATTATAGAACTGTTACCCACTTAGTTCCATGCATTAGTTGCTATTTACTTGCATTCATTTACTAGATATTTGTTTCCTAGACTAATGGGGTTGTGGAACATTTATTTTCATTTGGTTTATAGATTTCCAGTGTAAGCCGACTAGAAGAAAGCTCCTGGATTTAGGAAAGGTACATTATACTAATCTAATGATTTCAGGCACTCGTCTTTTGTCCAGGACAATTAAAACCAGAATTGCAAAATAAGCGTGCACAAGTAGAACATTGACAAATGGCTTGACCTGAAAGAATATTTTATTATTTCTGTAACTGAATGATGAATCTGGTAGTTCCTGCTCAAGAGAGGTTAAGAAAGAAATACCAGGTGTCACAAATAAGGAATGAAAGATTTTGATCTTTCACACTTCACCTGGATCAGGCACTTGGCTTTAGAAAGTACACATCAAAAGCTAAGATCAAATGAATATAAGAAGAATTAGTCATGTGCTGCTGATAGTTTTTTTGGTTCATTGTCTATCTGTAGGACGCCCTGTTAACAGTCACTCCACTCTGATACTATAAGGCACTGGAAAATTATTACTATGATTCCATCCAGTCCTCACTAATTGCCCAAATCCAACAGAAGCCAAATAGGATTAAAACCAAAGGGCTGGTTTGGGATCCTCAAAAGCAATTTTCGCATTGAAAAATAAGGGGAAAAAAATTCAGGTGAAATATGGTGTTAATTTTAATATGTTCTGTGGAATAGTATGGACAAAATGTAAACCCTAGCCTCCCAGGCCTGGGCTTTCCTACACACAGCCTGAGAACCACTTCCAGACTGCTCATGCACTAGGCACCAGGTACTTTAAAGGGTGAGTGGGCAGCCCCAGGAATAGCAAGTGGTTCCTTGGTCCTGGGCTGCTCACATGCCCTTTCAAAGTCTAAAGGCACCAGAACTCATGGTAGAGGTAATATCTTTTATAATTAGACCAATCAGATTTTTGCAAAAAAATATTTATTATTTTTTCAAAAATATTTGCAATATTATTATTTGTAAGCTTTTGGGCACACTCATCTTTCAGTCACAAGAGAATGCAAAGATTGTAAAATTTTCTCTAGGTGGAAATGAAAATTAATATTTCACAGGAAAGCTGAAGATGTAAGATCTCCTGGTTGGAAAAGTTCATTTTGTGCAAATTAGGCTTAGATAAAAGTTAGGATGGTCTATTTACAGTCCCCCCTGCCTTGTCCCACTGATCAGCAGAGAACTGTTGGATAGTGAAGATATAAATAGCATGCCAAATGCTCAAATTAACATGTGAGGCTTACCTGCCACAAAGAAGTTCCACATTTAATGAATAACTTCTTTAGGGCAGGTTCACTTTTTTTAGCATGCAATAAACTGATTGAACATCTGGCATGTTACCATTTAATAAGCCATACTTGCATTAATCATGCAATAAATGTAAGGTCTGCCAGGGTCATGCTATATTGGCCACATCTATATTGGCTAGCTACAATATTGTCAACCCAGAACACATCATCTCTAGCAGAGACATAGCAGAGAAGGTTTTGTTCAGTCACACCTTCTGATTGCTGCAGAGACCTCATTATTTGCCCAACATGCAGTATAATTTCATGGAAGTGATATTTACCATGTGACATGCTGATACAATGGCAAGACACATGATGCAATATCTTCCCAGACAAATGGGTGAAAAATCTTACTTCCACATTATTGTTTCAGCATTTCTTCTCCATTAACCTTATAATGCCTCTACCAAGATGGCCAAAATGATGTTTCTTAAACCAAAGCTCTGCTTCTGGTATTTGATTTTACAAGGATCCACATACTTCTATAAGTCTGTTTTTTGAGGGCCAGCTTCTGGACCTGTTACTTCCACTGGAGCAGTTGAGTTCATTGGCACTGATCACAAATGTGAGTAAAGAGATTATAACCTTGCTCTGACTAAATAAGAAAACAATTCTGCCCGCAGGGAAACTTCCTTTTCAGAATAAACATTGAATTCTGTATATTTCAGAGTCTTGCTTATTCATGATGAGATAAGAGGCATGAAAGAATACAAGCTTTTAAAGCAGGTTCAGTGCCTATGGCTGAAACCAGAGCTGAAATTTACTGACAAACACTTGTGAAAGGTCTTGTTATCTTATACTCTGCAAGGTGTTGCTATCAGCACTTCATTCAACTGAAATAGAAACAGCAACAAAAATATAGAATAGCTTAAGGAAGCCTGAAAAACTTCCTGATGGTTACAGTTTTGTTTTGATATGTGTATAATGTTGGAAGTTAGTGCACAATCTGACATAGGTTCAACTTCCAGATATACTAGTTCCACAGTTAACTCTTCATCTACCACAGCTTTCTGACTACGAGGATGGTAAAGCGTCCTCTAGGAACCGGCTACCAAGAGAAGGTGTAGAATCTCCATCCCTGGAAATTTTCAAGAAAAGGTTGGACAGACACATGACTGGAAAGATTTAGTCAGGGATGATCCTCCCTTGAGCAGGTAGATGGACTAGATGATCTCATGTGGTCCCTTCCAGCCCTACTTTCCTATTATCCTAAATGCTATCATAGGATTTAGAGGCTGAAAGGACCTACTTGGTCATCTTAAGCTAGATCCCAGGAGGATTTACACACCTAAAGTGGGGCCTAGGTGCAATCGAAGTCCTAAGTCCAAAGCCCTCAACCCCCCTGCTGTATTGCTGCCTAACCCTAGAGGTACCTAAATTCCATTTGGCCAAAGGTTTTTCAAGTTTTTCAGGCCCTTGAAAGCTGTACATCTTTGCATACTTAAAAGTGCCTCTTTTGATATAAGTGAACACTTCAGCACCCATTTTATACCTTAGCCTGTTCATAATACAAAACCTTTAAGTTCCTGGGTTACTCAGTCTATTAGAGATTCTCAGACCAGGCCTAGCACATAAGTAGGATTGGGCTTCTCCCAAAATTGCAGTGATAGCCACCTTCAACACATGCCCTGTTATAGTGATACCTGTCCTGCTGCCCTTATATGTAACAGCCTACTAGTTAAAGCACTCATCCAAGGAAAAGGGAGACCCAGTTCAAGCCCTACCTCTGCCTCAGGGGTGGAGTTCAATCCCACATCTTTACTGCCCTCACCATTAGAGTATAAGATGCTTTGGATGTGGTAAGAGAGATATTAGGTGGGTGTTATCAATCTTACTCATTGAAATTATGCCACCTTGAACAGAAATAATTCTAGTACAAAAAGAAGCAAAGGTCAGACCCCTGTAACACCTATCATGGTCTGACTTGGATACCTATTTCCAGGACAGCAACTATATTGAGCCTTAAATATTAGATACATCTTGTCCTTTGATCATTAACTAAATCTGAATCCTCCCTTCTCCCAGAAGACTGCTTTCATCACCAGGCTACAGAGATCAGTATTGATTCACCAAGGGCACTTCATGCCTGACCAACCTGATTGCCTTCTATGATGAGATAACTGGCTCTGTGGACACAGGGAGACCAATGGATGTGATGTACCTTGATTTTAGCAAGGCTTTTGATATGGTCTTCCACAACATTCTTGCAGGCAAATAAGGAAGTACAAGCTGGATGAATAGACTGTAAGGTGGATAGAAAACTGGCTGGAGCATCAGGTTCAGAGGGCAGTAACCAATGGCTCAATGTCTAGTTGGCAGCCGGTATCGAATGGAGTGACCCAGGGATTGGTCATGGGGCCAGTTTTGTTCAAGGTCTTCATCAGTGGCCTGGAAGATAGCACAGAGTGCACCCTCAGCAAGTTTGCAGATGACACAAAGCTGGGAGGAGGAGTAGATATGCTGGAGGGTAGGGCTAGGATTCAGAGACCTGGGGGGTTACAGTGGACAATAAGCTGAATGTGAGCCAACAGTGTGCCATTGTTGCAAAGAAGGCTAACAGCATACTAGGTTGCATTGGTAGGTGTGTTGCCAGCAGGTCAAGGGAAGTGATTTTTCCCATCTATTTGGCACTGGTGAGGCCACTTCTGGAGTATTATGTTCAGTTTTGAGCCCTCCACTACAGAAAGGATGTGGACAAATTGGGGAGTCCAGCAGAGGGCAACAAAAATGGTGAGGGGACTGGGACACATGACTCATGAGGAGAGGCTGAGGGAACTGGGTTTATTTAGTTTAGAGAATAGCAGACTGAGAGAGAACTGAATAGCAGCCTTCAACTACCTGAAGTGTGGTTCCAAAGAGGATGAAGCTAGACTGTTCTCAGTGGTGACAGATGACAGAACAAGGAGCAATGGTCTCAAGTTGCAATAAGGGGAGTTTAGGTTCGATACCAGGAAGAATTTTTTCACTAGGAGGTTAGAAAAACACTGGAACAGGTTACCCTGAGAGGTTGTGGAATCTCCATCCTTGGAAGTTTTTAAGCTCTGGCTGGGATGATCTAGGTGGGGATGGTCCTGTTTTGAGCAGGGGATTGGACTAGACAACCTCCTGAGGTCCCTTCCAAACCTAATTTTCTATTATTCTATATCTCTGTAACTGTCATTCTCTGCCTATGCCACTAATTCTTGAATTATTTTCTATGCAGTGGCACAGTTTCAGCTGGAACATGGAAAAGACCTTCATTTACAATAGCTGCTAGATTGATGCCTAAGACAAACTCCTGAGAGATGTCCTTTGTCTCTAGTTAGGAAGAAAAGAGCATTGAACCTGGGTGTCTCATTTCCTGAGTGGTTGCTTTAACCATGAAGTTATTGTGGCATGGCAGCTGCTCCTTCTCTGGCTTCAGTCCTTTGGAAGTAAAGGCCTGAAATTTATTTCTATGGTCCCATGTGGATCCAGGTATCATCTAGCAACTTCCAGATTTTAACAGTGACCCCTCTCCTCATCCTGTGCCTATTGACTAGTGCTAGATAGCTCCCTGCTGAGAATGCCAACTTTAGATAGTTTCCTGCTGAGCATGCTGACCATTTTGTATTATATTCTGAGACTTCGTACTCCCCCTGTGCAACCTAAGCAATTTACACAGAGGTCCAGAGTCCATCCCAGGATCTTGGAGCTGAAAAATTGGACACTCCAGTCACCAATATTTAGGCTCTGGGAAGTTTTATTGGCTCTCACTACTGGTGAAATCCCTACTGTCCAATTTGTAATAATTTGTCTAATTGAATTTTAAATATCACCATCACATTATCAAGTTTTACTAAGGAAATGGCAGCACCTTGTTTATTCTTCCTTATATCAAAGACTTAATTATTTCTGGCCTCATGTGTAACATATTTAAATGTAGTCTCACAGAAAAAAAATGTCACAAATGGGGGAGATTAATTCCTGGTACAACTCCATTAAGCTAGATTGTCTACAAACAGATCATAAAAAGGAACCACTGTCCCAAAGAGCTTACGAAGTCTGTACATGAAAGTGGGAGGAAATAAATGGGGAAAGGAAAAACAAACTAATGATAATATGAGTCTATTTTAATGCCTAAGTTAGCCTTATGCACAATTGATTTTACTACTTTCCTAGGCATTACTAACACATAGCATAGGTAATAGCTACATTGGTCAAGGGTTCAGCAGGAACTCTGGCTTACCTCTGTCAGCAGATAGTTATTTGGCATCCACAAAAACCAAGTCCAGGAGTTGCCATGGGACCAATAATTCCTGTTATCAGTTGCCATCTAAGGAAGGGCACAATGTCAAATTGAAATAAATACTCAAAGCTAAGAGCATTTTTGCCACTGGGAGTCTGTTTAAAAGGCTACTAAAGTTAAGGGCCATCTTTCTGTCAGCTTCAATGGATCAAGCCCTAAACAGGTCAAAATTGACAAACTTGTATTTGTTTTTCACAAAACGATTGATGATATGACAGAAGCTATAACTATTTACTGCAGAATGTGAGACGAAAACCACTGGAGTCTTACCATTTACCTCAATGGATTTTGATGAAGATGATGATTTAACATTTGTATTATTGCACTGCCTAGGTTCCCCAATCATCAACCACAACTACATTGTACTAGAGACTGTAGGTTTTTTCTTCTCTTTTTATGTTTAGTACTCAGTATTGGTAGCAGACCATGGTCAAGGCAGAATTCTAAGGTTACAAGTCATATACAAAAAATAATTTTCTAATGTTATCAATAAGCAAACATTCAGTTAGGCACTTAGGGAAGGCACCCTGGGTCTTGATTTAGCTTCCACACTACACATTTTAAAAAGTGATGAAATTTAGCAGAAGGAAATGAATTTCTACTTGCAGGATCTGATTTTTATTGAACAGTACTGTTATTTGCCTTGTTAATCTGAAGTGTTACAATACAGCTCATTGTGAAAAGGCAGTATAATTCTACAAGACCAAGAGAGACCAGTGAAAAATTACTATTTGGATAAAAGAGCAATACGAACTTTTGACTCTGGGTTTGCTGTTGACCTTGGGATTTTTGTCCTTGAATTGGTGGAGAATGAGAATATTGAAAACAGCCATGTGAAACTACCTGTTTTCACTTCATGGGAAAACCAATCTTTTTTTCTAGGATGTTTAAACTTGATCCAGTGCACAACTTGCTATTTCTGCCAGCCAATACCACTATTCAGGGTGTAAATGACTGAAATTCTATCCCTGGGCAAAATGGTTAACTTGTGCCAGCACAAATACATCCTTTCATGGGGAAACGTTATCCCTCTTATATCAAAAGCAGCTTTTTATACAGAAACATGGGTTCCCCTTCTGTTTTTCTAGTCATAAGAACTTCAGTGCAAAAGCTGAGGTATGGCATTTTGGGAGTAGGATACCAGCTGTACTACAGGCTGATTGCTAAGCAGTGTTTTTGTATTGCTGCCTGGAGGTGCCAAGTTAGCAACAAGTCAGTAGGATAGGATTCATTGAGGTAAAATTTCAGTAGAAACTGGCCTGAAATGATCATAGGCAGAAATCCTTCCAAAGTAAAGTAAAAGACTCATTCATCAAAGGCATTTCTGGTCCTTAGCAAAAGGAAAGAATAAAATGCAAATGTACCTTTCTGGTATTGAAAGATGGCACATGTATTTTTGCAATGGGGGTATACACAATGTAAGGCAAATTATACAAGGCCTAAAAACAGCAGTCTAGATTTATGTGAACCCTCTATTTTGGGAGAAAGGATATTATTCAAAGAGTTGACTAATATGTGTGTCCTCAGGGACAAAGACATTGGGGTGTTCTCAGGTACAAGAATAAGAAATTACATCTAAGATATTATAGAAAAATTTAAATTGCTGAAGATAGATCCAGTAGTGCCTTATTCATCAAGAAGTCCCATTGATTTGAAGGGACTCACTTGAGTGAGAAAGGCATTACTTAACATGAGTAATTGTCCGGGAATTACCTGGACTAGGGGACTCCGGGAGGCTCCTGCGGCTCGGGTGCAGGGGGCGGAGCAATCACTTCCCTGATCCAGGCCCCCGGATGAAGCGGGCAGTTTAAAGAAGAGCAGCAGATCTGTCTGGGGACGGCAAGCAGTGGGACCGGAAGCGGAGGGGCGGATCCACACCGCCCAGCGAGGAGCCGCCAGACCAGAGCTGTGAGGGTGGTCCCCAGCCGTCGGGGAGGGAGCGGCGAGGCGGATCCCCGCTGCCCAGCCCCAAGCCGTGGAGCCGGAGCTGCGAGAGTGGTCCTCAGCAGCCGCGGAGGAGGTGGAGGGGCGGACCCACGTCGTTCAGCGCAAAGCAGCAAAGCAGGAGCGGTTGACAGGCTTTCCAGCCGCCGGTAAGGGGACGGAGGGGCGGATCCACTCCACGCAGCGTGAAGCCACCGAGCCAGAGTTGCCGGCATGGATTCCAGATGACAGCAAGGGCGTGGGGGAGCGTAGTCACCCCGCCCAGTGCAGAACCACAGAGCCAGGTCGTACGGCGTGGTCCCCAGCCGCAGGCAAGAGTGAGAAAGGGCGGATCCACGTCGCCCAGCGAGGATCCACCGAGCCAGAGTGGTTGGCCAGGACCACGGTTGTGGATGAGGACACAGAGGAGCGAGTAGGCGTCGTCCAACATGGAACCCGGACATTCTGGCACAGTGAGCAGGGACGGCCAGTGAGGACACGGGGAGCCAGTGGTGAGTCAGGCCGCAATACCCGGTGGGCAGGGGGCGTAATGCTAGCCTGGGGCCGGCTGTAGCTGATAGACCCCAAGGGGTGGCCGTGCCATATGACGAAGGGGAAACTGCGGGACCCCCCTAGACGGAGGACGGAAGCAGCGGGGTTGTACCCCGCAACAACCCCGGTAAAAAGGGGGACTGAGACTTTGCTTAAGGGGAGTGGTGAGGACGCTCATCCCGGAGGACTGGGCGAGGGTGTAGGGGAGGAGGAGCCCTCAGGAGTCTCCGCGGATCACCAGTCTCATTTTTGGACACTCTTGCACGTGCCGCACAGGAAGATCCAACTGAACCAGGAATAACAACAAAGTCATGGCAGGAGAGCGCAGCGGGCGCAGAGACAGCGAGAAGGAGGGAGGAGAGGCTGGTGACCGGAAGAGGGGATACTGGGACCGTGTCACCAGGCGGGTGACTGGCACGTTCACAGTGGTGCATTGGCCGGGAATCCTTATCGGATATTTGTCCGGCAGTGGCCTTCCTGATGCCAGTGGGCGAGAACAATTGAGCACCAGACTAGTTTAACTGGTACAGAAACTCTGCAGCAGGTCATGAGCCTGCTGGTACAAGTATTACAGCAGCAGCAACAGCAGGTCATGCGTCAGACCTCGATGCAAAAGCACATGTTGCAGCAACAGTTATGGGCACACAAGGGGCTCGGCGAATGTTGTATGCCCAAGATGACGAAGGAGGATGACCCGGAGGCTTTCTTGGAAATATTTGAAAGAGCCGCGTTAGCAGCAGGTATCGAGAAGACCAAGTGGGCGGGTTGACTGGGGACATTGTTAATAGGTCCAGCCCAAGCGGCCTATAGAGAAATGTCCCGGACTGACGCACTAGATTATGATAAAGTAAAAACCGAGATATTACACCGTCTGGAAATCACGCCGGAAAGACATCACCAAGCTTTTCGAGCAAGGAAGATGGGGGAGAGAAAGTCCCCTCGTGCCCTGTGGCAGTGCTTGGCAGATCTTTTGAATAAGGGGCTGAGGCCGGAATTGTTGTCCAAGGAGCAAGTATGTGACCTAATCCTACTCGAGCAATTTAGTAATGATCTCGAGGAGGATACCCAAAGATGGGTAAAATGCCACTGTCCCAGGTCATCCATAGAGGCCCTTCAGCTAGCGGAGCAGTTTGACGCAGTTCAAGGAGGCCGGAGGCCAGGGAAAAATCTGAGAGGGACAGAGGTCCCAGGGAATAGGAATACAGACCTGAGGGTGGGGCATAAGAAGACCCCGCTTAATTTGGTTTGCTTCACCTGTGGACAGAAAGGGCATATAGCCAGGAACTGCCCACGAGGGAGTCAGTTCAGTTTGGCCATTGGCCCAGGCTTGGCAGAGGGACACCTGGGACAAGGACTTCCACGGGAGGTCGAATCCATGGACTGTGGGGTTGGAAGTCAGGGGCAAGTCCTGGTACAACCATTACCACAGGTTCAGGCATGGGTAGAGGGGGTGCCGGTTCAAGCCGTAGTTGATACAGGATGTGCCCAGTCTTTGATTAGACCTTCCCTTGTCCCCTGGGACAGGGGTAAACATGATTTGTTTACATAGACAGAAAGGTTACGTAGAATGGAGACTAATGGCAGTAGCAGTACAGGGTGTCCAACGGAGCTTACCCATGGGTCTCAAAGAAGAAATCCTGTACCCGATGATCTTAGGCAGGGACTGGCCGGAAATATTTGACCTGCTGGGCACCCAGCAGAGAACAGGCGGGACCAGAGAGGGGCTGGTGGGCACTGGGGATGACGGGCCGGAGCAATTGGCTCTAGAAGACGTGGCATCCGCCAGCCAATTCCGAGCCATGCAAGAGGCAGATCCGGAGCTGTTACCCTTTCTACAGGTAGACACGGCGAGTTCCCGGGGTCAGGTAAGACACCCCGAGAGTGGGGAGACGTCCCCGAGAGTAGAATTCCGGAATGGCCTGTTATACAGGATCCGGTGGGGCGGGCCGGATGGGAAGGAGATGGCACAACTAATCATTCCCCGGGTCTATCGGGAACAGCTGCTATGGTTAGCGCATAAGAACCCATTGGCAGGGCACTTAAGTAAAAATAAGACCGAGGCGCATCTAACCCCGTGGTGCTTTTGGCCACATTTGTATGAAGATGTGGAGAGGTATTGCCGGGCTTGCGAGGAGTGCCAGAGGGTGAGCACCCATAAACCGCCTAAGGCTCCCCTGATATCTATGCCTTTGATCAGGGAGCCGTTTGCGAGAATAGCTATGGACGTGGTGGGACTGCTGCCTCGCAGGGTGGCAGGCCACCAGTATATATTGGTACTGATAAACTATGTGACCCGGTTTCCAGACGCCGTACCCTTGAGGATGGTGACAGCCTCCAAGGTCGTGGAGGTACTTATGCAATGGATATCTAGATTTGGCATTCCCCGGGAGATAGTGACAGACCAAGGGTCCAATTTCATGTCAGCGGTATTGGGGGCCCTGTGTAAGGTCCTTAAGATACGTCACTTAAGAACGGCAGTATACCATCCGCAGACTAATGGTCTTGTCGAACGGTTCAGTGGCACCCTAAAGGACATGTTAAGAAAATGTACTCAAAGGGAGCCTCAGAAATGGAGTTTAATGATTCCCCAGTCTTGTTTGCCGTGAGGGATGCCCCACAGGCCTCGATGGGATATTCAGCCTTTGAATTAATCTTTGGGTATCGGTCCCGGAGTCTATTAGACCTGACGCGGGAAGGCTGGGAGGCAGACCCTAGCCCAGGCCAAAAGGCTCATAAGTGGGTGTGGGATCTCAGGGAACGGCTGCAGGCAGTACGACAAATAGCTCAGGATAGGTTGGAACAGGCCCAAGTTAAGCAAAAGGAGAGATACGATGAGCCCACGCAGGCCAGGGAATTCAGGGCCGGGCAGAAGGTACTTGTGCTGCTACCTGATGCTGCAAGCAAATTTTCAACACAATGGCAGGGTCCATTTACGATCATGAGGCGAGTGGGACCCATACATTATGAGGTGAGACGACCCGGAGTCAAGCGACAGAGACGGATTTACCATGTCAACCTATTGAAAGAATGGCATGAACGGGAAGGGCTTGTCATGTCCCTGGGCACTGAGGGGTAGGAGGGGGATACTGATCTTGAGGACCTCCCGGAGTGCCAGAAGAACAGAAAGGAGGTACAGTTAGGAGAACAGTTAGGGAGGACTCAACGTCAACAGCTGGAGGGTCTAGTGGAAGAATTCCAGGATGTTTTGTCAGAACGGCCAGGGAAGGCACGGGGGTGGAGCACAGGATCGTCACTAAGGAAGGTCAGATAGTATGTGAGAGATGGTGGCCAACTGATTAAGGAGGAGTTGGAGGAAATGTTGAAGCAGGGCGTTATAACCCCCTCGCGCAGTCCGTGGCATAGCCCTCTAGTGCCGGTGGAGAAGCCAGATGGTACGTTGAGACTCTGTGTGGATTTTAGAAAACTCAATGCCTTCACGCAGTTTGACGCTTTTCCAATGCCACAACTGAATGATTTAGTGGAGTGTATCGGTCAGGCACAATTCATTTCGACCCTGGATCTATCCAAGGGTTACTGGCAAATCCCATTACGCTGGCAGGATCAACAGAAAACCGCTTTCGGTACCCCTTGGGGCCTATTTGAATTTAAGAGGGTGCCTTTTGGCCTCAGTGGGGCGGCGGCGACATTTCAGAGACTAATGGACTGGGCGTTGGCACCGCATCAGGGGTATGCGGCTGCATACATAGATGACATTGTGATTTTCACTGAGACATGGGAGCGACATCTGCAGGCTCTTCGGGCCGTGTTGAGGGAACTAAGGTGAGTAGGCCTAATGGCCAATCCGGGCAAGTGTGCTCTGGCCTGGCAGGAGACCAAGTATTTAGGATTTCTGGTCGGGCAGGGTCAAGTCCGTCCCCTGGCAGACAAGATTGAGGTTATTAAGAACTATAAACCCCCGGTCACCAAGAGACACATGAGGGCGTTCCTGGGCTTAACGCGCTGTTATAGACAGTTTATCCCCAGGTTCGCAGAGTTGTCCAGGCCCCTGGTGGAGGCCACGAAGGGCCAATGAAGAGGGATGGTTGAATGGAATAAGG
The DNA here is from genome assembly GCF_052110815.1 of Crocodylus siamensis. NCBI lineage: Eukaryota > Metazoa > Chordata > Crocodylia > Crocodylidae > Crocodylus > Crocodylus siamensis. Next base: position 56,723,358 of record NC_143400.1, on the reverse strand, counting down.
AACGACAAAGGGCATATGAAGAACTAAAGAAAGCTCTCTCCCAAGAGGTAGTACTGCATACACCCAATTTTTCCACCCCGTTTACCCTACAGACGGATGCATCCATGTTTGCCTTGGGGGCGGTGTTATCGCAAGAAGTAGAGGGGCTGGAATGGCCCATGGCATATGCCAGCTGGAAGCTGAATCAGCAGGAAATCAGGTATTCCACTATGGAAAGAGAATGTCTGGCAATCCGGTGGGGGGTCAGCTACTTCAAATACTATTTACTGGGGAGGGAGTTCAAATTGGCTACAGACCATACCCCATTGAAATGTCTCCACACAGCCAAGACGGACAATGCCCGAATAATGTGGTGGGCACTAGCACTCCAACCTTTTCGCTTCCACCTGGCCTATAAACCAGGGAAGCTAAATGTGGTGGCGGACTTCCTGTCCAGATGCGGGGAAGAAGGCCACAAGGAGCTGGGGGTGGAAGACCCGGCTGCGAGACCCCTGAGTAATATCTTGAGGGTTGGAAGTGTCCGGGAGTTACCCAGACTAGGGGACTCCGGGAGGCTCCTGCGGCTCGGGTGCAGGGGGCGGAGCAATCACTTCCCTGATCCAGGCCCCCAGATGAAGCCGGCAGTTTAAAGAAGAGTGCCAGATCTGTCTGGGGACAGCAAGCAGTGGGACCGGAAGCGGAGGGGCGGATCCACACCGCCCAGCGAGGAGCCGCCAGACCGGAGCCGCGAGGGTGGTCCCCAGCCGTCGGGGAGGGAGCGGCGAGGCGGATCCCCGCTGCCCAGCCCCAAGCCGTGGAGCCGGAGCTGCGAGAGTGGTCCTCAGCAGCTGCGGAGGGGCGGACCCACATCGTCCAGCGCAAAGCAGCAAAGCAGGAGCGGTTGACAGGCTTTCCAGCCACCAGTAAGGGGACGGAGGGGCGGATCCACTCCACACAGCGTGGAGCCACCGAGCCAGAGTTGCCGGCATGGATTCCAGACGACAGCAAGGGCGTGGGGGAGCGTAGTCACCCCGCCCAGTGCAGAACCACAGAGCCAGGTCATACGGCGTGGTCCCCGGCCACAGGCAAGAGTGAGGAGGGGCGGATCCACGTCGCCCAGCGAGGATCCACCGAGCCAGAGTGGTTGGCCAGGACCGCGGATGAGGATGCAGAGGAGCGAGTAGGCGTCGTCCGACATGGAACCCGGACGTTCTGGCGCAGTGAGCAGGGACGGCTGGTGAGGACACGGGGAGCCAGCGGTGAGTCAGGCGTCCGGGGACCGCAATACCCGGTGGGCAGGGGGCGTAATGCTAGCCTGGGGCCGGCTGTAGCTGATAGACCCCAAGGGGTGGCCACACCATACGACGAAGGGGAAACTGCGGGACCCCCCTAGACGGAGGACGGAAGCAGCGGGGTTGTACCCCGCAACACCCCCGGTAAAAAGGGGGACTGAGACTTTGCTTAAGGGGAGTGGTGAGGACGCTCATCCCGGAGGACTGGGCGAGGGTGTAGGGGAGGAGGAGCCCTCAGGAGTCCCCGCGGATCACCAGTCTCATTTTTGGACACTCTTGCACGCGCCGCACAGGAAGATCCAACTGAACCAGGAATAACAACAAAGTCGTGGCAGGAGAGCGCGGCGGGCGCAGAGACAGCGAGAAGGAGGGAGGAGAGGCTGGTGACTGGAAGAGGGGATACTGGGACCGTGTCGCCAGGCAGGCGACTGACACGTTCACAGTAATACTGTAAAATTGAGCCCCAGCGTGCAATTCCTCTGGAACCCCTCATGAGAAGATGGCTGGCGACAAGAAAATAGCAAGGATACTAGATACACTTTAATCTCTTGAGCCTATTTAAAATTGCTCTTAGTAAATTCATGTTTTATCAGTTCATTGTCTTTTACTTATGTGGCACGGTTTATAATCAATTAAAATTCTTCTCAACTGTAATATAAAAGTGTGTAATGTTAAAGAAAGCTCCAAGTCATTTTCTGTAAAAGCCTCTTGAACTTAATGTTTATATTACTTTCTTAATTGTGTTATTATCGAAGTGTTATGTGCTGCACCAGTGGGGTTACTGAACAATAAATAATAGATGTATCGTAACATTTACAGACTGTGAGTCGTAGACAGTTTTGCATGCATGAACTGAATCCTCCCTGCCTTGCAAGACTGAAGGGAGGTTATGTTTCAGTGGTTTCTCATCTTTTTCAGTTGGTTTATAAAACTTTAAATCTTGGGGCGGTATCTGATCCTAGTGATAGAATGAAAAAAAAATAGGAACATTTTAAAAATATCTAAAGGCTGGATTTTAACTAGCTGTTGAAGATTGTACTGTAGAATACTCCTGAGGCTGTACTTCCTATTTACAGTCCCTGATGGTCAATTCACTGACTAAAATAGACATAAAAGCTCTGCAGTCCAACACTTAAAAAAATCTATGTACGTGACTGACAATAAGCAACAAGATTCAGATTAAGAAATCAAGTATCTGCTCTATTTGCAACAAATTGATTTGCAGAGCTGTCAGTCTGCTACATAAATTTACTGTTGTACTCTACAGAAGAAAGACATCAGACACTACAAAGAGATTGAGTTTAATTTGGATGTAGAAGCATTATCCATACTGGGGAGTTTTGACTAAAGGCAACCAGCTAGGATTCTTATTTGGGTTCTTGGTGAAGCTGAAATATCAGAATAGGTTTGTGTTACATGCTAATACACTGAAACAAGATCTAATCATAACCTACCTATGGATGAAGATGTCTGATCTCATGCTGAGGTCAGGTACCTATGATCATATTCATTAGGAAGTGCTTAGAAATCAGGATGTTCCTTGAGACCCTGCTCCTTGATTTTTCAAGGAATGAGGTGAGGCTGTAGTTCCCCAGATCCTACATCTTCCCTTTCTTAAAGATGGGCACTATATTTGCCCTTTTCCAGTTGTCTGGGACCACTCCTAATTGCCACGAGTTTTCAAAGATAATGGTCAGTGGTTCTGCAGTCATATCAGCCAACACCCTCAGCACCCTTGAGTGCATCTTGTCTGGCCCCATGGGTTTCTAAATAGCCCCTAACCTGTTGTTTTGTATTTAAAGTTAAATACATATTTAATATTAAGTCTATTTTTAAGTGCCATGCTAAATAGATGCCTTGGATTTACTGTGTTGGGACAGACTAAATACTTGAAAAAGTATGATGAGTGTCACTGAGTGTTTGCATGGCACCACAACTGCAGTAACTGATCGCCTTTCTTACAGCAATAAACTAATCTTTTTGGCACCTCAGCATTGAAGTGCACAAGTATTATGAGAGCTAATCAGAAGAATAAGATATGATGAGAATGAATCCAATGACGTTAAACAGCTTGCACAATTCACACAGAGAAATTATGACCCAGATCTGAATTACCATAACTAAAGTCATTCCTTCCCCTGTTCTACCTGACTAATGTATTCCTTCTGGCATTTCACATCTTGAGTCTCAAAGGAGTTCGAATAAAGTTCCACTGATCAGCGCTTATTAATGGAAAAATTTTGGGTGGAGCTTATAAAACCATTAAAAGTGATATGTTATATCATTTATGATATATAGTAATAACAGGTTTTATAAAAAATACTAAATATCAGTGATTAATAATTATATATGCAAATGGGTCAGCAAGTTGTATGTAATTTTAATCATCTACAGCACCTTTTTCTTATGTTAATAGCAATCTGTTCCACATGCTACTTCTGTCTGTCCAACTTATAATACATGTTTAAAATAATTTATTTACCTTTCTTAAATGGAAACCTAATTTAGAGTGTTGTATTTATGTTGCTAACCAATTAGTGGGATCAATAGTTATTTGCTGGACACTGTTTGTTTTATGAGATATTTTAACGATTTGTCAAAAGCAATGAGAATTTGAGAATTATGTGGTGAGTAGTGACTGCAGCATTGCTCAGCAGGAAGTCTAATTAAGGGCAGTCAACATAAGATTAGTTTATCCAGTCCAGGAAAATCTTTACTCACCTCTCTAGTAAGGGCTTAAGTCTCTGATCAACTACAACGAGTTAGAAGTATTGGTATTTATTCTTTGTACTAAAGTAGCAACTAGAAGTCAGGGCCCCACTGTACAGGGCAGTTTACAAACATATATAAAAAAATGGTCCCTGCTAGCTTCTAAACAAAGGAATAGAAGATGCCTCCTGGGTCACTGAGTCCAGACACCTTCTGTTTCAGGCAAACGTGTCATATAATCCATTCATAAGTTTATCAAGTTCCATTTTAAAACTAGTTAGGTTGTTTGATCCCCATACTGCTATCAGAGGAGAGCCTCCCTCCTCCTGTGGTTAGAAATAGTCTTCTAATTTAAGATCCACAAGAAAAGCGATGCAGGCACACTGGGGTACATAGCAGGAGCAAGTACACAATCAGCCTTTGAAGTTTCTCAGCTACCATGTTCATTCAGGATCCAAGCAAGCTATTGCAGATATCTCTATATTTATTTTGCTTTTTGTGTTGACAGGAGAAGTCTTCTACAGATGGAAAAAGAGATAAGGTTAATTTGCTCTTAATGATTTCCATAGTAATAAAGCTGTCTCTTTTTTTTTTTTGTTTGTAGAAATGTGATGAATTATTTCAAAACAATTTGAATCAGCCAGCTATTATTGTCCTGTAGTTAGCAAATAGCACAGATGGCTACGTTTTTGAGGACTCGTAGCAATTAACTCAGATTGCCTACCTCAAATTGCTTCTGCTGTATGTCTCCTCACAATTGCTGACTGGCAGGGATGATGCACACATTTCTTTATTGACAGCATATCCCCCATTTCCTTTTCCAAACCATTTCAGGATCTTCTGTAGATTGATTCTAGCCCTTTTGACATTTAACTCAGATGCCAAAGAAGCAAGCCTTTTCCTAACCAAATAGGGGTTCTTGGGCTATAGGTAGAGGCAGTACCACACATTTGAATTTCACACAGGTTTGGAAAATGCCTTGCTTCCCCTTTCCTGCAACAGTATTAGTTATTCTTATTGAAACAAATATGCCTCTGAACTCTCTAGCAAAAGATATATTTATCTCTTTCTTGATCTTTTTGACATTTCTAGTTAGTTGGATGCTAACACTACTCAGTAATTGTTCAGGGTTTTTCTTTTTAATACCTAATACCGTTGTTACTAAATGGCTTTGCTAGCTGTTGTTGTTTGCCATGTGTTAACTATCTCCTGAGAAGTGTTAGAAAAAAGTATGTTTTATTCTAATATAATTGCAAATTATCTAAGCTGCAGGGCTGAAGTTTACAAAAAAAATTAGTGGTTGAATTATCTGGCAGCCACATAAAAGCTGTTATCAGCAGGATCTTCTGCTTCTCGTGTTATATATCTGTTGCATATGCCGTAAGCATGTAGGGGTATGTACAGATGTTACATTTAGAACAACCTAACTAGGATTAGGTCTGACTAAATGTCCATCTGGTCAGACTTTCAGGGGATTTAAATCAGGCCAAAAATGGTGGCTTGATCCGCCCATCTCCCCTTCATATGGACAACCCCCTACACTGACCCACCAGACCCCCACAGACCCACAAGCTTAGGTGGGTTAGATATCAGGAAGCACTACTTCACGGTCAGGGCGGCTAGGGTCTGGAACCAGCTTCCAAGAGAAGTGGTGCAGGCTCCTACCCTGGGGGTGTTTAAGAGGAGGTCAGATGAACACCTTGCTGGGGTCATTTGACCTCAGTACTCTTTCCTGCCATGGCAGGGGGTCAGACTAGATGATCTGCTCAGGTCCCTTCCGACCCTAGAAACTATGAAACTATGAAACAAGCTCTCCAAAGCCACCCCAAACAGATCTACTAGCTCCCCACAGTCCCACCCACCCACCCACCTTAAGTTATTTACATGGGGTTCCCCACATGGATCCCAGCATCAGCAAATACCTGTACATGTACTTTAGGGCACATGATTATAGACTGCATGCAATGAACGTTTGTACGCTCCCTGTATCGCTAATGTCTGGCTAGTCAATCGCTATGCCATTTTCTTAGGAATTAGATCATTAGTCACAGAAGGTATGAAAACGTGTGTGTGATTAGGTGGGGTCAACTAATATTACAACCTAGTAATAAAAGTATTTACCAGTAATCATTTTGTGTTACAAATACAGTTATATAATTACTTTTTCCCTCCAAAATGGAGTTGGTTATCTAATGTTTTGAATGAAAAAGTTTTTCTAAACCTGTTGTTTTCTACCATAAGCTGTATAAACTGTAGAACAAAATACTGCCTTTTTGAAGAACCAGAATTAATATGTATTGTCTTAAGGCAGTAATGTTGTGAGCAAAGACTATTTTGGGAAAGCAACTCCTTTTCAGCTGGAGGCTCTTGAGAAGTTCTCATTTTCCTAGAAGGTTCAAGCTGTTTGTCTATAGGAGCTATACTTGATACCAAATCTATAGATTTACAGTATATTTTAATATGTTATTTAATAAGCTATCTTTCTGCTTTTGCCCTTGTGCAATTCACAAGAATGAGTTTCATCTAGTTTCTGACCTGGTTTTTTTCCATCAAGTTCAGACTTGATCCCATTGCTTTACTGTACTATTTTCCCTGGATTTATCTTCCTTCTTTGACTGATATTTGCCTAGCCCAGGAAGTTAGGATGAGGTAGCTGGTTATGGATTCCTGACTCAGGCTCTGGCTTAAATTAGAGCACCCTAAGTGCACGCTAATTTACACTAGCTGGCTATGTCTCTAACTGAGAACCACTGCCTCTGCTGACTAACCTGTAACATACCCCTGACTGACCTCAGGCATACCCTCCATGACAGTGTGTGAAGGGATGACTGGCTGAGGACCTGGGCAGTTTGACTTTGTGCCATCTGAGACTTCCACCATGCCATGGTCAGTTTGGATTAGTTTCTAGCATCTTTGCTAGAAGGGGGAAGAATTTGGCCTACACAGTGTTTTTGGCTTCTCTTTTATCATGACAGACAAATGATGTTTGTATTAATATGTACTGGCATATCCATAGAAAAGATGGAAGGAGGGCAGAGCTGCACATTACAGCCTAATTCAGAGATGCGTAATTCTTGTAAACAACAGCTCATTTTGTCAGACATCTGACTGAACCTCATCAGAAGCAGCTAAAGTGAGCTGTTGCTTACAAAAGCATATGCACTTCTGAATTAGTTTATATAATACAGCTGTACCCTACCTGCTGCTTGACTTCAGAGTAACATGGCTAACTACCTTTCTCTGCTTATGAAAGAGATAGAGGTAGAGGTAGATAGGTTGTCTATACCTCTCCCAGCTGTACCGTTGGTCCAAGAAAAATATTACCCATGATAAAATCCTTACCTATTGGTATACTTAACCATACTAGTCCATTAGAACTTAGTTTAGATGTTCTTTAAAATTACATAACCCACTTATGTTTTAAATTTTCTCTGGCATAGAAGAATGACTAACCTTTTCGGAAACATGAGAATGGAGGTGCAAAGCATTTACTGTCACTGAAACCTCCATGTGACACGTACAAGTTGTCTTACTTATTTCAGCTTTGCATAACTGAAATCATTAAACTAATGCAATCCAATGGGAAGAATTATTACTGATGCATGGCAGTCAAATTATAGAATTAAATGAGCCAGTTTACACATAATTATCATTTTTATTATTTGAATTTTGTTTGGATTATCTTCTTTGGGATTTAAGGAGTCTCATGAAAGAGAAACAAATCATTTTATAGTTAGTATTTTTACATACTTTATTATTATGAAATCTGATTTTTCTCATTCATAATATATGAACTTTTTCCTTGTGCCTATCAGCTACCTGTTTATCAGTGAAAGTTTAAAAAAACAACCAAAAAAGATTGTACCACTAATTCCAGTGCAAAGCTGTGTTTACTAAGTAATTTCATGGTCTTACCTGCAATAGCAGCTGAAAACATTTTGCATCTCAAGATGTTTGGGTGCAAAAAGTAAAGGTAGACATACACAAAGAAGCATAATTTCTTTCTCTGTGGCAACAAGGGAAATGTGCCGAAAGTATATCATTGTCCTTATTTCTCTGCTTCTAAACTTAAACTGAAAGTTGAATACATCTTATGAGCCTCTATAAACCTGTCTCATGTACTACTGTATTTTTGAAGTATACATTTTTTTTACTTTTGTATATGAAAAAAAAGTCTTGCCACAATATTACTTAGTAATTGGGCTTTGGCAGGGCCTCTGGTCAGTCAGACCTAGCTAGGCCGAGCCCTTGAGCTACCACACCTAACCTTGATCCCTGGCTTATATGACTGTCCCAGTTCTCCGTAACTGAACTGATTGCTGAGAGTTCCACTCAGCCCTTTTAAGCAAAGCTGCAGCCTCAGGCTGCAGCCATGCTTTGACAACAGTCTCAGTCTTTTCCAGCAAGCCTCACTGTGACAGGTCCCCGCACAGCTTACCTGTGTGCTGCAGCCCAGGTGGCTGGGCCACAATCAAAATGGCTGGTACCATGTGGCTGGAGAAGGGGTCGCTGGCTGGTCCGGAAGCTGCAGGCTCAATACAGGCTCAGCAGCCGGAGAGGCAACAGGATGCATCTTGGCACTTGAAGCCAGACACCTGCTCTGCTGCCGGCAGATGCCTGGCACTTCTCCTGCTGACTGGTAGCACACCTGGCCCAGTCACTGGATGGGGAAGACCCCTAGTAGAAAGCTGGATGATTTGGAAATAAATTCAGCCTCAAGAGGGGAGTGCAGTGGGCACCTACCCCGTCACACTCAGGAGTGAGCTTCCCAGCATGGGGGCAATGTTGCCCTGCCCACCTCCTAAGCTGGGCTCATAGTTTCATAGTTGGTAGGGTCAGAAGGGACCTGATAAGATCATCAAGTCCGACCCCCTGACATGGGCAGGAAAGAATACTGGGGTCAAACGACTCCAGCAAGGTGTCTATCTAGCCTCCTTGTAAAGATCCCCAGGGTAGGAGCCAGCACCACTTCCCTTGGAAGTTGGTTCCATATCCTAGCCACCCTAACTGTGAAGTAGCGCCTTCTGATATCTAGTTTAAAACTACTCTTAGTCAACTTATGGCCATTATTTCTCGTTACTTCCGGTAGTGCTTGGGGGAACAGGGATGCTCCCATTGCCTGCTGGTCTCCCTTGGCCAGTTTATAGATGGCCACCAGATCCCTTCTCAGCCATCTCTTGTGTGTCACAGGCCGGCTAGGTGCTGTGAGTGTATCAGCCGTTAGGCTGCTGGGTTTGGGATTGAGGAGGCGAGTCAGAAGTGAAGTAAAGGCAAATTTATTTATACCTTAGCATACAACAGTTAACAGAAAGGTTAATGCGACAAACAAATAGTATAATAATAAAGAGGTAATAGTAAATAATAACAACAGAAAGACAAAATGACAAAGAGTTCCCACATGGGGTTGGCAACTTATCAACAGTCCCTCTATGCCAGGTGTGTGCCAAGTTGTTCCAGTGAAGTCAGGTATTCCCGATCAACACTGTCCAAGGGGTCACCAGGAAGAACCCTTCATCAGGACCCGGTCCTTGCTCACGCTGGGAGTCTGGGGTCCAGGCTTGGTACAGTGATGGTCCTTCTGTCCTGTCCTTCAAACTTGTCACTTGATATGCGCGTTCCTTTATGCCTTATCCTATTTTAATCTGTTGGCTTTAGAGCCACTCACAGTCTTGTCCTATAGCTGTTACCCTATGGGATTAAAAGGTGTTAGAAAGGTCATTAAAAGGTCATTATCATGAAAGGTTACCGCCCGAATTCGGGTTCACCCAATAAGCAAATTACACCACATTACTTTGAGGTTTGAAATTAGCATTACTCTACCCAAGCTCAACCCCTTGGTTTCTTATTCCTTGGATTCCTTGGAATGTGCGAATTATATTAGGTGGTCAGATCTTATTAAAAAACCTGTTAGATCAGCTAATCTTGTAGTTTTGCTTATTTTTGGGGCCCAGTCAGTCCCACAGTCAGTGCAAACAGTTAGATTCAACACTTTGGTTAAACTGTGACACACAAACTCCACTTGCGGGTTGCAAACTTGCAAGTTTTGCATTACCTAATCTTAACTGCTAGACAATTGCCTGGATATATCCAAGAGCATATATTTATTGCTCATGATAGTAGGTGATCATGATAGTAGGCCTCTGATTCTGGCCACCACACTTGTGGAGGCTGGACAGGTTCAGGTCTCATAGCCTCTCCTTGTAGGGCCTGCCCTGCTGTCCCCTGATCATGTGACTGCCCCTCCTCTGGATCCTCTCGATGTTGTCCACTTCCCTCCTGAAGTGCGGCACCCAGAACTGGATGCAGTACTCCAACTGCGGCCTGGCCAATGTCATATAGAGGGGGAGGATCATTTCCTTGGACCTATTCGTGATGCATCTATGGATGCATGACGAGGCGTGGTTAGCCTTCCTGAGCACGTCCTCACACTGGTGGCCCATGTTCATCTTGGAGTCTATAATGACTCCAAGATCCTTTTCTACCTCTGTGCTGACGAGAAGGGAGTTCCCCAGACTGTAGGTATGCTGATGGTTCTTTCTCCCAAGGTGCAGTACCCTGCACTTCTCAGTATTGAATCCCATCTTATTCTCATCCACCCACCACTGTAACCTGTCCAGATACAATTGTGTCCTGTCCCTCCCTTCTAGCATGCCCACTTCTCTCCGCATCTTAGTGTCATCTGTGAATTTGAACAAGGTGCTTTTCACCCCCTTGTCCAAGTCGCTGATGAAGCTGTTGAACAGTGCAGGCCTGAGGACTGAGCCCTGGGGGACCCCACTGCCCACCTCCCTCCAGGTCAAAAATGACCCATCTACTACCACTCTCTGAATGTTGCCCTCCAGCCAATTGGCAACCCATCTGACTATGTAGGCACTGACACCACAATCTCCTAATTTTTTAATGAGAATGGGGTGAGAGACTGTCAAAGGCCTTCCTAAAGTTCAGAAAGACTACATCCACCATGACACCTGCATCCAAGAATTTTATGACCTGGTCACCAGGTTGGTCTGACAGGATCTACCTCTAATGAACCCATGTTGGTTGCCCCTAAGCATACACTCCCCTGCTTGCCCCTCACATGTGCATCTGGATAATTTTCTCAAAGAGCTTCCCCAGGACCGAGGTAAGACTAACAGGGCTATAATTTCCTGGGTCCTCCTTCCTCCCTTTTTTGAAAATGGGGACCACATTGATCCTTTTC